>NC_140574.1:13348767-13948767 GCF_057381845.1 Rhamphochromis longiceps
TTCAGCTCGTTGGTGAATGCAGAGTCGGCGTTGATCGGCGCAGTGTCCCTGGCTTTGTAGTCCGTAATGGTGCGTAGTCCGTGCCACATACTCCGTGTGTCGCCCTGGTGGAAGCGGGACTCCACACGTTCCCGGTACCTGCGTTTGGCATCTCTCACCGCGCGCCGCACGCCGTATGAGGCCTTTCTGGTTTGGGAATGTGGTGACTCTCGCAGTGGGGATAATCTCCTCCGCTAGCATATTGACGAAGCATACTGCTACTTCCGTAAACTCGTTGATGTCGACTGCGCATGCTCTGAACATGTCCCAGTCTACGTCGTTGAGTGCGTCCTGTAGCGTAGCTTCTGATTGGGCAGTCCACCGTTTTACTTCCTTCGTGGTCACGTCTTCCCTCCGTATGCTTTGTTTATACTGGGGAATGAGGAAGATGCCGTTGTGGTCAGACTTCCCAAAAGCCGGGTGTGAGACAGCTTTGTAGCCCTGCTTGTATGGCGTGTAGCAGTGATCCAAAATCCGATCCCCTCTCGTTGGACACGAGACATGCTGGTAAAAGTTTGGCATGACTTGTCTGAGGTTCGCTTTGTTAAAGTCTCCTGCTACAATGAGGGCTGCGCCCGGGTCCTTGTTTTGAAGCAAGCTCAGCACATCATTTAATTCGGACAAAGCCATACCTGTGTCCGCTTGGGGTGGGATGTAGACCGCCGTGGCGATGACTGAGGTGAACTCACGGGGCAGATAGAAAGGGCGGCACTTAATGCTCAGGAACTCCAGATGTGGCGAGCAGCCGCTGGAGAGAGTAGAAATGCTCCTGGCATCACACCACTTTCTGTTTACCATGAAACACACTCCTCCACCTTTGGTTTTGTTTGACTCTGCCACCTGTCCGCGCGGAGCACAAAGAATGAATCCGACGGAGTTACGGCCTGGTCCGGCACGGTGGGGGACAGCCATGTCTCCGTGAAGCACAGAATGTTGCAGTCCCTCATGTCACGTTGGAAGGTGACCCTTGCTCTTAGGTCATCGAGCTTGTTCTCCATGGATTGTACATTGGCCAGTAGGATACTGGGCAGTGGTGCGCGATGCGCCTGCTGTCTCAGTCTGTTCCTAATACCAGCGCGTTTTCCCCGGCGCTTCTTTGTTCTGCGCCTCGGATGAGCGGCCCGATCTGCGAGGCCGCGAAAGGTGAACCGCGTTAAAGCGAGGCACCACTGTACTAAAAGACATTGCAGTCTGCTAAAATTGACCTCCTGACTTGTAGATGACTGCTACTGCTATGGCTACTTCTAGTTTCAGATAGAAACAGTGATCGCCAAACTTAAAACAGTAGTCCACTGAGGCACGGAGAACTCCACAGAGCAACAACTATTTTCTATTTACAATAGATTTTTGCATGGTTGATTAAAAAAAGAAGTAGAACAAATCTTATTTTTTGTATTCTTTTATGGCATTACTTTTTGTGATTCTTCTTCAGTAGCCTTCATCATTTTGAAACCACATCACAACAAATGCTAAGAAAGATCGTTGTGACTCCTTCCCTTATAAATGTGCTGTAAAGGGAATTACTAATCATGTTCTGAAACTAATGAATCAATGCAGTTTGGGCTTCTCTCACTGAAAAGCAACGATCTCCAACAATATCCAGAAAAAAAAAAAGCTGTACATTTTTGTTTTATCCCAACAGAAGAACATTTACACAAGTTATATTACTCCCTATTGGAAAGTCTAGTAAGATATGTGCATGTTATTAAATCCCCCTCCCTGGCCACCTCCTCCCGCTTATCTGTGAGAACACCGAAGTGTTCCTAAGCCAGCCGACAGATGTAATATCTCCAGCATGTCCTGGTTCTGCCCTGGGGCCTCAACCAGGTAGGACATGCACAAAACACCTCATCTAGGAGGCGTCTAGGACACATCCTTCTTAGATTTCTTAATCACCTCAGCTGGTTCCTTTCAATTGGGAGGAGCAACTCTACACTGAGCACCTCACCCTGTCTTTAAGGCTGAGACCAGCCACCCTTCAGTGAAAGCTAATTTGTGCCGCTTGGGATCTCATTCTTTTGCACTCTACCCAGTTTAAAACTTTAGTAGAAAATTAAAGAAAAAAACTAACCTCACTTGCCTGGGGGAGAAATTTGATAAGTAAATTTATTTTTGCTGTTTTATTAATGAATATTAATATTGTTAGCACATTTGCATGCAAATCTTGTAAAAATGAAACTTGAAACTTCGTAGTTAAGAGTAAAGGCCTGGTAAACAGCAAATTGCTTTACTAAATAAGACTATAGCAGATGCTGTTCAGAGTGTTCTTGATGTCCAGGCAGACAGATTGTGTGAGGTGCTAAGCTAACTTCAATTTGTCCCCAGCTAACCTCTGTATGTTTTAGGCTAACCTCTGTAGCTGTGTCCCAATTCATAGGCCGCTTCCTTCGAAGGACCCAGCCTTAGCAGCCTACGTAGGCCAAATTGGGACAGCCTTCATGGCCTGGCTGTGATGTAATACGCCTTCAAATGCGGCCTCCGAAGGATGCAGCCTATGAATTGGGACACATTTTGCATGTCCTAGGCTAACTTCCATTTGTGCTAATTTCTATTTGGGCTAGACTTATCTCTGTTTGTCCTCGCCTAACCTCTCTTTGTACTAGGCTAACCTCTGTTTGTACTAGGCTAACTTCTGGCCGCAGTTTCATATCAAATATTAAAACAACTCATCTAGCTCTTTGTTTGAAAATTAAGCACATTCACCAAAATATAATACGTTCTTTTATTTACCTATTTTTTTTTATGTACATAGCAAGTACTTCAAGGGTACAAGCATTATTTCAAGCACATTACTGCTGAGGAAATTCAGCAGAGTCAGACCCTCTGCTGGCAATGGTTACTGTAATTGGTCATGAGTATGCACTGAAAGGTTTTGACAACTTGTGAACATTTCAAATCCCCACAGGAAGCTTAATAATCACCCCTTGAGGTTTAACTAACAAAGGAGGGAAATGAGAAAGAGCATCAAATTTCTCCATCAGCTGAATTAATCAGGAGCCTGAGAGCACTCTTTAGAGCACAGGCTAGCATCACATCTAATGACTGCAAGTCAGAGCACAGTGTCCCTAATTGGACTTTAAACAGACAAGGAGAGAGGGGACAAAAATATCATTGCGCTTCCATTAAACTCCATGTAGCAGAGTGGAAGTTTAGACTGAAGTCAAGGTGGAATACAAAGTGATGACCTTACACTGGGGTTTCAGTGGGACATACAGATTTCCATTGGAATGATAAATCTTAAGCACATAAAGCTGCACTCAGGAGTTTACATAAACTCATCATTTTGGGTTTTTTATGATTTAAGTGAACTGTTCTTTGTCCATGGTGGAATGATTGTACAGACTTCAAAAAACAAGAATTCAGTGAACAGGCTTCAAAATTATATGGTCAAATATGCTCCCCCGTTAATCTTTGGTTAAATATTAGCGCATTGCACCTCGACCAGACACTTCCCATCAACAAGCTTCTGCCAAAATTTTTGTTGGATATTGTTGGACTGCTTTTCTTGGCAGATCATTTAAAGTAGTCGGTTTCTTTGCACAGACCAAACTTTTAGGCATACTTCACGAATTTCCCTTGGGTTGAGGTTGGGGTTTTGGGAAGGCTGCAGTGAAATTACAATAAAATTCATGTTCATAATGAGTATATGTTCTGACCACCGCTGTATGGAAGCTTGTTTCTACAGGTTTAAGTCAAAATAAAGTCAAAAGTTACTTTATCAGAAGCTGGAGTCAGTAAGTCAAAATCTTAACATGCCTCACGTGAAATTTTGAGATAATAACCTGATAATCTGAAATTTTAAGTTATAGATGGGATTTTCCTTTGAGTGGCAGAAACAAAACGTTTTTTTTCCAATGGTGGAAACAAACTTCCATAAGGATCATGTTTCAAATCCAGTATGTCTCTTCTTTTTTTTTAAACAAAGCATATATTTTCAGGGATTAGCCAACTGTGCAGTAAGACCTTGATTTGTTCAATAGTAACATTCCCAAGTGTGCTTTAATACAACACACAGTTTGCATAGCAGGCAAGTCTGTAGTTTCTGATTTGCAATTCATAGCAGCTTCCCTCACACGTTTGCTCTGGTGTAATAGACTCGTGTCATTGATGAGTCCCTGGGGTGTGTAGAGTGAATCCTTTCTCAGGTCTGTATCGATTGGTCTGAGAGTCCTACCTGATTTACATTGACAAGAGCAGCGGGGCCCAAATGAAAGTAAGCATGTTTCTCAAATTGGAAACACAAGGGGCACGGTGCTCCGCAAACAGACAGCTGGGAAGGTAGACGCTGACATTTAGATTGAACACCGGTGAGGAAGGCTGACTCGGCTGCTTTTGGGGTTTCTTTAGACGCAGTGGTCACTTCTAATTAATCATATACTCAAGGATTAACAGATTATTTCAGGTTTATTTTATCTTTTAAATGTGACACAGGGCTACTGTTGTTAATTAGTTACTGATTTTTCAGTTAAAATAAATTATTTAATTACATATTTTGAACTTCATTAACTATGATCATATATTTTTAAAATAAAATTATTATTGTGAGTTTAATAAAAGTTACTTCTTCATTCCCCAAGGGGACACCACAACACATGGATCTGAATATTTGATTTGACACTACCTTGGGACCAGCACTTACACTCTAAGAAATAAAATGTTGTATTTACTCCACCCAGTTATGTCAACCGGTTCCACACAACTGGGTTAGTGAAATATAAAATGTATGATACATTTAATTTGAACAAGAAATTTTAAGTACATCTGATAAGATTTGGATAATTAAATGCAAATCAAAAGAATCATGTTGTATTAGCTGAATATCATAATGTTGATATAAACTAACCTTGTTGATTTAAATTGAGAAGACTAAATAAAACCTACTCAACCAAAACAAGCTGTACTTACTTTGAGAAATAACATGTTGTATTTACTCCACCCAGTTATGTCAACCGGTTCCACACAACTGGGTTAGTGAAATATAAAATGTATGATATATTTAATTTGAACAACAAATTTTAAGTAAATCTGATAAATCTACTCACCCAAAACACGCTCTACTGAAACTATAGGATTAAATCACTTTAACAGAATTGCAACTTAGTCTATTTAAGTTTGTAAATTAAATAAATCGAACACAAGTTTATTCAGTTAACCTAACTTTAATAACACTTTGTGTAAAACTTGTTGAAGCACACTTTGAGCAATTCAAATGCTTCTAGATCTTTTCCCCCAAACAATCTTTACATATATTCAAGTGCATTTTAGGTGCAGGAAGACAAGATACAGAATGTCATGTTAAACTGAAATGATTAAAACTGGAAAGTGTTGTGATTCCAACATTTTTAACATTAACATGACTTAATTTAAACTTGATTGGGCTACAATGAAAAGCCCACAATACAGCCCTGCAAACAGCAGGTAGAAATTACTTTTGTGTCATTTTTGTCCATATTTAGAAAAATAACCTTTGCTTCAAAACTTAAACTGAAGTCCAAAGTTAGGAGCAGTCTTTTTCAGTGTAGTTGGATGTTGGTAAAGGTTCAAGAACAAAGAACGCAGAAAAGTGAAAGGCCTTGCAGAAGTTCTTGTGGCAATTCAAACTGAACAGTTTATGAAGTGCAAGGAGAAGGGTTCGAGAACCTTAAAGTTCAGTGTCCTCTATAGTTCACTGCAGGCTGTTTCACTCAAGCAGTTTGTTTTTCAGAACCTGCACCTTCATGGATAGGATGTTCCCATCCAACTCCATCAGCACCTTCTGAAGAAATTCAAATGTGTATTTCAGGTGCTTTGGGTAGCTCAGATTTAGACTATAGATTAGTCCAAGCAGGAGGGCACAACCCTTTGCCACATCACTAAGAGCTTGCAGCACAGTGCATCCTTCTATGATGACACCAATGTCCTCAGGTGTATCTGCAGAGTTTGCTCTCATGTCTGACAACATAGACTCCCAAAGTCAGCTGCTCTGTTTCTCTGCTTGCACCAAGATCCACATCCTTTAAATAAAAATTAAAAAAAGATAAGTTAATTGCGTACATATACATATGGACAAGTAAGTCCACCTTCCATTTCCAATCCCAAATTTAAAAAAGGAAAATAACTGATCGTTTTCCTTTTTTAACTTACCAAGAATTCCTTGAACAGGTCGTCTGGCTTTTCATTTAAGTAGACACAGACAGCTTTCAGAATGCATTCCTGTCAAACATCAACGCTGGGATTCTGGTGGAGATAAGAACTCAATATGAGAGAAGTTTCCTATTTTGGTTCCTTTCAACCTCTTTACAAAACAAAGTCAAAAATATTAACACATAGCAGATATGTGATTAAGCAATGTTTCATAACTCACATCAGTGATGTGCAGTGAGGTTCATGATTGGTAAGGCACTGACTCCTCTGTGTCAGATTAACAAATATATGAACCCAAAAATCGAAGCTTTTCAATTTTGACATTACGTGAAAGCTTTCATTTTTGCTTTAATCAATTCTAGATTGTTCAACAATATATTTAATAATTGTGCCCCTAAAAATATTAAAATTAAATAGAAGATTAGAACTGGGCAATATGGACTTAAAATCCTATCATGACATTTTGTGGATAACAATAAGTCTGTGAAGGTTCACAGTCATCCCCAGGTCATCGTAGTCTAAGGAGCTTGGAAAGAAAAGTGAAGCTTCTTCAGTGAAGATTTCTGACACTAAACCAGAAATCAACATGGAGTCGAATTCTTTCAAACAATGTAGCAACTTAATTGATGCACATTTCTAAAATACACTACACATTCATTTCATTCTTCAAACTACAGGATCGCTGGCGCTCCCAGTGGTCATTACTGATGTCAGGGAGCAGGTGCGGTAGATGTTGGGAGTAATTTTAAAACTGTCGGTCTTAGTAGGCAAGTCTCATCTTAACAAGAATCGCAAAAGATTTTGGAAAATTACACCGAAGCAGGTTCAACAATATTTGTTAAATGTTTTCATACTTCTAACATGTGAGAGAGGTATACAAGCTAGAGTGTTAAAAAATTTGCCAGGCATCATTTGTTTAAAAAAAATGCAAAAGTATTCCCGAAAGTGTCAGATGTGTATCAGTTAGTATACATTAATCAAATTTGTCATCCTTAAATTGTTGAACTTACCAAATAATCCTCAGATGGCGATGGATTCTATCCAGGATGCTAAGCATATGCAAGTCTCAGTTGAAAATGGCGGATGATCAAACTTCCACACTGCACATGTGCAAACTCAGAAGTACGGAGAGCCTATTAGGACAATCCTCTTTAAATTAAAGTGCTCTTCATTTTAAATGAACTTTTTACATTGGATTTAATTTACTGCATTTTGTTGTATTGAAATATTATGTTGTTAATTAAATTCAAAACAACATACTTGTGTTTAAAGTTAAAAATCAATTGGTGGCATTAGTTTTAACATGAAGCATTTACATAATGCTACCAACATCAGTGTGTCATTTCTTAGAGTGTAGAAATGCTAGCATATGACCTTCCTAGGGTGGGTTTGTGTGCCCTCCCAGTTCCAAACTAGGGATGTGTGAGGTGAACAAGTCTGGTTAACCGCTGGTTAAGGACTACACCATGGAGCCACTTAAAATATATTTATAGAACATTTATATTCATATAAAATAATTAAATAGTTAATAAATTAAACTTAAAGTAACAGAGTTAAGTACAAAATGAAAATAAACTTTAATATACGATAGGGCTGCCACGATTTTTCGACTAGTCACGATTACGTCGACTATCAAAATCGTCGACGACTGATTTAATAGTCGACGCGTCGTTTGAAGCTTTGTAAGATCACAAAAGACGCAGGAATAAGTGGCAGGATTTAAGAGTGTAATAACGGACTGAAACAGAAGATGGCAACATTGCATGTACAAGGATGCCAGCTACCGTTAAACCCCGAAGAAGAAGAAGAAGAAGCAGCTGTGTCCCAGAATTCATAGTGTGGCCCAGCGCAGTTTCCAACAATGGCGGCAGCTAGTTAGTTTTAATGTTACTCTTATTATTCTTTCTGGGTCACAAAATAAACGTTTAACATATTTTCAGGCGAGAATGTAGCTGTTTAAACCTCAAATATCTGCTCAGTTTATCAGGACACCACATATTTTCAAAAGCGCTCCGACGTTTTCGGAGACATCTGTTACCCACTAGGTCGTTAGCGAGCCGGGGGCAAGGCTAACTAGAGCCGTGAGAACACCGGACTCCCCGCAAATCGTTTTCAAACCCACCGCCGTCTTTCGCTACTCAGGTTAAATATATATGAGTCACTTAGATAACTTAAAATGTTATTGTTTGGCTTTTTTTTTTTAGTATTTTATTTGTTCCTGAGTAAATCAGTTTGTCTGAGATTAAAGTTATAGTTTTTACACAGCTGAATAAACGTCAAGCAGACAGCTGATTATCAGAAGTGTGAGATGCTCCAGAATATACTCCGGTGTCCTGTTATATTTTAGATAGCAAGGAGTTTATTAAACTTTACCGAAACAATCTGCAAATTTCATTAAAATTTAATAAACTATCATCTTGTCTTTATTTTTAGTTAGCACATACCTTAAACACTTAAAGCTGTAAGCTAATGATAGTTATATAAGAGCAGATGCTGCTGGTGCAATAAGCTGTAGTTTTACGTCCAATGGATGATGATCTGATTAGTCGACTAATCGCAAAAATAATCGGTGACTAGTCGACTATCAAAATAATCGTTTGTGGCAGCCCTAATATACGACAGATATGCTGTGTATATATACACACACAAAGCCTCTGTAACCTTAGAAATCTTTAAGAGGTCACGTGTGTAAAAGATGTCCATGATACAGTCCTGGACTGCGCTCAGATCGTGGGTGGAACATGTTTTTAAAGCAAAAACATTCATTTGTATTTGACAGGGGGCAGATGATGGAGTGAAGCTGATGTAATTATGATGTTGAAGCCTGGTATGAGAGTCGACGGAGCCAGCAGCTCAAGGAAATGTGAGCCTAAAGAATGTCAAGGGTTTTAGTTTCTCTGAGGAACACGACAGATCTTGGGAAATGTCAATGTGTAAACACATTAAAAGGTTACGCTTCATCAGTCACATGCACCCGACAGGTGCACAGACGAATCTGCACATGAACAGACGCTCACTCTTAGACGTTTGAGGAAAAAAGACAACAAAAACCCCCACATAAATAAATGCAGGCAGATTCACAAAAAGCACACATACAGACTGACTGCATCAGTAAATGACCTTTTTGTCTAATCCTTATTTTTGAGTAAGCAGCACAAATGGCTTTTTCATGAATCTCAGAGACAACCAAATTACTTTTCTTTGCGTAGTAATTTCTGTGAGAAATGGCAGGGTGTGCAAAGCAATGCCTGAAAAATGGGGTATGAGCAAAAACAGAGCAACAGTGAAGGGAAAAAAATTACAGGACAAGCACTCAAAATTTCCTCAGAGCTGTAATTTAGACACCACTAAAATGCAGTATTTTTTCCTCCCAAAGAACCTTGAATAATAGCAGCAGCATTGCACCAGGACAAAAAATTATTTGGTCTTCATAGATACACCACTCAGCCACCAGCTTTCTGTTCCCTTTCTGCATATCCTAAATTGTATTTAATAGCTTCAATCAGTGTGGGGTAGTGAAGCCTGCTGCTAATGCACTAGTCGTGTTTGAAGAGGGGGCATTGTGGGCGAAGCATCAGCCCGTCTGCCATTAATGTTGCATTACATGTCCCATTCCCTGCTATAATTACAGCTCTTTCTCTGCCTCAGTTCAGACTCGTGTCTTGACCTGAGGCTGGGAATAAATCCAGTTTATCAGGGGCTGAGGATGAGACCGGCCCTGAAGCACACACAGCTCGGCTGCAAACACTTCTTCCCAATGCAGGCGTGTGGCTCGGACCTGGGAGTGTCAGCCAAAGTATCAGCTGCATAAGGCGAGCTGCATGCCAGATATTGTTGGTCTATCCACACAGAGCTCAGGATCCCAGCCAGAGAATTACCATGCGCACCGGGGTGGAGGAACGTGGCTTGAGATGAATAGATACAGAAATCCTTAGTCACACTGTGCTGGAATGGCATCTGCTCTGAGATTTGTGTGACACTGAGCAGAAAGGAGTGGTGTGCATTTTCCCTTTGTTGCTTTTTAGGTTTTTGCAGAAGTGAAGACTCAGACCTTTCAGATGCGTTGCTCTAGGAACAGTAGGCCACAGATTTCTATAAACAGTTGAAATTACCCTCAGCATACTTTTTTCTGGCTTCTGTTTGAGACTTTGGCATTGGATCTAACATTGTGTGAAACATGGTCAGTAAAAATAAATTTATGCTTCTTATAACAATGGCTCTCACCTACAGTGTGGTGCAAAATCCTTGAGTCTCTCGTCATTTTTAAAGCGGTCTTGAGCAACCATTCTTCAGGCTTTTACTTTGGCTGCTTTCCACTCACTTTCAGTCCAGTTCTTGCACCTGACTTTCAGAGGAATGCTTTTAGTTTGTTTGGTAAGCCGCTTAACACTGACCTATGAGTCATTCAAGCACAAAACTAACCCAATTCAAAGGATATGTCTACACATAACAAACAACGTAGAAATAAATCCATTTTAAATGGTATCTTTAGGCATTTTTTGGCAAAAATGCATCATTTGGTACCATTTCTTCAGTTGAATGAGCATGCCAATGACAGGACAATTTGACAGGAATAAAACACAATTAACGCACCAACGAAGTGATTCTCAAAAAGCTATTAGCTGTAAACTTGGCCAATCTTAGCACGATGTGCTATGTGTCCTTAAAAAAAAGGAAGAAACTGGACAAATGAGGATAAAAGAAGAAGTGTCACTGTTAAAAAACAGTCTGCAGCAGATGAACTGTATCTACAAGTCATGACCTTAAGAAATAGATATAGCTCTTACAAAACATAGCTTTGAATATCCTGGAGAACTATTCCTGAAGACTACTTGAAGAAATTACAACAAGCTTGGCTAAGAGAGTTCAGGCTGTGCTGAAGAATAAAGGCGGTCATACCAAATATTGACTTTCAGGCTTGTTAGAATTGTACAGACTCTGGCTTTGCCTGATACGCTGTAATTACTGCAACCATTTCCCAATTTCCTGGCAAAATATAAAGAAAGACGCGCCTAGTGACTTTTGCACAGTGTTCTAAATTGGTATTATAACATTATCACACTGCCTAACAACCGGTTAACAGACAACAACATTAAGACTGTACAGCTAGACCAAAGCGTTGCAGGAAGCAAGCAAAAATTAGATAAGATTAGATTTTTCCAACTTATAATGTATAATTTTATTTAGTATGCTTTGGTTAGATTATTTTTTGAGGGTCAACTGCACAAACACACCAAACACACATGAGTGTGTCACAGTGTTGCTGTAATACAGAAATCTCTGTCTGTCTGTATGTGTGCAAACTCCTACACGATCAGAAGCTGAGAAACCAAAATTGCCACACAGGTACATGTTAGGCCTATATCCCACATTATGTCATTGTGTTTCCTAGCAACCACCTACTAACAGTCAAAGGAGCTTGCAAAGAAAAGCGTCTGGACTTCTTTAAGTTGCTTGAAGACGTTTCACCTCTCATCCGAGAAGCTTCTTCAGGACACCAAATGTCTGCCATCTATAATCCAGTTTTGAGTTCCCTCCCCAGACGTCTTAACTTTGACTAGTAAAAGCGCTATATAAATACAGGCCATTTACCATTTACCATTTAACACCCACTTACATCCTGGGCCATCTGACCTCAGGAATTCGCATGATAAGGTGGGGCCAGGTTTCACAACGAGCTCACCCGAAACCCTGGCTGATTGGGACCCACACCCAGTTTCACACCTTTGCTCATGCGATTAGAGGATCATCAGGGGGTCCTTTTGTCCCTCTGTGGGGGGATACTCCCACTAGGTTTAAATCTGGGACTCCCCACCATTTGACCTTAGAACTGAAGAAGCTTCTCGGATGAGAGGTGAAACGTCTTCAAGCAACTAAAAGAAGTCCAGACGCTTTTCTTTGCAAGCTCCTTTGACTACGATGACCTGGATGACTGAGAACCTTCACAGACACCTACTAACAGGCTAAAATGACACATTATGAACCTGTAAAGCCTCATGAAAGCATCTGATCAGTTCAACTTCATGACGGTAACATATAATTTATATCCACAAAACCTGACTTATGTATGGTATATTATACACCGACTGTAACAAAGAAGTAAAATTGCTGGCCACACAATACTCTAGTATATGCTGTTGCTAGTTTCAATTCTACTCTTCTATTCTATTGTAAAAACTCACTGAATAGATGCATTCCAATTAAAAGTTTAAAATACATTTCTTTGGCTTTGGGATTTATGGGGAACTTCAGATATTTATTAGAAAGAAGTAAAGGACAGATGTTCTCTAAGACACCTTAGGAACTCATATGTCTAATTTTCTACATTTCAACTATACTAAAGTCAGAGCCTTGAGAAAAGAGTTGTAGCAGACAGGTGATCAGGTTGAAGTTTGTCTTAATTAATTAATAAGCATAAAACTGAATTAGATATAGAGTGGAAAGTATTCAGAATGAGTCATATTGTACGGCAGCTTTTAATATCAACCACGTGCAACATAAATACCTCTCTCCATCCAGTGCTTGTTACACGGTGATAGTCTCTTGACAGTGATATACCTATTATCCCACACAAAGGTGTGTTATTATGGATCACATTATGATTATGCAGGAGTTTCCAATATATCATGATCTGCTGGCAAAAAACGGATAATTTAATTGGGAGATTTATTATAATGAATTTGCATCTATTAAAAAATATACTTTACCAACCAAGTTTTTGAAAATTAATCTTTAAGCCATTTATAATTTTCAGTTTAAACCATCAAAGTCAATGACTTGTAGACCCCCATCCATGTCATCTTTAATTAAATCTGCTCTTTTAATGTAATTGGGTTCTTTATACAGAGATAAGCAAAAGTAATGTCGTTTATTTTTTGTAATAACTATTTTAAATAGCAAGTAGTACTGAGCAATGTTCCCTCTAATTTTTCATGTGTCTGAGGAAAACACACAATCTCCCTGAGCGATCCCTTGGACCACTGTGAGCAACAGCACATGTGTGCACTGTGGTCACGCCAGCATCGAATCCATCCAAGTTACATGGTTTATTAAAATAATCAAATTACAGCACTTACATTTATTTTAGACTACTTTTAATTAAGTGCTTCAGCCCACTTACAATCAAAATTTAAAAATAAATCTTGTTCATGACCTGTGTAGTATGTTAACACTATTGGAAGTAAAAATAACTTTAACTCCAATTTTGAAAACACAGCTTTCTTTTTTTTTTTTTTTTTTTTTTAAATAAAGCTCTGACTTGTATTATGAATCCGTGGTCTGGGAGAGAGTCCTGTAACTCTCTGTCTGCAAACTACAGTATATAACGACCAAAGTTGGGCAATTAATTATATAGTTACTTCTTCAAAAAAAGTTACTGAGTTTTGCAAACAACAAAGGTTTTTTGCAGCTGTTTACCTAAAAATGCAGCCAAGGCGGGTTTTTTTAAACAAACATTTCAAACTATTTACAGAACAATCAGGTGTTCTGCATCAAATGTGATGCCACACAAATTATTTGTGCCACTCCAAAAGATAATTTCTGTCCACTATGAGATAAAGGAGAACAACAGCCTGATACCTGCAGGCCTGACAACAGGAGATGTATCACTCCTGTAACACCTGTAACATTCAGTAGTCGCCTCATTGTTCTGACACACACAACAAAACTATTGACTACACTACACACTAACTACACAAGATTTGCGCTAAACGTCGAAAATCTCTCACATCTCAAAACACCGCCGTCACTCCTAAAACTTCCCCCCTTCCTAAACAACTAAATGCCATGTTGCCATATCATTTTTTGATTGGTCGACATGGTACTTTTTTCGACCAATAGGAAAGGGTGGGGGTTTTTTTGGTTTTGTTTTTGCTCACAGGCTTTCGAGCGTTTTCCTTATAAAACGCAGTTTTTACCGTTTCTTCCCGCAGTAAAGATAGTATTCAGGAAGAAAACCAAACATTGCATATATTTTTGTCATAACTCTGGTTTTACGTGGCCTATCAACACAATAGAAAAACTGGTATAAAGTCCACACTGTTTCCGTCAATTCTTCCGTCTGTTCTGCTCACATCTCCAATGGTTGTGCACGTTGTCATTAACATGGCTTCACTCCACATCAGCATGTGTTGGCACATAAGGACGCTGCCATAGCCTGCCTGACGTTGATTAGCTGCGTATATACGAATGTGAATCACATTATTGGCTGGACTATGGGATAAGGTGGCATCGTTCTAATCCCATACGGGAGCAGCCAGTCACTTACTGACTAACTGTCACGGTCCTGGGTCGTTTTGACCCAGCGTTTTGTGTTTTCTTGAAGTTCATTTTTGTGCCTTGTGTTTGTTCTGATTTGTATTGGTTTAGGGTTGAACCTGAAGTTAGTGTATATTCAGCCCTACCTGTGTCTGTCCTTGGTGCTCTGTTCTTGTCCCCATGTTGTGTTGTAAATCAGTCCGTGTGTTCCCTGCTTTACTTTGTAGGCTCGTGTCCTAGAGTTCCTGTCTTATTCTGAAAGTCTGTGTCTCCTCCGGTCCTCATGTGTATTAGGTTCAGCTGTTCTTCCCTCCTGTGAGTGATTACCTGATTACCTTGTGTGTGTATATTTAGTGGGTGTCGGTCTGTGTTCTTTGTCGGCTCGTCTGCGTTATCTGCATTCATCTGCCTGCATTACTCTGCCCCTCTCTGCCCCGCACCCCTTTGTATGGTCTCAGGTTTGCTCTTTAGTTTCTCCCAGTTTAGGTTTCCGTTTGTAATTGCTCATGCTGCGTTGCCTGTTTTTGCCACCTCCACCTTGTAAATAAACATCACTCGTATCATCAGTTTGCTGCATTTTGGGTCCTCCTTTTCCTCCACAACACACGGCTCACTCCGCCAGCCGTGACACTAACACTGCAAAACAGAATTGTTAAAGTATTAATTTTAATTTCAATTCAGGTTAGATTTTTTTTTTGTGCGCAACACAGATTTTCCGTGCGCAGAGACCGTGCCAGCAGTGCGCAATTGCACACGCGCGCAGCTTAGAGGAAACATTGGTACTGAGTATGCTGGATGAATCCAAATCGAAATGCTCTCCAAACAAGCTTGAATGAAAGACAGGAACTAAAAGCACAGAAGACTCATAAAGAAATATATCAAAATAAAACAGGAGGAGAAAACCATGAGGGCAAAGGCCTTCATACAGAGACAAGACAGAGGGAGGAACAAAAAGACACTGCTGGAAACAAAAATACATTCCCAAAACCTGAAACTGGGACAATCACAGTTATTTTGAGTAGCTGGTCTTTGACTCTTATCATTCATTATTGTAAATGATGAGTTGTAGCCAATATGCAATCTGTCACATCTGATGTGCATGATCAGCCACAACATTAAAACCTGCTTCCTAACATTGTGTAGGTCCTTGTCTAAGCATGAATCTCTGCGTGTCTCCCGCTCTAGGACACTTGCAGCGGACCCTTTAGTCCTTTGTACTGTACAGTAGGACCTCCTTGTGGGTTTGTTTTGGCAGCTCAGATTGGGATCTGGGGAGGTTTTAATCTCAGCCGTGCTGTTAAGGGCAGTTTTTGGGACAAAGCTGTGGCCATTACTCTGCTGAGAGAGGCTGCTGCCTTCAGATCACAGGGATAGGTGTTTAGGGGCATGTCACAAGTTAAAGTAACATCCACATCAATAGCAGGACCTGAGGTCTTCCTTCAGAACGCTGCATTTTAATGAGAAGATCGGTTTTACTTACTTCACCAGTCGGAGGTTTTCATCTTGTGGCTGATCTGTGTGTACCTGTGTAAAAGATTCCTGCCCCGAAGGTTTCACAGTGACCTTCACAAGTTGTGTAGCGTTAATACGTGAGCATTTCTGGCCCTCGTCTACAACGGGGATCGTGTCTCATGCAGTATAATTATTTTCACACAACATCCCATGCTGCACTAAAAACACCACTGACTTACTGGTTGCTATGGGAATAAAAAGGAGGAAAAAAACCTCATGTTGCGGCCACCATTATCCGGCATTTCAGGGTTGTGTTCAGAGGAGCCAAGAGCATGGCACACAGGAGGCAGCTGGTAAAAGCAAAAGAAGAAAAAGAAAAAATAGCAAGCGTTGCTTACAAAAAGAAGGTTAACTGTTCCAAAACAACGAAGCATGAAAACACAACACGGGAGCAGGCCGAGGCTGAATCCAAAGCACAGGCAGAGTTCAGAGAAACAAGCAAGAACTAAGAGCTGAAATCTGAATCCGTAAATACACGGTGATGCTCTGGTTTCTGCTGAGGCAACAAGAGGTAGGAGGGTGGGAATGTGCTGCATAAACTGAAGAGGGCTGATGAGCGGTGTGAAAACAGGTGAGAAGAGGGTCAGGAAACATCAGGTAATGCAGCAGGGCAGGTGGGACTGAAGAGGCAAGTGAGTGACTGAGTCAATGACTGCACAAATTAGGCCTCCAGCTACACAATATATTTGTTCCCGACATCTAAAGCAACCCACCTAAGCACCACTGAAAAGCTGCACAGTGCAGGAGTGGCTCCACTTCAAGAGAGTGAAAAAAAATCAGAGGGCAGGTAGGGTGCAGGAACCACAAATGTTACAGCTGACTTTTGACCACAAAATTTAAACTGCTTGGCAATTTAACATTGCACGCTGTGCAATGTTAAATACATTTTGTCGGTTGTCAAAGTGTTTAAGATTAAAAACAACTATAAAACTACAAATAACCTATAGCAACTGTCTGGGGGAGGACAGTCTCAAATATCAGTGATAAAACCTGCTATGAACGAAACCTTACTCAGAACCCCATTTAAAAGCAAAATCTATGGAGGAAGCGATACCAGCATATGCAAATAAACTACGACATATATTTTAACACATGAACTGACGGTTGTTTAAAAAGAATCCGTCTCTTGGATAAACTGTGAAAAAATGTGTCAGCATCATAATAGAAACTGAATGAAATCACAAAAGTAGCATCAGTTGTGTTTTTGTATACAAATATTAAGTCTCTGTAAAAACATTATCTCCTGATGCATAGTTACATTCACTGGCCACTTTGTTAGGTACATCTGATCAAACTTCAGTGGAAATATCTAATTAGCCAATCACAGCAGCAGCCTGCTGAATATCGAGCTGAGCATCAGATTGGTGTGGTTGTCAGTGTCAGGGGCTCAGGAAGTTGCAGAAACTGCTGATCAGCTGGGATTTTCCTGCACAACTATCTCCAGGCTTTACAGAGAACTGTTTGAAAAAAGAGAAAATATCTCTGTGTGAAAATGCCTTAGAGGTTAGAGGTCAGAGGAGAATGGCCAGTGCCAAAAGAGCATCTCTGAATGCGCATCCGGTACAGCAGCAAGAAGACCACACCAGGTGTCACTCCTGTCAGCTACAAACAGGAAACTGAGACTACAGTTAACACAGGGTCACTAAAACTAGACAACAAAAAAACAAAAAAACAAAAAACAGTCTCACTGGCTTAGTGAGTTCTTATTTCTGCTTCAGCTTTCACATTGCCAGAATTTGATGTAGACAGCACGAGAGCATGGATCCATCTTGCACTGTGGTTCAGGCTGCTGTTGGTGATGCAGTGTTGTAGGCCCCTTGAGAATTGTTTAAACAGCACACCTGACTATTGTTGCTGACCATGCTGAACATGAAAATGAGTTCACTATGAGTGTATGGCCTTCACAATCACCAGAACTCAGTCCAACAGAGCACCTTTGGTGATGTGGTGAAACAGGGAGATTCACATCATGGATGTGCAGCTGTCAAATCATCTGCACCCGCGTGATGTTGTCATGTCAATATGTGCCAAAATTTCTGCGTAATGTTTCCAGAAACTTGTTGAATCTATTCTACGAATCATTAAGGCTGTTCTGAAGACAAAAAACTGGTTCCAATCCAGGGCTATTAAGGTGTACCTAACAAAGTGGCTTCTGGCGTTATAGGCATTTGTTTATTTTGTGTTGCAAAAATGAATTTCTTCTTATTGGCACTAACGTTTTTTTAAGCTTTACAAATATCAAGTGAAGCTCAAAGAGATTAAAGTTTGTTATCTGTATCAGTCACAAAACACACTTTACACAAGTTTTCCTAAATCACACTGTATCAAATCAAAGAAGCACAAAGAACATGTCTGATAAATGCCGGTCCCGAGGTATTTGTCAAAGTCTATTAGGTTATTTGTCTTTGTAAAAAGAAAACAAAGGTGCATGGAAGCAGGCTGCCCCTGCGTCTATCTGCCTGTGTCTATCAGGGCCTTGAGAAGTCATTGATCCATGCAGACCCTTTGCTCATATGCCCGGCAGATGCTGCAGTAACAACAAAGACTTCTGTTCCTCCCTGACAGCACGACCACTCGTGTTTCCGTCAAGAATGGGTAGAAACCCTGGAGCCGTCAACCTTGCACAGCAGGATCAAATAAAACACGATGATAAGCTGGGGTGAAGTTTTCCAGACCTAAGAAATGCTGCACCTTTCATGTCCTCGAGTCGTATTAACATCCTGCAGAAAGCTCAGTAAATACTGCTTCTTACCTGTGGCCAACTGGCAAAGTGGACATTAACTGAGCTTTAAACTCTGTTATTGAGCCGCTGCCATTGACATCTTCATTGATCACCAGTATTCTCATAAGGCCCAGTAGAAACTCAGCTGATTAATCATTTAAGCGGATTTTAATGAGAGCACAAAGAGGCTTGAATTGGAAATTGATGATATATGAAAATCTTAGAGGGTGATACTGCCCTCAGCAATGATGGTTAATTGGCAAAAGGACTGAATTTATGTAAATAACATAATGAGCTACAAGGAGCGGTGTAATGAAAAATGTTGATGGATGTCAGTGACACAAGTAATTCTCTCTTATGTTGAACATTTGACAGCGGCATAAAGGAGCTTCAATTTATCATACATGCGACAAGATTGCTATTTTTCCCCAGTTTTGAACATCATGTATGTCACTTGTGAAACTGCTGAGATCACCACTGTGAGACCGTGATGGCTAAAACGAGGAAGACAGTTCATCAGGTGATCGAACAGGATTTAAGCTCAACAGATATTGTTTAAGGACTGTTTTTGCATTACTTCAAGATAAACGTAGCCTCAGAAAATAATGTCCTGTCAAAGTCTTTGGTGGGTTACATTATACAGTGTACTTTGGTGGTGCTGCAGAGCTCATGCAATGGCAATATAAACAGGGGTCACTTCCAGCTCATCACTTTTCTACATGCATTTTTAATGTTTTGTAGATCATTTTAACCTGAACCATGCTTTTCCTTAAGGTACAAAAGCAGTTTTTAGTGAGTAAACCTAATCAACAAGTGACAATGAAAGCAAAAAGTGAGTGCAAACTATGGTCTCCTGGCCATTCCCACCCCCACCAGCCTTCTTGTCTGGATACTGTAGGTCTGTTAAACCTGATCATTATTTCTCGGATATTGTTACCTTGTGCAGGGTGGCATTATACAGTGCAACAACCTGGGATGAGAATATGTTATGGAACATTTACATAACCTCACAATACTTTTGAGTTATTTCTCCTGCTACATATTCACTAGAGACTGAACCGCAGCAGCAGGAGAAGTCCGAACAATAACCACTTATCCAGGCGCAGTTCAACAATCACAGCAGGAAGAACAGCTGCAACTGTGCTCACAACCTGCAGCTGGATGCTGTTGGACATCTACAGTTTAATATGAGTAATGAGCATTAAATGCATCATGTAAAATGTCACATCATTTCTCCTCTTCAAGTTATCTGCAGCCTTTCTTTTACTGGACTGGATCACAACGACTATTCATGTGGATTAAAATTCATGTAAACCATATTACGACTAAATTATTGTGACATAAAGGCAAAAGCATTGCAAAAAAATCTACATTTTATGGTGAGTTAAGAAAAAAATGTCCTCTGTGGTCTTTAGGGAGCGCCATAGAAAAGGGTTCAGCTTATTTTGGAGATTTGGGGTGTGGTCGTTTTAACTCAGAGTGAAGGTTCTTGCCCCATCTCTCCTAATTTTAGTGATGCAGTCCTAATTTTTGTCTGGGTACTGTTATATAATGGATATAAATGATGACCTACAAGCTGGAGTTATACTAGCAGTATGCTTAGGAGAAACTTTTTTAGACAAACATCTCAGTAATTCCCAGAAGTTAAAAATTTAAAGACCCCAAAGACGCTCAGATGTCTTATAGGTAAGTTCATGCGGCAGATGTGCTTTCCTATAGCAGCTCCTGCAGGGCTTTAACATTTCTGTAGAGAAGCCTGTTTTTGTTTTTTTTACTGTCCATCCACCCAAAACTGTGTAACTAGAAATTTTGAGATAACTCAAAACTTTGACTTAGCACTGCTTGACATTTTTATTTATTTATTTCACTGGCAGCAACAAGCTTCCATACATCTCTGCTTTTCTGGGTCAACTCGGATTTAATAAAAAGTTCTCAGACCAATCAGAGGATGAGCTATCGGGCCTTTTGCTGGAGGAACACTGACTTAAATCAAATCAATCTCCACATTATACAGCAGAGAGGTTACAAGATGTTTGCAGACTGTGAATTCAAACTGAGCTTGAAAACTGTCTCTAAACTGTATTATTAAAATAATCACATTGCATGTGTTTTTTTTTTCATGTAATGAACATAATAAATAATTGGGAAATAGATGTTATGTTACCACATGGACCCTCCTGGGACTCCCGCAGTGACCCTCAAAGAGGTGCCGGTCTCTATTTTGAGAAACTGGAAAAGCTCTACGTGGAAAAATCAGTGACATTATCAGAGAGAAAGAGAAAGAGAAAAGCAGAAAAAGACAGCAGCGAATACAAGAAGAAAGCTCGGACTGATTCAAAAACTCTGACCAATCCGAAGTCACATGACTCAACCACCAGCAGCGAACGGAGAGCACAAAAGAGACGCAGAGCCTCGGTGTACACAAGCCTGCACACCGCCAATCCGACACGGCTATACGCCCAATTTCTTTTTAATTGAAACCTTTTACTCCCGCTCGGTGAGTACATTTCCCACTGCCATTTTCTTAAGCATATTTTTGTCCTCTTTTTCTTCCTTCCTGTTCTTGGTGTTTCGACACGGGGAAAATGTTTTCTCGTTTTCTGCATGCAATGATTTAAATCTTGGATGCAGAGTGTTTGTGCTCCGGTGACATCCACTGAGAAATAGCCCTACGTGCTTGCGGACGCTCTTGATATTTTTCCCCCCTCTTCTCTGTCTTCCTCTCCTCTTCCCGAAGCAGCTTTTTCACGAGCTCACTTGTTCCGATCTCGACCTTTTGCTTATTTTCTGGCTTTTTCCTCCTTTATCATGGCTTATTTTGGTGTGGTTTTGGTGCTTTTCTCGGGTCTTACAGTGTTTCTCTGGTGTTCGAGGCTGTACGTCTCCTCGGGCGCAAAAATAACAGTTTTGATTTTCATCTTTGAGGATTTTGCTTTTCCAATAGGTGAGAAATTTAACTTCGCTGGAGTTTGTTTTGGTGCTGTCTTTGTACTTCTTTCTGCAGCCTAGATGAGAGAAGTCTGAACTTCCCTTTCCTCTTTTTTTGTCTTTTTAAGTAAATGTCTCGAACAAACCTGGATTTGTTTTAAATAATGAACTAATTTGAGCTCTTTTAATGAAGAAAAAAGAGAAGAAACATAAATCAGTCACCATGCTACAGTTAGAAAGATCTCCACTGTAAATGTGTAATTTGTTTCTATAGAGAGCGACTGGAAAAGGTGAAGGCATTCAGCTCTTTTGCTCTTCACATTTGCCTTCCAGTGACAGCATTGTGCAAAATTCAAACAACTTTATGAATGCAAATCGCTGATATGCAAAAGGAAACAGATTCCTGCCAGCTGAACCAGACACAGCTGTGCTTCTCTGCCCTGTTTGTCTTGCTACACACATAAGCCTTGATGCATGTGGGATTGATAACTGGTTGACACAGTCAGGCTTTACGCAGAGAAGCTGGGAAACTTAAACTCACTAAATGAGTCAATGAAGAGGGGAAAGGAGTTGGCTGGAAATTCTGTGACAGCTCATTATGCAAATCAGGCTTGATAGATTTGATTAATAGTTTGACCTTGCTGTATCAGCCAGATCTCACCCACAAACCTGCAGGCAACAAATCCAAAAAGAACACTAAATCCCAGACAATCCATATTACGTTCCCCTTTTAAATGGCTGCTGGAATCCTTGACCAAAGTTTTGTTTTTGTGCTCCACTGAGGGAAACTTTCAGAGCTCTAGACAAAAACCTTTCAATCAGCCTCAAAAGATGTGTGTGGAGACGTTTGACAGCGTTTCCAGCCTTCAGACTTCGCAGGTCAGGGAACAGGTGGGGGAAGCCGAGCATGAAATGTGCTGCTACGCAAACAATACTTATCTCTCACAAGGAATGAGGGTGGGAGGCTGACTCTGGAATAGCCAGCCGATACACGCATGCACTGAATCGCTATGAGCTCAGAGAGGGGATGGAAGGAATAAAGTTTAGCCAGGCATTTCTGGACCGGTCAGCAACCTGCCCGTATCCAGCGGAGGCCCGGCTTTACGTTTGTGCCCCCGTGGGCTGAGATGATCATTGACCCTTAGCAGGTGTACGATGCGGGCTGCCTTGAAGCCACGCACCACAGAGCCCATCTTCAGCGAGCTACGGATGAAAAACATTTTAGAGCGGCTGCAGCTTTCAAACTATAGGTCAAAGAACAGATTAGGAGAGCTGTCTCTCTCTGTCTCTTTTTATATCCCCTGCATGTGAGAGATAACCAAAGAGAAAAGCATACGGGCAAAGGCAGAAACAGAAAGAAAGATGATGGGATGCTCATGTGGAGGAGTGGGCTTTATGAGTACATACGTGTGATATCTACTTCAGTTCTGTGTTACATTATGCATGTGGTAATACCCACTGCTCCTTATTAAGGCTGCTGCTCTCGGATGCTATTTCTATGCCTGCATTTGTCATATTCAACACATTTCTCTGGGCAGAGTGTGTGTTTGGATAGCAGCAGCTTGACTGAACGACAGCCAGTGTGTACGTATGCATGCACCTGATGCTCACTTTTGTTGTGAGACGTGCCATTCGCCTTGCAGCGTCAGTATCTCGGCATCACGGCCAGTTACTTCTATTCCCTGTGCACAGAGATAGTAGTTGATTTCAGCACCATGGACAGCTCCCAACACTTTATTCCTTTGGCAGCTGGAGCGAGATGATTCTTGCCTGGAAGTCTGGAGCGTCTCTACTCACTAACCCCTGCCCTCTCCACCGCAGACGTCTTATTCTCAGCTATTTCAAGCTCTGCACCTCACATTCAAAAGCCGAAGAAAGGATAATTATCATTTTGTGTTTTATCAACAGAACAGGGAAAGTAGTTTAAATTAAACATTTGAGCATTTCTTGAACCGTTTCAATATAGGAATCTAAAGTATAAGTTTAATTTAATACTTTATATGAAACAGAATTAATTAGTTTCTGGATTCACATGTTGGGGAATTAAATCTTGTTTTATGACCCACGCCATCTTTGTTTTCTGTTCCCAGAAGTGACTATATTTAGAGGAGAGAATTGAGTGCAAAGTTAACACCTGGAATCCTCACCCATAAACTGCACAGGTGCATCACGCAGACACAGAAACATGCTAATTAGTAACAGATTGATAAAATAATTTCTCCCAAACCAGAGAGCAAAACTGTTAGACAGCACATATTTCACAGTCAGCCTTATTATTTATCACATAACTCCAGTGATGTGCTCCTGAAGGAACTGACACCACAAATTGAGGCCTTAGCAGATCGCCTGCAGCTGCCTGTGTCGGTGCTCCTCTCAATCAAATCAACTGCGCCCCTAAATTTAATTGTTAACAAATTCAAGGGTGATCATTGTTCTGTTGTTATAAAAGAGAATATCAGCTTTCGACACTAAAACCATTTCCAGCACCAGGGTGTAAACATGCTTTTTAGTGCTTAGAGTTGGACATTTTGACTGACTGTACACAGGATAAACAGACAGATGTCAACAGCTGGTTTTCAAATATGCATTTTGGAGCTTTGACGTTAGCCCTTGCTGGCATGTTTGCCAGATTGGATGAAAGGGTGGAGTGCTAAGCTATCAGCTAATGTCAGATTGTTTTGTTAGGTGTTAGCAAGCTGTATTCATAAATTACATCCCTGCATTGCGCAGACACTCACATCTAATCATTAGTGCAAAGTAACATTAAAATACTAAGATTACATTTACCAAAACTGAAGCACAAACTTTTTGAATCGATTGAAGCTGTAATGTTTGTCATCTGTCCATGAAAATGCTCCTAAAGGCACCAACAGCACAGCCAGAGTGCAGTGGTCCAGTTAAGTGACTAAAAGAGCCTTTTATTCTAGTGTTCAGATGGATAAGTTATAAAAAATTAAATCCCTTTCAGGCATTTTTGTGAAGGGTAAGACTATCCATAGAGATACTGGGCTGTAAATGTGCGTTTTAATGATGGAAATTTGGACATTTTAACATGAGTCTATATGGGTCGACTCACTTTTACAGCCAGGAATTGTCCACTAGAGAAAATGCACATTTTGGCTCATCCTTGTGGGCTTGATTCTTTTAATTCCCCCTCATACTGCATGTGATCTGTGGAAGTTTGTTTATGCCACTGATACAAAAAGGTTTTGGTCAAAATTTCATGTTTGTATCGCAAAATTTTGACTTGCTCAGAAGTAACACAAAATTTAGAGATATTAAGCCAGAACCTTGACATTTAAGATTACATTATTTTCTTTTTTGTGTGTGTGTGTTTTCAAGGGACCACAGTGAGCTGTTTGTGTTGACAAAATATAAACAGCACTATAAAAGCACACACTGTGCCCTTTAAGTTACTCTAGAGCTTAACTGAGACTTCTTCAGCAAACATTAAACATCAGCTTCATTAAAGAAGCTCAAGTGTAGCCGGCCCAATTTTAAAAACCTAACGAGATAACTTATTTTAATGATTTCTGCTGTGTTTTATTCTTTAGTGTTTAGAATTTAATCTCTAATCTTATGCACTAAGAATAAACAGAAGTATAGCAGAGTAGATATTTCTGTTTTACCAGTATCAGGAACATTTATACTTTTTCCCAGAGCGTTTTCTGACCCAACCCCAACAGAAGTAACCCTATGACATTCACCACCATTTTTTACCAAAGAAGAAGAAGCAGAAAGCATTTTGTGAGTTGGACTTTGTTGGCGGAAATAAACTTCAGTACACTGAGATTTAACAGGTTTGCAGCCACACAGACAATAAAACAGAAAAAGAAGCTGCTATTTTGCTACGTGTGCAAGTATAAAACTATTTGCTGCCGTGGTATTGGTATCCTAAAATGACCACACGCTTTGAGCCATGCGGCTTTGTGCTTTCAAACAATGTATAATCGAGTCCAGTGCCATTCAAAATACAATGGTTTTCAGTTTTTACTCTGCATTTTGAAGATTGGTTCTTGGTAAGGAGTAAATATTATTGTTGCTCCAAAATGTTATTTGATGAAGATTAAAGAAGCTCTTTCACCTTAAAAACATTGAAATGTTTTCGTAGAATACACATTATACTATAGTAAATCTTTAAAACTGGAATATCCTTTAGTTTTTAAGGATAGAAATGCAGATACATTTTTTTTGCTACTTTACACACAAAAATTACTCAAGAATTTAATAAACAGTCAAACTGGTAAAAAAAAAAAAAATGCATCAGATCGTGTTCTGAACACACCTCTGAGGAATCCACTTAGATAGGAACCTTAATCACAAATCCCATTAAAACCAACCACCGACTGATCCCACAACATGTATTGTCTGCATGCAAAGCCTAAAGATTATACCGCCGTGCCGAGTATTCCCAATCAGGGATACATCATCCAAGGGGCTATGCAGACTGTCGGTGTGAAAGCTGCACAGGACTCCATTTGTTGCTATTAATTTACAGCTGAAATGGGTATTTGACCAAAAGCAGATCAGCAGCATACCAGGCTCAAAGTTTGGGAAATTCCAAGCTTAGTAAATCTAAAAATACTAAAAGAAATTCAGCTGTTTTAAAATTGATTGTGTTTGATAGCAGCCACTTTAAAACCTTTAAAAAGACACACACTTTGAACATGACTCATAAATGACTCAAGCTGTTGCACGGTCTCCATCATTACTGTAAACCTAAAAAAATGTGGTTTATTTCAGGCACACTCACTGTCAGAAACTGATCTAAAGCACCCAGGTAATTTAGTAAATTAGTTATGAGTTCTACACTTTTGCCTAAAAAGCAAAGGATTCCAGGAGGAGACACAGAACCCTTGGAAGTTGCATCAGGAAGGCCACGCAACATAAAAATCTGCCAAATCAAATATGCAGAGCTTCCCGCTGGCGACCCCTTGTGAATGAGGAGCTGAAAGAAGCTGTTATGTAGTTGTATAAGTGAGACTGGTCTTTTCTGTAGTTAGATTTCAAAGCCACGGGTAAAAAACAAAACAAAACAAAGCTGGAATATGCTCTACCTGACACTCACTGGCCACTTTATCAAATACACCTGTTCAGGTGTTTGTTAATGATGGCTCTAATCAGGTCAGATGGGACCAGGCATTAAAAAAAAAGTATCAATATTTTGTGTAAAAACATGAAACATCGTGTAGCAACAGTTCAGGCTGCTTGTGGTGTCGTAACAGTGCAGAGGATAATTTCTTGGTACACTTTGGGCTCGTTAGTAGCAACTGAGCATAATTTAAACAGCACAGTCTACCTGAGTATTGTCAGTGACCATGTCCATCCCTATATGACCAAAGTGTACCCATCTTCTAATGGTTGCTTCCTGTAAAAGAATACATAATGTGACAGGGCTCGCATCCTGTCAAACTGGTTTCTCAAACATGATGTTGAGTTCACCGTACTCACACGACCTCCAGAGTCACCAGATCTCAATCCAATAGAGCGTCTTTGTGCAGGGATGGGAGATTTGCATCATGGATGTGCAGCTGACACATCTGCAGCAGCTGTGTGACGCTATCATGTCCATATGTACCAAAATCTCAGAACAGTCTTTCCAGGTCTACGTAAAAAAATTGGCTGGTGGATGTTAATTAACATTCTTCCCCTTATTTTCATCTCCAACACAAAATAAGAACTGTAATATTTACAAATGTAGCATTTCCCACACGACTCTTGTTTGGGATTGGGATTTTTTTTTTTTTTTGGTCAACAAATATAGAAACCAGAAAGCGAAGGATCACGAAGAGAGAAAAACTGGCTCCTGCCCGAATGTTTTTGTTCTTTTTTAATTGAATCTTTCCTGCTTGCATCACAGTGGATGTGTATTTGCATTAAAATGAGCACTATTTAGTGTTTGTGACACAGCATGCATTCACCATGCCGTCACTCTGCTTACAAAATCTGTTGTGCACAATAAACTGAAAACATTGTCGGCACGTAACGTTTAGCAGCAGAAGAGAGCCTTTTTTTCATTTAAATTGCAAATTCTTCCTAAAATGAAATGATAATCAGCTCTTTGTCGTGCTGTTTTTCACATTCATGGAAAAGAACCTCCACATCATCCGCATCCCCCTCAGCCTCATGCATATTTCGACTCATTTGCTCCATTTCTGACTTTCACGTTTGACCTTTCACCCTGGGTGTCAACTCCTGCCCCAAATTATTACCTCAATATGCCTTTTAACCCCCAGTCTTCACCCTTCTGGTGTCATAAAGCGGAAACATATTTTGTTATCTGCTAATTACCCACAGCTCTAGTGACCCAGTTACTTTAGCCTGCTGGAGAGGAAGCTAAATTTGGCACTCACACAAGAGGAGAATTAAGGAAATGGAGAAATATGTCCGTGCCAAGAGATATGGGAAAGCATGGCATATGTTCGTATGCCCTCGAGCAGAGCTGTGTGTGGACTCCCCCTGCTGCAACAGCAGGTGGAGTCTTTCCCCCCCTGTCATTCATTCACATACACATATTAGTAATGCAGGAGAAATCCTCTGTTTTCATGAGAACAGGGTAGACTCCCAACAAGACGGAAAGTAAAATTTTAAGAATACTTTGAATGTAATGAATTGGTGCACAGCGATGCAGTAAAGCAAAAATGCCTGAAAACAATGTCCCTGTGGAATCAGTGAGACTATATGTAAGCAGCTTTTACCATCAAAATCACCCCAAAACAGAGTAGTGTGAAAGACACACACTGACCTCACAGATCACGTTTCTGGTATGTTATTAAATTGCACCGATTTCAGAGATAATCTGAACTTCTATTATTGTAAGATGCGAGATAAAATGTCTTCCAGAGATATGACTTCATCCCATCTCACTGTACAGGTCACATTGTGCTTTATCTCCCGGCTGTCGTCGCTATAGGTTGCTCAAATCAGATTATGGCACTGCTCATTTTAGGCACGTGACCGTGTGCCCTCAGTCTTCATGCTTCACAGAGACTCCATAAAGAGGCTGGTAAAGCTGATGGAAAATAGAGTGTATTCTCCTTTGAGAAACTCTGCATATTCGCATACTTGTGGACTCTCGCACAGTAAAGCATAGCCTTGCAGTTCAAAAGTCAATTCATCAAATATATGAAAAATATGTAAACGATAAAAGGCTGATGGGATAGTAATATAAAAGGATAGAGTCGCAGTAATAATTTATAAGCTAGCACTACCTACCAACCGCATGATGTATGCCTGCATTTTCCATCTTTGATATTCCGGTCCAAGGCCCAGTTCTAAGCTCCTTGAAAATGATTGGCATTGCAAATGTCTTTTTCCCTTCTACCTTTTTTGAAGTTCGCTCATTCTCTCCTTCCATCTCACCTCCTTTTAAAACCCCCCTCTCTCTTTCTCTCTCCTTTTGTTGCCATTTCCCCTCTCCTTCTTCAATTCAAACTCAAGACAGGTATTATGCAGAAGGTAATGGGGTGTGAACTGAAGGGAAAAAATATAAGAATAGTGCCTGACAGTCATCCTTCCTTGTTAAGATCCACAGCAGAACTGAAATTCCTGCTACATAGTAAACAGGGCTCGAAACTGGAGGGCAGGTTTCTGGTTATATGTGTGCAGTAATGGGCTATTCTCTATTTCCTTTGCACTGTTAGCCAGTATTTACTGTACAAGTCCTGCAGGAGAAATTAGATTCCACCAGGCTCCTCTGGGCAGGGAGGAAAACGGCCCAGCAAGGACCTCTATTCATTAAGTCCTTAATTGCTAATTGGGGTCTTTGAATGATTCAGCAATAGCTGCTGCTGTTGGGGCATTAGCCGAGTAATTTATGGCTGAGAGGGAGCATGGAATAATGAACGAGGGTGAGACAGGGTTATTAAAAAAGGGCACTGGTGCCCACATAGTGTTGTTATTACACAGTCACCTTATGTTAATGCTCAGAAGTCTGTGGTATGCTCTTTTTTTCTGTCTGATTTTCACCATTTGTCTGAGTTAAATTCATTATGTTCTGCAATTAAATTTAATTTAGCACTAATGCAATTTTTTTTTTTTGATTAAGCATATTATTGTGCCTTTGTGGAATTTGTGCATTTAAAGTGATGACATCTCTTTCTTTGACTGTGACAGACAATGAAAAATTGCGGCGGTCCTATCAGCTGCAGTCATTATTCCTGCTCCAAAGTCTCCCAGTAACAATAAAAGCTGGTGGGTCACTGAGAGATTCTTAACAGCATTTTCCCCAGCATTTTGATAAATCTTCACACCTCATGCTGTGTATATTCTCACATAAGAGAGGACGGGGAAAAAACTCATACATGGAAGCAGCATAGTTTATAAATGTTTTTCTGTCCACATTTAGTTTCTCATTTGGCTGTGATTCAAAAGAATGGAGAAAACGGGCGTATCATAAAAACTGATTCCTTTGTAATGCGCATGTCTTTGAACAAAGGAGACATAAATTAGATTAATAAGCTTCAGGTATATTATTCTCACTCCCTACAGCCTCAGAGATATAGGTCTAGTAATCAGCTGTTGACCCCCTGGCAACCTCTGCTTGCTATGGAAAATGTATTCCCCAGCCTTACCACATTTCAAATGGTGCAACTTTGAAGGTGACATTCTCCATTTCTGGTTTTTCAGTTTCATTGCTGCTTGACGAGTAGAGTGTTTGCACACAAGTCGGTGTTACCAATAGTTTTCAAGCCTCCATGAATGTGGGACTACCAATAAAGTTTATAGCAACCGATTGGGGAATACAAATTTTTCCGTTGGAACAACACATCTCTTACTGTGCTGTCAAGTTGTTTTCAGATAGTTTCATTTGCTGAGATTGAAAGTGGTTACTTCCTTTCATGTGCGGCGATTACATTGAAATTACAAACCAGATGTGATTAGTTTATTGCATTCAAACTAATCATTAATGCCCGTTTCCAGCATAACATTTAATAAATCATAATACTAGGTTTAGTCCTAATAAATAACATTCACTAATCTACATCACTCTACATGATGAGTAGTTAAAATAGTTTTTAATCATCATCCAATTGTTACTTTGATCTGTTGTGTTTTTCTATTATAAGTTACAGAGCGGCTCATTGCACCTTTATACTGAACTCACAAATACAACAGTGTTATCAGTTTATATTCAACAAAATATTTTTCTGTTTTTCTGAGTTGAATTCATTACAAGATTGTATTCAATGCACTCCTCATGCAATTTTAACAAGGTTTTTCAATTTTGAAAATTAAACCTGTTTTTGTCTGGAGATGTTTTGCTGCTGTAATTAAGCTTTTTTACTGGCCCATGACTGAGAGTGACAGCCACAGACCAAGTAACTGAGTGATTTCAGCAAAATTATTGAAACATTTTGTTAAATCCTCACATCTTCACAACAGAAACATGGAAAGTGCTACGCGTCTGCATGAAAAAAACAAAGAAAGAATTAAAATACACGAATGCTTCATTCTTCATGTCTGTTAAATTCGGAACAACAGTCAAGAGAAAAACTCAATTAACCTGGTATCACCATAGTGTTTATTGTTCTTATTACACATTAAACATTCAGGGTATATAGTGTTAATATAAGGCAGGGATGTCAAACATAAGGCCTGGGGGCCAGAACCTGCCTGGAAAAGATTTCTGTTTTTTCACGATTGACAATCATTTTTTTATTTATTTTACAGCAGTAAATTCAAAGTTTTTCACACTGAGAGGAGAGTTCAGTGGCCCATGATGTTAAATACCCCTGTTTGACACCTCCGGTCCCCTGATAAAAGGTTAAGAGGTGGTTGAAGAACTTCTATTCTCCAGACATGCTACTCTTGCTGTTTAGCCTCTTGGCTAAGCTAACCTCCAGCTTCATCTTTATCAAACATACGCTCAGGTGGAATCTATCTTAAACACCTTAAACCTACCTGTTGTTTATGGCTGATTAACATTTGTTTGATCTATTTTAATCTACATGATGATCCTCATGGTTTGCGTTACACATGTTAAACAGTAGAAAGAGAAGAAATAATCCATAGCTGCATTGGTGCCCAGTTTGTAAATTTAGATTGTATGAAAGCGTAATTAGGTTTCAGTACACAGTATTTCCCTTGTAATGTGTTTGGCTGTCCATCAAAGAAATGAGGCAAAAAGGTGAAAAGGTGTCTTATTATAAACCAATATTTTGTTCACTTGAGCAGCCACGTTTTTCCAGAAAGGCACTACAAGCAAGAGACATGAGACACAGCTGAAAAACACCTGCCTCCTGATAAAGCAGAACCGACGTGTGTCGATGGCTCTGTTCAGACAGACTATGAAGACGTCTGCAAATTAAACTTTCCTCTGTTGACGAGAGTCGAGGTTAGTCGCTTTTGGTTGTGCGCTGTCAACTTGCTAAAGATAAAATGTTGCAGTGCAGCATTCAAACAGTGGGGAGTGAGTGTGGCCTGAATGCATCTTTCACATCCCATATGTATTTGTCATATCGGATGAGAAGTTTTCATCTTTCTTCCTCAGACAGGAGCGTGAGTCAGTGAGGAGAGATCAGGGAGAGAGGAAGTGCTAAAATGATTACTTTCACCAGTTCCTCGCTTCTTTATCTCAGGAGAATTCAGGCTCTGAAGCCCCTGACAGTCAGTGTGAAAGGACCAAAGAGGATCCATGAAATACTTACACTTGGAACCTCTGCAACACGGGAGGATGCTGTAGAAGCCCTGAACAAAAAAAGGAAAGGAAAACATCACTGTCAGACACTCACTTCTGTGTTATAAGAAAGACTTTTAAGAGACAAAACAAAGTCTGTGTGTGGAAAAACATGCCAGTGATGAGTTTGGATGTATTCACAGCTCCGGTGATGCACGAAGATGTAATTTTGCATTAATTTCAGGAGCGTTAAGCATGCCAAGATGAATCCAGCACCATCTCTCTCCTCCTGTCTTGCCTATCAGACTGCTTTGAATTCGATGTGAGCGTGTTTCCTGGCCTGGGACGTTTCCACCAAGCATTTGCCAGCAGTTATGCCACATGCTTCTTCTTAAAAGGCTTTGAGGATCTTAGAGCCTCATGAATATTGTAAATGGCCTTTGAAGTCTCTTTCTTTCCATTTTGAAAACCAGAGGAATAATGTTACTCCTTTTTCCTGTGATCACTTTCATTAAAAACATGTAATTGAGGATAACTGAGTGATGCTCTACGTGAAAAATGTGGCGACTGAAAGCTTCTGCTTAGACTGACTGTGGTTGTATTTTTGTACCAGATGCAGCCTGCGGTTATTTAAAGCGTCGCTTGAGCGGTTGCTCAGTGACCATCTGATGCTGTCAGCTGCTAATAGAAGTTTGACAAGTTTGCAGACATTGTAAGAAACTTCAAGCCATTAGTCGAGGTAATGTCTTGTGTCTACAAGCAACTTTGCACCAGGCTTTAAATTCAGAAACAGACATACAAACACTTAAGAAGCAATTTGCTGTTTTCAACCGTTTCTGGTCCATATAGCTGTTTTTGCTCGATGCCGTTCCCTCAGGCTTTGAAGAACCTACTGATGCTGGGCAGGCATTTGTCTTCGTGCTCATTACCTTACTTAGATGCTAACGTTTGAGCAGCTGTGGCTCAAGCTATAGAGGGAATGTCCCCTAGTCACAGAGATGGCAGTTTGAGAACAACATATATTCAACCCAAAGTTACTCTCGATGTCCGGTGAGCTTCTAATATTCAGGTAGGAAAGCTTAGCCACTTGCTATGCAATTATCTAATGAAAGTTTGGACATCTATGGTTTGGATGGTGCGGTGGTTAGGTGGTTACAGTTGCCAAAAGGTTCCTGGTTTGAACCTGCCTACAGGCTTTTATGTGTGAAGTTGGTGTTTTGTTCTTTCTGGGTACTCCAGCTCCCTCTTACAGTCCAAAGACATCCATGTTAGCTTAACTGGTCATTCTAAATTGGCCATAGCTCTACCCTGGGTACCCCACCTTCTACCCAGTGGAGGTTTCAGGTTCCCTACGATTCTGAATTGGATAAGTGGCTAAGAAAATGGATGGATGGCATAAAGTGTGGATCATTTGGGTTCTAATGTATATTTTAACAGTTCAGTGTATATTGGAACAGTTGGATTTTAGCAATAATGAACACATATACTGACTCCTCAAACTGCATGAAAATAAAATAATAAAATAATAAGGTACCCTCTAAAATATGTCATTAACTCTGAAACAATACAACCATGCATGCTGTAAAGTCCGTTAATTATAATTTCAAGGCTGTACTTCCAGTAGTTTACTGGAATATTTTCTGGACCAAAGCCACATTCCCACCTCCAAAGCTAAAATTCTTTTTAAAGAATAAATCCTCACTGCAGTTTTTTTTTTTTTTTAAGAATGAGCGATGGTGCAGATGTAAGACTCTTTTGTCTCATATTAATACATGTGATTAATCTTGTGATCACTGAAAACTCATTCTCTGTTTTAAGACAGAATATGTATAATTGTTCAGTTTTTGCCTTAACTGACCGACGTCATTACGAGTAGGCTATTCATGCCTTTGCGTACCGTCTGCCTCCTGGAATCCTTATATTGAAGCTATGATTATTTTTCTCCCACTGATAAGTGAAAAAACTGTGGGAAAGAAGTATCTGGAAACCCAGGAGGGATTGACAGTACTGAACAGGCCAAACACAATAGTTGTAGGCTGCATCGACATGATGTGTAGCTCGATTTTCCAGGGAGCTGCTTGTCAATTATGGCATCTGTTATGGCGTAGGTTACATCGTAGGGTTAATGCTGAGTGTCCATTAATTAAATGTAAGAAACAGCAGATTCCATTTAGCATGTCCCACTCCACTGTATGTAATGAATAAATATAAGATACCTAAAAAAATTATTTACAAACTACTGTAGTCTTTCCAGCACTGTGCATTTAAACCGCTTAACTAGTATTTAATAAGCAAATGCCACCTCTTTCATTCAGTGCTCAGCATTTGTCTGAATCACATTTTCTCTTATTAAATCTATTTAAAATATTCTCCTGCTTAATCAACTATCTTCCATCTAATGGCCTCACCTCTGTACATTTGCCTCAAAGAGACCATTCAGTGCACTCCACATCCATCAGTCACTCCGCAGGTTGGGTAAGGTGTTGGGGGTGCGATACCATTCAAAAGGTAGAGACGGGGTGAATGGGATTTGAGGTTTGATTGGATAGAGTGTCAGCTTCCTGCTCTCTCACTACCGATAATTAAGTCAATTAACTCCAAACTCACAGCACTACCGTAATATGGGACATGCACCAGTTTTAATTCATCTACTCTTCTCTGTTGTGCAAAAGGAGATTTTTTGAAGAGCAGCAGAGGAGATTTAGAGTGGATTATATGTGGGTGGAGGCAAAGGATGGAAGTAAAGAAGCGGTTGGGGAGGATGGGGGAAGCTGTGACGCAAGGGGAACCTGAGAGAGGATTGACTGCACTCAGTGCGTCTGTGTTGGTGTAGATGTGTGCAGATGTTTAGAGTAACTGTCACTCGACATGCTTGCACTCCACCTCCAGCAGGGAAAATGTTTCTGAGAAAATACCTATGGATATAACTGCACCTCTTTTTGTATATGTTTTATATTCAGGTCATTTGATTTCAGCTGTGCAGCAAAATCAAGCAATTAAATATATTCGTAAGAGGCACATCAGCTAGCAAGTACTATATAGAAAACAGTAAATATTTTAGATTCTATAAAATGAGTTTTTTAGATTTCTTAGCTTTAGTGTTTAATTAGAAGAAGACGCTCATCCAGCAGGTGATTAGCTTAGCCTAGCACAAAGACAGCTAACTTGATTCAGTACAGGAAATAAAATCTACTAATGAGACTTTTTAAAGCTCCATAACACAAGAACAACCCAGAGCACCCTCTCAATTAAGAAGCTTAAACCACAGAGATTGTAAATTAATTGATTATGACTATATATAAACAAATATCTAAATCTAGTTAAATAATTCTTAGTATTAATAATTAATCTCTCTACTCTCTGTGAGTAGCTGTAACAGCGCTAACCACTGGGACTCACTTCTGTCCTTATAGCCTCATGAGAGCTTATCCTGCATGGCAATGTGTCTACACTTTGTGAAATCTGGGTTAAGAAAGCCTCATTACACACTCTCACTCACAAACAAAGACCACCACCAACTGGGAATTCCAAGAAGAAACAACTTGAAAGTTTCTTCCTTCCTCTTGAAGTGGATGTGTCCGATTATTGTGGTGCACATCTTTATGCTCGTCTCCCAGGACTGTGGCATGATAGGAGCAAACAGTGCAGGCTCCACAGAGGTAAAAAGATCATGATGTGCTGCTGATGTTTACAGAAGGATTGCCCTAAGATTAATTCTAGATGACCTATTGGCTTTATGCTTAAATGCAAATTAATGTTAGGAGTCCAGTTAAATTATCTTTATTTCTGTTGACCTGGTTTCTGTTTGAAAGTAATTCTTCTTCTGGTGGTTAAAATATTCACATGCTTTCACATACCATGCTGCACTCAAATAAATCTTTCATTCAAAGAGTACTTAACCTAAGCATAAGTAGTGGTTATGCAGTTAAATGTCATTTGTGATATTATGATGCAAATATAATGACATACTACAAGATTAATGCTGATAACCTGGGAGGTTGGTACCTTTACACAAAGCAAGTTTGTACATATACAGTCATGTAAAAAAGAAAGTACACCTCTCAAGTCTAAGGTTTTATCAGGTGTTTATCAGGATATAATAAAAAAAATCTGTGTTTTTGCTTGTTAAAAAAAATCTAAATACAACAACGTGTTACACCATGTCATTTATTTGTTTGAGTTTGTAGAATGACCTTTAGCTGCTTTAGCATGTAGTAATTGTTTTCTGTATGAATTTATCAGTCTGTCACATGGCTGTGGAGGAATTTTGGCACACTCATATTTACACCATTGCTTCAAACTTGTTTTGGCCGGTTGTGCACCAATTACCTACACCTTGAATGTTGGTTGCTAGAGATACAGCCAGTTTGTCGTGTCGATTTTTTAAACCACCAGTTTAATGATATATTAGTACAAGCCCAGAATTCACAGTGTATACAGAGAGAGTTATTGCAAAAGTTTGAAAAGATTAGATTTCTCCTCTTATACCAGTGCTGATGTCTGGGGCCTCACACCTATCATTCAAGTGAATGCAACATCAATAGCAATGTGCAAAGCAACCAAAGCGGCATGTATAATGTGATCCTAAGCTGTGTTGCCATGCTGTTTTTAGAAAAAAAGACACTTTCTCATGGCATCCTTTACAAACAAGGTAAATGTACTGTCATGAACATTAACATACTTCTGCATTTGCACTTAGTTTTTGGTAAATAAATAAATAAATAATGGATGTAAATAAATAATGTTGGTATATTTACCTAATTTTAAGACTTGCTAAGGACTTTTTTAATGTGCTGATAAGTAGGGTGTGCTTTATTTATCACATGAACATGTATATAGAAACAATGTGTCAACCATAGCGGTAACAATATATAATACTACATTTTCTCCTTTTTGAAACGCTGTGAAAAAGATGAACATAGTGATTATAATGTGAAATACTCAGTTGGAGTATAAAGGCCACCTCTGGCACTGCATATAGAAGAGACTCAAAAGGAAAAAAAAAAAAAGAAAAGGGTAAAACAGTGAGTGGGGATTCTTGTGACTTCAGTGTGATGCGCTATTTTCAAATGTGGGAACACAGTTCACATATATAGTGAGATCTATCAGATTCACACGCCTGAATCACAGCCGCCTCCGTGTCAGAGTTCCTCTCCCCTCCTGCAGACAGCAATCTGTCTCCATGCTCACTGAGGTAGGCACAAGTACAAGTGAACACTTAGACAAGGATAATAACAGCATAAGCAGCATAACGACTCATGAGCTGTAACCATGTGATTCATTGAATACTCGAGATAAATAATGTAGAATTTTAAAATAGCAGTTTAGGCAAAAATAACCAAAATCAGTCTGTTCAGACATTTTAAATGTATTTCATTTTCATTGGGTTTTTGATTTTTGCTTCCACAATCAAGCAATTAGTTTAAAAATATATAAGCAGTGGAGTAAATCCAAAGTTACTGTCAGTCATTTTTTAAATTATAGATTTTCTTGTTTTTTTCTTTGTTTTATGTCAGCAAACTGAATATTGTTGGGTTTTATCAACTAAAAAAATAGACACCAGGAAAGAGTTCCCTCTTACCTTATTTTATTTTTTGATGTTTTAAATGATTAATTGAGAAAACAGTTGAAAGATGATTGAAAAAAAAATGTCAGCAATCAAGGTTTGGCTTTGTAAAATTATGTTCAATGGTGCCTGGAGTTTGATTTAAACTTTGCTTGATATTTATTGTAATTATTATCTATCAATGTCTTCCTCTTTGTCAGTCCTTTTGCTCATTTGTTTAATCATAAAAATTTCTCAGGAGGGAAAGATGACACCAAATACATGCTGTATTATAATTTTTACAAGTGGCAGTTTTAAAAATAAATAAATAAATAAATAAATACGTGAATATGACTAATCTAAAATCATTAAAGATTTGTCTACAAAAAGCCTTTAGGATAACATGCAAGCCTTTTTACCCCAGTTTTACTAGGGAGGGATTTGTTTCTCAGCCTGTACAAAGAAAATCTGAGGAATTATTTACAACATATGCTCTCAGATCTGACCAGTGTTTACATCCCACTGCTGCTCGCTGTTTGACTCTCTATGTATAACCTCTGCAATCTAACCTTCCTGGCTTCCTGAGCAGTGTTCAACTGTGTCTCCCTGCAGGCATTGCTGCAGGAATAGGATGACTGGGAAGACCCAGACCAGCAACGTGACCAACAAGAATGATCCTCGCTCCCTCAACTCTCGCGTTTTCATCGGCAACCTCAACACAGCCGTAGTAACCAAGGCTGACATTGAGGCCATCTTTGCCAAATACGGCAAGATTGTGGGCTGTTCTGTCCACAAAGGCTACGCCTTTGTTCAGTACGCCAGCGAGAGGAATGCCCGGGCAGCCGTGGCTGGAGAGAACGCCAGGATCGTTGCTGGACAATCACTTGGTAAGCAACAATTTTGATCCATGAACAGGTGAAACTTTCCATTATACTCCACATATACTACAGTGAACATATGATCAACTGAAGCAGTATATTCAGTACTTGCAGTATAAATAGAGAGAACTTTGTTTACAGCTTAAATACTTTCAATACTTCGGAGTTGGTTCTAGTTTCACTGTGTGTCAGGACATACAATTGTGGTCAGAAATTTTTATACACTGATCAACAATAGTTTGGGGCTTTTAATTGTTATTTTTTTTTAAACCTTTTCCACAGTGGAATGATTGTACAACATACATCTTTAATGTCCTCTTAGCAGAAGTGAGGAATGCCGAAGGTTTTAGAGCAGGGGCTTCCTTCTTGATTGACACCCGCTACATGTAAATCTCGCTGCACTGTGGACAGGGATGCTGGTGTACCAGCAGTTTCTAGTTTTCAGTTTACATGGCCACTTTTATTCGTCAGATTGATCTGAAAATTCAGAGCAGGAAATTAACGTGATTATTTACTCCAACACTGTACTGTACAATTTTCAGGTACTTGTATAAGTGTTTGGATTTGCAGTCAATCTACTACATTCTCTCAATACACTTTAATACATTTACTTCTGAGCTTAAGCTGCTATTGTTGACAGATCTGATTATGACAGAATAAACTTCTGGGCACTTTCATCCAGAAAGCCCGCATCCGTGCTATACAACAGCAAAACCAGACTGAAAGCCTGCTGGTGGTTTATCTTTGTCTCTGTGCTTCTTTTTTTTTTACCGCGTTGCTTTGACTGCAAACATTTTGTGTTTCTTTAAAGCTGTTGGCATTTTCATCTGTATTGTGACTTTTTTGTTCTGTGCCTCTTAGTAGTGTGGCTGTTTAAGAGGTTTTTGTGTCTCTTTGTTGTTTGATTGACTGCCCAACAAGAGATGTTAACAGTCATGTCTTACCAGGGCTCTGGCCAAATGAAATCTCTAAGGCCATGTGATCTGGCTCTGTGCCTGGCAGTCCTATTCAGTAATCCATCCTGATACTACTCTTATAATGTTATATGCACACAATATAGTTATTGAAAAATGCTCCAACTTGACCTGCTGCAGGGCTCATTTACTGCTCAATAATGTATCAATAACAATAAAATGCTAAAGAGGTCACTTGCACACGACAGCAATTTGAGTCTTTCCATTATATCTTTGAAAGACTTTTTCTTGTTATGAACGATTTCATAGTAGTATATTTATACTTTTACTAAAGGAAATTATCTTAATGATGTCAATTTGGATAACCTTGGTGGAAAAGCATGGGAAACAATAATAGAAGTTCATGCAAACGAGGTAAGCAACAGCAGGTCATTGCTGAAAAGGATGGCTGTTCACAGAGTGCTGTATTAAAATTAACTGGAAGGAAAAAGTATGATGGGAAAAGGTGGACAAGCAACAGTGGATTGTCAAGAGAACTTCACAAGGACTGAGGCTGGTATCAGTGCAAGAGCCACCACACACAGGGGTATTCAGAAAAGGGGCTATTATGATATTAAGCTATTCCTGAACCAGAGACAGTGTCAGAAGTATCTTGTCTGGGCTAAGGAGAAAAAGAACTGAAATATTGCTCAATAGTCCAAAGTCCTCTTTTCTGGTGAAGGTACATTCTTTCATTTCATTTGGAAATCAAGGTCCCAGAGTCTGGAGGAGTAGTGGAGAGCACAGAATCCAGACCAGTGTAAAGTTTCCTAAATCTGGGTTGATTTGGGGTGCCATGTAATCTGCTGGAATGGCTTGTCCACTGTGTTTTATCAAGTCCAGAGTCAACATAGTCGTCTACCGGAAGATGTGTATTGCCTTTTCCACCAGGACTTAGTACCTGCCCACAATGCCACAGCTATTACCAAATTGTTTGCTAGACATGTCATTACTGTATTCAGCTCCCTAGGCCTGTTACTATCAAAACCACCTGGGCTTCAGTGTCAACTCAGCAGTGTCCCAAGCTGATTGTCTCCATGCCATCCTGCATCGACTCCCAACCAAGTACTCAATATAAAAATGAACATATTTTACAGAATACTAGGAAATGTTCTTATGATATTTTCACAATTTGAGAAGCCTGAGTTCTGATTTTCATGATCTATAAGCCAAATACAGGAAAGACCTGATATTTCACTTTACATTGAATAAATTCAAAATATATGAAAGTTTCCATCCATAAATCCATCTGTTCCTGCTTACCCATCCAGATATTTACATTTTCTGAGATGAACTAGTAGACTTGATCATTTTTTCCCTTTTTAAATAAAATAACTAGCAATAATAAATGTTTATTTAGAAACCTAAACAAAATCAGTTTTAATTTAAGATTTAAAATATGATTGATTTGGTCCGTGTAAGGGCTTCTAGAATTATGTTTCAACCTCATGGAGCCTGAACAGCTTACAAATGATCAACTCTTATTTTTAATCAATAATGCCGGAAGACCTTGAGCTGTCATTTGGTTTTTACCATTCATGGTCAAAAGTTCTGCACTGTATCTGGTTGCCAGTCTTATATTTGATCTGTAAAAAGTATGAAATAATTTAATAAACTGAAGTATGGCCTCGGCAAAGTTTCTGAGATACAGAATACGTTTTTACTTAATCAGCTGAGTTAAAAAGGGAGATGCTGCGGGAAGGACACAAGGCGAGCTCGTACTGTACATACATTCAGGCCTCAGTCCTCATAGGCATTCTGTGGATCCCTCTAAGTCTTCCTTATATTACTTATTGATTGGCTCACAGCCTCCTCCATAGAGAATAAAAGTCCTCCCCAAGCCCTGTTCTCTCATTAAATATGAATAGTGCTGCAGGGTCACATCTGTAATTCCACCTTATATTTTCCCAGTTTCATGCATTTCTGGATATGAAATTACATGCGGCAGTGGTAAAATTGCAAGGTTAACAGTTATTACACATAATTACGTGACTTGAGAACTGTTCTGGTATTATTGTAACTATATGACTGATCTCTTTAGTGAAACTGTCACTCAAGTTATCAGCCTGAGCCAGTAATGAAAATGTATCCTTAAAAAAAAAAAAAAAAAAAAAAAAAAAAAAAACACCACACACGAGTGTTTTTGATGATTATTCATATAATATGATTATTGTACTCACCAAGATATCAGTACAAGTCTAATGGTGAGGAACCCTCCAGATCTCAGACCTCTCTGGAAATGATTAACTGGAACTACCCAATCTATCAGTTCATTATAATTTAAAGACTAAGTTTCTGGTTTTGTCCTTTAGTTTGTACCAAACTTTGCATTTATACATCAACAAGACTCTAGTTTACAGTCCTGTGAAAAAGAGTTTTCACAGACCTCTATTCAGTCCCCATGATTGAATAGCTGGTAGAAGCACCTTTAGCAGCAATAACTTGAAATAACCATTTTCTGTATGGCTTTATCAGTCTCTTACATCATTGTGGAGGAATTTTGGCCCACTCTTCTTTACAGCATTGCTTCAGTTCATTGGCGTTTGTGGCCATTCGTTTATTCACAGCTTAAGGTCCCACCGCTGCATTTCAATCAGGTTGAGGTCTAGACTTTTCTTTTTCAGCTATTCTGTTCTACATTTGCTGCTGTGCTTGGGATCATTTTCCTGTTACATGACCTCGTTCTGGCAAAGGTTTAGCTGGTAGATGGGTTCGCCTCACATTTGACTCTATAATACTTTGGTATACAGGTCGACTCAATGTCTGTAAGGCACCCAGGTCCTGTAACTACAAAACAAGCCAAGATCATCACCCCTCCACCGCCGTGCGTGACAGTTGGTACGAGGTGCTTATTCTGATGTGTTTGTTTTTTGCCAAATCTGGCTCTGAGCATTATGGCCAAACATCTCCACTTTTGGTCTCATTTGTACAAGTCTTGTGTCTTTATCAGATGCGACTCTGGAAGCCTAAGCCTTGCTGCCTTGTTCCTTTTAGAGAGAAGAGACTTTCTCCTAGTAACACTTCCAAATGAGCCACACTTGTCCAGTTATTTTCTAATTGTGCTGTCAGGAACTTTAACATGCTAACTGAGGACTGTAGAGTCAAAGCAGTCCACCAACTAACTAAAAGAATACCTGAGCTCACCACAGTTAGGTAAAAATATAAAAACTTAAATTTGGTAACCGACAGCTCCTCAGATAACGTAACCCTTTCTAACATTTGCTATAAGGCTTTACTTTTCAAAGTGAATAGCTGTCTCAGGCAGAGACAATATTAGAGACATTTCAGGGATACTTAATTTAGTAAAACTGGAAAAAACAGTAAGCACTGTGATTTTTTTTAACATCATAGTTAAAATAGAAATGCCACAAAAGCCAAAGTTGTTTGCATATGATTAATTCAAGTTGCTGTTCAGAGTCAAAAATTGTCAAGAGTATAGTGAAATGTGATAGGTGGGCACCAGAGATTAGCATCAATTCACTATCAGACAACATATGAAAAAGTATCACAATGTCTCCTATGTGTTTGCAGGACATTTGTCAGCTGAACCCTTAAGCTCAGTAATGAAAACCCAATGTCAAATCCCTGCTTATATGTCTTGCTAGCTGTCAGCTTATCAGGCAAACCAGCTGTGTCTTTAGGAAACAAATATAAAATAAAGACAGACCAGCCAGGGTTTGCTCCTTTTGATTTTCTCTCTATTTTTGTTTGAAAAAACTAAAAACAAAACTACATAAAGACCATAGGTCTATTTTAGAAATAGCAGTATTCTAGCTTTGAACAGTCTCTTTATGGCTAAGTTAGACTATCTGTCAGCTAGCTTCAGCTCAGCGCCCAATCAACTGTTTTAAACAGTTTTCCAGCAAAGATTGTGTTTAAAAAATAGATGTGGTCTTTATGTTAGCTTCCTTTTAGCTAGAAGTTGTCATGTAGTTGTACAAGGCAGTAAAGTTATTAGTTAATGCTAATGAGCTTAGCTAGCAAGATATCTATAGATATCTATAGACATGCATAACCGCTATTTAGTACTAACCGACTAATGAAACACTAGAATCTCACTCACCTAAACTGAAGCACAAGGATGCACCAAAGAGCAAGCCAATATTAAGTGTCAGATTATTTCCTAAATTCGCTCCAAAAGACACCAACAGTGCAGACAAAGTAGAAAGTTTTAGTTTAGTGACTCTAATTAGCAGAGACGAGGCTGCTAATTAGATGATCCACCACAGCTGCCAGGTGTTGAGGCATCTGCCTGTCAAACCAGCCAAGCTCCTACCTTCAGTGTCCAGGTGGATAAGTTATAAAAAAAATTAATTACCCTCCTGAGAGTTGTTATGATGTGTTAAACAATCCATAAAGGACCAAACTGTTTGTACCACGCTGTAAATGTGCTTTTAATGCTGCAAAGTTGGGCATTTTAACATGGGAGTTTTTGGCACTGACTTCATTTTAATTCTCTTTCCAAATTAAGTGGCTGCTGGCTTTAGCTTAACTAGCTATCCCTCCTGTGTCCCTATCTTCCTGTCTCTGCTGGCTCTAGCTTTGTGTTAAATGTACCATGAAAAAAATGGTATCAATCACTTCGTCTAAGTAGCAATCAAAGTTTTTACTCCGGTGTAAATCAACATTTTAGCTCTAAATGTAGGCCAGAAATTGGGGGTATAATAAGATCTCTAATAAATGCTGCTCATCACTGCATTCATAAGACCCAGTTAGTGCCAAGAAAAACAGTCGTAGTCATAAACACCACTCTGTTTCACTTTGCCACAACACAGACATATTCACAGTGGTGTCAGCACAAAACCACATGTCCCCTTTGCTCTGCTAAAAGAAGCTCGCCTCATTGTTATGCATGCTGACACAGTTGTATTCTCTGAGAAACACACAGAAAGAGTGTCTAGAGAAGATCTCGGGTCAACACGTCATCTGAGCTTCATACAGCAGCCAAAGTGAAATACTACTTTGCTTAGTGTGCCATACTGAGGCTCCACTGGCTGCTCTTGATTGTCTGACCATCTGTGCGCGCATGCATGCACACACACACACACACACACACACACACACACACACACACACACACACACACACACACACACACACACACACACACACACACACACATTAAATCCAGCATATTAACAATGCACAGTAGTAAGTTGCCTAAAGTAATGTCTCTTCCTACTTTGGAAGTAATCTCTTCTGCCTTTATTCTTCCAAGAAATTTAACCCTAAACACCTTATCTTTTAAACATGAACAGGCATCTGCAGCCTGCCTAAGATATTAATGCTTGATATTTTCCTTAACATTTTTTTTTTTATTAAATTATATTCACTGAAGCATGACAGAAAATGCAGCTGTGTGAAGGTATGATATGTGACAGGAATGTTACAAGGTCAGAATCAAACCTGTATATCCTGCAGTGAGCAGCTCAGCCTGCTGAGGTACCACAGCACCCCTTGCATGAGTAGATTTGATAGCAATGAGATACTGACGTGCTTGCTTTACCTGCTTTAATTTCTTCAGACATGACTGGATTGCAGATACAATGACTTAAAGTGTTAAATGTGACTAAAAGTGACATTCAATCACCCTGATGCGGTCTTCGTCTCGCAACCGCTTCTTGGGCCCCTGATGAAGATGTCTGCTGGTCATAGGGGAGGGTTTCATTTCTTTTTTTACTCACTCAGCTTCCCTTCTTGTAATGTCTCTGTGGATAAAATCTGGACACAGATGTACTGATATTTCCCACATTCATTTTTCATAATCAGTGTTTGTGTGATCACATCTTGCTTAGGTTTATAGTGTTTGAGAGCGTTCATGGGTGACAGCAGTCTTGTAGTGTTTGAGTGCCTCCCTGTGGTTGAAATAGATACTACAGTAAAACCTGTGAAATCCTGGCGTTTAGTTGAGAAGAGCGGATGGTCCTATAATAAATTCTGCACTTGTGAGTTTGAGTCAGGAAAGGTGTTACATTGTAGTAGTTAACTAGTAATAGTTTAATTGTAGGCTTGTTTACTGAAACTCCATCTTAAATAAAAATAACCCCACAAGGAGAAACATTTCTTTGAGATTGCTTTAGTTTAAAATCAATTTATATAGTACGTTTTGAAGGGCTTCACAGGAACGAAAAAGATAACAAAGGAGAATAAATGTCGTTATACGCACAAGAATAATGGCATAAAATCAATACAGAGGACTGATTAGATGCCTGTTTGTTTTTCTTTTGCTAATTTGATATTTATATTGATTCATGTTCTTCTGCTTATCCAGTTCAGGGTTGCACGAGTGGGGTATCCTATTGCAGCTGTCATAGGGGTGCACAGTGGACAGGTTGGCAGGCTTTTGCAGGGCTAACACAGAGAGACAGACAATCATTCACGCTCGCATTCACTTAGAGTCACCAATTGGTACAAGATGGACTGTAGGAAGATCCTGGAATACCCAGACATAACCCACGCAGACACAGGAAGAACCTGCTGGGGTCTTTCACACTGAAAGACCCCAGCTGGACTCAGGACCTTCTTGCTGTGAGGCCACATTGACATTCATATATTAATGCTTAAACTTTTGTCTAAAGGTTCCTCTGTTTTCTTTCCAATAGCAGCAGTTTGTTGGCCTCTGCTGATGCATTTATTAATTTCTCATCTGCATGAACACTAGATGGTGCTGAGAGAATAGCATTGAGACCAAAACTGGGACATCTCATGCTGTCCCTCAGCATGTATCATTCATTTGTAGTCAGCGAGGGAAAGACTGCATGCATCCTGCACAGAATATCCAATCGCATTTTTCCATTTATGAATCATTAAATTCCACAAAAAGATTTTTCTCTGTTTGTTAGAAAGTTCTTCGCCTGCCACTCAATGTGGTTTATTTCTAAATTAGCCACAGGCCAGTTTTTTGAAAATATGCCAGAACACAATTATATATATATGTTATATGTTGTTGTCACGCAGTATTTTCACCACTTAAGTCACACAGCGGTATTTTTACTCTTTCTTAAGAGATGTCAAATTGAGACAATAGCTGATGACACTGGAGTTTGATTTCGGCGACTTGAAGCCACAAATCGTCTCACTCAGCCTGTTTTCTTCACGAGCTTTTAGTTTCTTGTCTTTTTTTTGTGAGAACAAAGAAACAATTAAGACTTCAGGCTTTGCACGAGGCAGCTGCAAACCCCATGTCAGTGTAATTAGATATCACAATTACAAGGCTTCATCTTCATCCAAGCCTAAGAGCTGCAACAGCTGGGGAGTCGGCTCCTTTAGACACACTGCTGATTTTTTTTTTAAAATCTGTCTCTTAAGTCCACAGGCTATCCACTTTAAAATGAATTAAAAACCCTGATTGATGAATGAGAGACAGTGACAATGGGAGGCTGATTTACTTTTATGACAGGATGCCATTTGAATAGTGAGGTCACACAGAAAATTTCTGTGGCTTTAGAGGACAGAAAAATCAGGACATTTTTTAAAGATGTAGCTCAAATATCAAATGAATCGTTCATTTGTGACCCCCGTGATTAGATTTTGTTTTGTTTATTCTGCTAAAAAGATTGGTTAAAATTCTGTGATTAATAGAAAGAATGACCTTTTTTTATGCTTGCATGTAGTCATTATACCTATAAAGCATCATGGAACTAAGGATAAGATCTTAACAGTTCTTACAGTTGAAATTATATAATAATAAAATGAATACAACAGTCTGTGTGTATGTAATTAAACATGTTAAACATATTATCTATGACTGGGCAAGTGTTCACACAATGCAGAAGTCTATATTTAGAGTGTGCAGTGCACACACGTGTGCATCTTTGTTGTTGTACCAATCACTATTTTTATATCATTGTTGGGTTAAGTGAGTTAGAGAGGGCCGCTCACAAGTGCAGACTCACACATGTGAGCGCACAATTCAGCATCTTTCAGCTTTTAGTCTTGCTTTTACTGCCTACAGCTTTATGTTTGATACAACCCCATTTCTCTTTTGGGGACCCAGTCTGGGCTAATGTGGGCAAAGGTCAGTTTTTCTGTGCTGTTTCTCTCTGCTGGGCACTGTTTAGAAAAGAAAAATAAGTGGAAACATAATTTGACGAAAGTTCAAGGCTATCTGGACAAATGCCATGAGCTGTTCACCTGCATGCAAGCTAAGCCTGCTCAAATCTCCTAGGTCACAGGCCAGGTCGGCTAAAATCAAGAACCCAGAAAGTTATCAAAACGTTTCCCCTTGCCAGCAATTTTTACATAACAATATCACACATGTATGTTTATTTACATCTGGTCATGATTATGCAAACTGGAACAGTGCTGGTCAGTGCTCCTGTTTTCGCTTTATATTAGGCCTACACTGTAGATTGGATGCAAGTATTTTATGTTCATTTTTTTAAATGAAGATTTTTAAGGCTAAGCCTATTTGATACACCCGGCATCAATCATATTGGTCACCTGTGAGTCTCATGGACACCCATTAGTCTATGTAACCCCACCCTTTTTGCCTAGTGGGTCTATTCACCGCCGACCTGGCGCAGCAGATGGCGGCCCCTCCCTCAGCCTGACTCTTCCCACTGTTGCCAAGTGCTTGTTCATAGGGGGGCGTCGGATTGTCTGGGTTTTCTCTATGTTAGTGTGGGGTCTTTACCTCACATTATAAAGCACCTTGAGGTAACTGTTGTTGCAAATTAAATGGAATTTCATCTCCTCACCATCAAACTGAGAACAACGAGAACCCTGTAAGTCAGGAAGAATCTGTGTAACCTTTAAATTATTTGATTACCATTCACTGTAGAGAAATATTTCACCTTTAAAGACGATGGAAATAATGAGATGGTGAATGCAATGGGGATGTAAACTGATGTTATCCTAATTTATTAATTTATTTTGATGTGTAGAAAAACAAATCATCCATCCATCCATCCATTCAATCATTAACTGTCAGATTACCGAAGAAGATATTTTAAGGACATATCTGTGGAGTCTTTGAAAAGAGTCTTTTAAACATGCCATGTTTGTGACAGTTACATTTTTCTGCATCTATCATGGCTATTTTAGATTCAGTAGTCTTAGATTAAAGTGGATTCTACTGAAGCAGCTTTGCATGATCAGCATAGTTCAAAATAAATGATTTTCAACATACAGTGGGGGTTGGGGCAGACACTCGGTCAACCCTCTCTCTCTTTCCGGCACCCTCACTTTAAGCCAACCCTTTTCTTATTGGCTGCCCCATGAAAAGAGAAGGTTTGAACTGCAAGTGAGTGTAGCTATGTAGAAAGTAGAAAAAAGTAGAGCCTCAGCTCTTTTTTTTGTCTCATGGGGATAACACATCTACACTGACCTAATTTTTGAAAACTTTGACCATGTTTAATAAGAACATCCAACACTGGAACTGTTTATATGTAACAGAAAATTAGAATATAAGACAAAATTTTCTAATAATAACAAAAGCATATTTTGGCCAGTAAGTAAGTGAAATATGATGTGTGGCATCTTTTGAAAATATTCAAACATTACAGGAGAAATGAAAAATGACAAAAACCCGGTTAATTTGGTAAACACTTTGTGAAGGAATGGAGAAACTTTGAATGTAGCCATGGGCAAAATATATAAAACATTGGAAGACTTATCTACTGGAGTCATACAGCTTCTTCAAGATTTTTTATTTATTTATTTTTTTTGGCTTCAGGGGCTCCACAAAAAATACCAGATATTACAACAACTTCTATTAGGCAAAACTTTAAGGGGAGAGTAGCCAGTATTTTTTTCTGCCATCCTTAGATAATCATTATAATTAACGCATTTTAATTCTCAGCAAATAAACCGCGCAAAGACGTGAAAGCAGGATTTTTACTTCCCCTTCTGTGCTTTTGCTATTGGAGCATAGCGGAGCGTTTGCGTCTATGGCTCCCCCTGGAATAGGTGGATTAATGGTACGGTCCAGAGCGGCTCCGCTCAGCTCTGCTCGGAGTCTGGAGGTGCTCCGGCAGTCTGTCTGGTTTTTAGGAGAAAGAGGAGGCAAAGTCGGCTCAGCCACAGCATCACCCGTTTTGTTTCTACGCTCGTCATGACCATGTACAAAGGCAGGCGTCGCAATCAGAGATGTGAGTATGAGGAGGTCATTACTGGCACTTTAAACATCTGGTGCAGAACGTATAGGAAGATTGTGGTTTTTGTTTTAGTCGTGTAAATGATTAAAAAGTTGTTCAACTGGAAGTGAGAAACTAAGTAACTGGAAATGTGTTTATTTGAGGCACTTTTCGGATTAAAGTTTGTAACCACTGCTTTTCCATCCTCAGTATTTTAATGAGTGGATGCACCTTTTCGAACAACTCGCTTGATCTCACAGCGTGGGCTGTCGCACTGTAACTAAATCTCGCAGAATCAACACCTCCGAGTCATTTAAGCACTTCATACAGCAAAAGATCCTCTTCCTGTTTCTTTGCTTTTCAGAGGGCTTGGAGATTTCTGAGGATGCGGGATCTGATTTAATTTTACTGTCGCTGGAGACAAATTAAGAGTGCGGTTGTACGAGTAAGACGTCTTCTCTGGAGCTGCTCAGTGGCTCGCAGCTCCAGGTGAGGCTGAGTGCTGCGGGTCCATCTTTGCAAATTTGTGGGTGCATGAATAATTTTTAATAAACCTCATGTACCAAGCTCTATATGTACTAACTGATAATCGTCATCAATTATTTATAAAAGGCTGCAGTTTGCGTTTCTAACTCTCCTATTAATATTTTATTGAAATTAATTAAACGTGGCCCGCAACTGAGCGTTATTTTTGTCAGCAGCAGGGATTTCTCAGCAGACATGCTCATTCACACACGCACAGCCCCGAGTTTGTAACGTCACGTAAGGCTCTGGTGCATCAGGACTCTGAAATTGAAGCGGCTAAATGGCACCGCATCATTAACTTTAGTATTATTATTGTGATATTTCCTATTTTAAAGAAATCTAAGTCACTACTATTACATAAAATCAACCCATGCAGTAAATTTGAATGTGAATTTTTGTATTTCTATTTTGGCTTAAATGTGATTAAGCCAGTGGTTTTCAACCTTTTATTAGCTTGCGAAGGAGGAAAATGTCACAAAAATTGTTCTCCTTTCAAATACAAATAACCTCCACATCGCTTGTCTGATTAAACTTTGTCCTTTTATTGGAGGATGAGTACCAACATGTTGGGACCTACTGGTTTGAACAATGAATTATCAAAGTAGCTCATCACAGAGTTGGTGACAATTCATGTATGCTAAAGATGTCTCACGGGAGGTTTGTGTGCTTGTATTAGTTTAGGCAGGTGGTTTTGTCTACAGTCCACCTTTGAATGAAGTACACAAGTTTTGGAGAAGATGTTCAAGTAGTTTCAAGCACGTTGCAGCTGTCACTTTGTTTTCCAGCTGCTTGCACAGATTAACAAGCGTGTGCTTATGTGGAAGTGTTGGACCGGCTCCAGGGGTTAAAGTGCTTCAAAGTGTTGCACTTGAGAGCCACGTAGTTACATCATAGGAAAAAAAAATGCCAAACTGGAAAAGGAGGAAAGTGCATTAGTGCAGGAGTGCAGCTCAGGAGAGATGAAAGACTCTTAAATTATCTTTACCTCACGCTACAGCTGTATGCTCATTATGTTTTAATGCAAAAAAAATTAACACATACCAATGTTGGGAGATACAACAGTGGCATCAGAATGTTGCCTTTTGTGCTTACGAACATCCGCCTACTAATAGGTATATCGCCAATGTGATATTTAGAGTCCAGTGACTCCAGTCAACTTGGAAGTTCAGTGGCCTAACATCACATTCTTCTAAATGACTCATAGATCAGCAGGTCAAATAATTTCATTAGATGCTCAGGAGCTTGAAGACAGGCTGCCAAATTTATGCACTGCCAGGAAACCATTTTCCTGAAAAGGGCAAAAGAGTAAAGTACACGGATTTCATTAAGGAAGGACAAGCTGTTGAGCGATTAATCCCCGTATCCCCACAACAAAAACTGTCTAAGCCCCGAGGTCTTCATCCATATTGGAATAACTACATGGTTAGACGGAGCCATGCAGTTCAAAGAGAGCTGACAGATTAATTACAGTACACTTCTTGGGTGGGAGTCCTGCAAGCAGGTTAAGACTAAAGTATTTGATATTGACAGGATGATTCATATATGTCAGTAGCTCATTAAAGCAGTCCAATCTTAAATTCACTCTAACTGCGTTTGACTTCACATTGAAACATATATAACAAGCTATTTCAAATTCCTATTAGTAAGAATGAGCTAAATCAAAGCGACTTACAGGGAATTTTGAGATAAAAGATATCTTCCAGTAATTACCTGGTCACAGATCTAACAAAAAAGCGGAGCTACAGCTTCATTCATAGTACTGCATTGAATCCCTGTCACAGTGCGTGACGTTGTGAGCTGGTCCGTCTGCATTGCTCCGTCCTTACAAGTGAAACTCGGCTGATCATTTTCAACTCGGAGCTGGTAAATATTGAACAACTGTTACTTTTAATCAAGTGCAGGGAGAAGAGAACACTTTATACACATTTGATTCTATACACATAATGTCACACAGAGCTGTGACAACAAGAAAAACAGCCTGTGTCCACACTGGCAGAATACTAGCTGTTGCAGTAGAATAATGGGCACACTAAATACAATTACAGCCTATTACATTTTGTTTCACAGAGTCACGAGCCTTGTGCTAATCAATGTGTGCATATTACCACCAGTCAGACCTGTCACAGCTGCTGCATCGCTGCGACGTGTAGTAACATATTTTGGGGAGGCGCAGGTCAAGCTACAGCATAGGGTGTAGGCCTACGCTGTAGATTGGATGTGGGTACTATAAATCAAGCGTAACTATGTTAGTTAAGCTGCTATTGAGCTTGGAGTGAGGGGGGAGCTATTTTGGGCACTGCTGGTCCAGGAAGGATAATTTATGGATGTTTTTCTCATAGAATATAGAATAAGGACTCGGTGCTACACCTGGACGGCATGAAGCTCTAAATTATTAACAGCTAAATACAAACTATCAGGTTCTTTTAAATGATTTTTCAATGAAAAGTACAATAATAATAATAATGGATTGGTTTTATATAGCGCTTTTCAAGGCACCCAAAGCGCTTTACAATGCCACTATTCTTTCACTCTCACATTCACACACTGGTGGAGGCAAGTTACAGTTGTAGCCACAGCTGCCCTGGGGCAGACTGACAGACGCAAGGCTGCCATATTGCACCATCGGCCCCTCTGGCCAACACCAGTAGGCGGTAGGGTAAAGTGTCTTGCCCAAGGACACAATGACCAGGACAGAGAGCCCGGGGATCGATAAGGCGACCTTCGATTACAGATGAGCTTCCTCACCTGATGCTTTGGCATGCTATTGAGAGTGCATGGCATTGTTTTTTTGTGTGTGTTTATAGGAATGGCGATATTTTTCAGAACAAAAGTAGAAAGGTATACATGTCATCATCATCAACAACTTGTACCTCAAGATATTAACCGAGACGTCCTAGGTGTATTGATGAAAGGATTCACTGCTTTAGTGTTATGTCTGCATACATACTAAGAATATGTTAATGCAGTAGATGATTCAGTTTATATCTCTGATCAGTTTACCTTCAGATTCTTTGCCGGCTTTGATGGTTTTATCAACGCTGCTGGACTTTTACATATAAATGAACATCAGTCACACCTGAGCCCTTCAAAAATGAGTTCACACAGCACCGATTTCTGTGTTTTGCAGTACACACGTTTTCAGTATCTTGCCTGTCACAACACATCCACGCTGTCAAATCATGGAGATGTGCTTTTTTTTAAACTAGCATTGATTGAATTGCCAGAACTCAGGAAATGGTAGACACAAAAGGCAAATACTCCTGAAACCTGGTGTTCAGGTAAACGTTTACAGGCTGAAACAAAGTATTAACAGCAGAGCAAACATTTGGGTGTCATAAATATACAAAAGATAGGATGTAGCCTCCTGGTCTGAAAAGAGAGGCCAGTATTGACCAGCAGGGGGCGACTTCTGTGGTTGCAAAAAAGAGTCCAACTGTACAAAAGAAAGTTCCTACTTCTTGTTTGTGGGTGATTTCTCGTTACACACTGCCTGATGAGATTAGGCTTTCCAGGCAAAGGTTTAAGGTCATCTACTGTAATTTATGGTGTGGTAAATAAATGATAAAGCAGGGTACACTTTAAAGTATTGATACTTTGTTATTGACAAGTTACTACTGTAATATATGAGTGTGCAGGATTGTTGGTATCTTAGTATAATCCATGGGAGAATGCATGTGATGCCTGGGTAGAGTTTGTCTTTAAATGGCACTCTCACCACATCCATTTATTCTTTTTATCTCCAACTTTTCAAACTTAGCATCGTTAGTCCACCAAACAGAGATTCAGACAAACGCACACTCGCAGTCCTTGGACTGCAGAGTGGAAGGGGAATCACACAGACACAGTGAGAGGACAGCATCTGAAATCCACCCGGAAAGATCAGGTTGATATCCTTAACATGGCTGACCATTCAGCAGAAGCTTTGAGCCTTTCCAAATTAAAATGCCACAACTTGTTAAGTCTGCTTCGCTTCGTACGGCTTAACATCATGAAATTTTTCTCGGTTAAAACACTCAAGAAGCTCCCACCAGAGATGATTCATTTATGAACATCTGACTATCCCTGTGATCCACAACTCAGGTCAGAGACTTTTCTTGTGAAATCAGCTCTAAATTGAATAAATGTGTGTTAAATCGAGAGAAGTAGTGTTTTATTGCATCGTGTGATGTAGTCTACAATATAGGTAGCCTAACATGAACATAGATGGTTTGTAATAACATTCAGTTCAGATCTAATCCCATTGTCATTCCTTGCGACTGTAAATCACGCTCCATTTTCATTGTGAGCAGTAGCAGTCTCGTTCTATTACAGTAATCAGGTCATCAACTTCCAGACTGAATATCCTTAAGAATTAATAGGTCTTTGTTTTTATATTAATATTATTGGATAACTGGCTTAAAACGGTCTGAAAATTACATTAACATCATTTCTTGGTATTATTTCTAGGACAATATATAATCCTCTAAATATAATTATGTGAACCAGAGATGATGATGTCCGCATGTGTGAGCAGTCAAACGCCCAGCGGCACATTCGCCGTGTCTTCTCTTTCAACCTTTCAGTCACCCTGCTCCATTTGAGAAAATGCATTTTCAGGTGTCGCAAAAAGAAAAAGAGCTGCCTGTGCCGATGAGCTGTGATCGGAGATTATTCAAGTCTGCTCTGTCAGATTTACAGGGCGCGAGAACACAGCCTAGATTGAATCTGCGGCCGCTGTCTTGCAGGATGTCTCTTAGTGGTACATTTGTATTCATGCAGGTGCCTGGATGATCTCTTAATCAAATATCACTCACCTGCTCTCAGGATGCGTGTAGACTCCGCAGAGATGGGAGTTTGTTCTGTGCCAGAATTGATCGTTTGCCTGCCAAAAGATTATGTTTTGGCATTAGCTGAGGAAGAATCAGAATCAGAATACTTTATTGATCCCTGGGGGAAATTATTTAAGGAAGGAAATGTTTTCTCCCATTTCTTTTCTCAGGTGATATTGTAGTACTACAGCACTCACCTCCTCTGTCATAATTGTTTTGTTTTTGCAGCGAGAACACTGAAGGACGGCAGTGTTAAATGTTCAGTTGCTTTGTACAGTCTCTTCAAATGTATTATCACATATCAAAGTAACCTCACTCAAGAGGAAAATTGCAAGTGCTCTGTGATTCAGCTTACGCTTGGCTAAATAGAGGCAGCGGAGGGGTTATGCATCCATTTCCTTTTTTTTTTAACTTTTAAAAGCAGGCTCGTCTGATTCAGATTTAGCCTGTGCTATGACTCCCTTTGTCTGTGCCCAGTCCAGTTATCATGTCTCCGGAGGGGAAAGTTACGAAGGGCACTGTGAGCTGAGGGATCAGTATCTAACTAAAACAGACACGCATGCAAGCAGTAACACGGCGAAGCACTCATAGGTAATTCAGCACAGCCTCATTAATATGAATAAATCCAAAGTGAGTCAGAGGGCCCCTGAGGTGCAGATGATTGTATTCTTGAAGGAGCCACTGTGGATAGATAGAACTGTTACTGAGCTCAGTCGCAGCTTTTCTGTAGGAGACGCTGAGCTGAAACGAGGTCTTGTAAAGTCGGCTATTGGCCCTTTCATCTTCTACACAGACGAGGAAGAGGAAGACAGTGTGAAAACATCACTTCAGCTTTTGAGACTGTGACTTACAAACTGACTGTGTAAGACAGAAAAACATGGCTGGAATATTTCACATTGCACAGTAAATAATAGGACGTACCATTGTAGGTAGAAATGTTAATATGGAGTTGTAGAAGAGGGAGGTTAGTTGAGAAGTTTATGAGAGAAAATGCACCAAATTACACAAAAAAAGTAAATATGTTAGTACTGAAATTCCCAGATTTTTAAAGTCTTAAAAAGTGTAAACAGGGAATATCAGTTACACATTAGTGAGAAGCTGCTGTTGTGTAGTGCTCAGGTTTAGGAAATACTTGTGTAGCATCCACAGAGGTAGTTTTATTTGTAGTCGTATTACTTCCTGAAAGGATGCAGATGCTCTGTGGAGGTAATACTTTCAGTACCATTTGACTATCTGTTTGTGCGATTCTGCTAAAATACACAAAGACTATAAAGCTGATATTTTGTGAGACTTGTTGTACAGGCAGTGGAAAGGAAGAGGAAGAAGTCTGATGAATTTTTTGTGTGGATCTGAATGACTTTTTAACACATAGTGAGATAGTGTCATTGGCCCTGGCAGATGTCCTTGTCCTTCTGTTATTAACACTTGAACCAGTGTCTAAATGTGAGGTGAACATAAGAATTATCAGCCTGCTGATAATTATCACCCTCCCTATGAAGTGTATAAAAGTCTTTGGTTGTTTCAGCAGACAGCTGAAGTTACTAGCTGGTGAGCATACTGGAGCACTTAACGACAAAATATCCGTTGAGTGCTTTAGTTAGCTAAAAACAGCCAATGAAAACATTTATTTAACCAGATTAAAATTTTAAAAAACACTCTGTAACCAAACACAATGTAACTAAACTAGCTAACATAAAGAAAAGCTATAAAAAATGTTATTTAAAAAATATAAAATAAATATAGAATTTTATACATTTTTGTCTGTGTGACTGTTTCAAGTGTTTGTAAATGTGACTTTGTTATTTCCTGGTTCTTGTTTTATTACATTAGTTCCTTCTTGTGTATCTCCTGCTGTCTATATATTGTATGCATCTCCTCCTGTTCTTTGTTGCGTTCTCCCCTCTAGCTGTGTTTGCAGATTGTTCCAAGTCTCTTCCCAAGTGCCTAGTTATTTCCTAGTTTCTGCCTGATTTGAGATTTTTTTGTTTGTTTTTTGTTTGTTTCTGCTGAAGTAGAGCAATAAAGCTGCAAGTTTAAGTCAGTCTCGTCTCCTGCACTGGGGTCCTTTTCCTGTCTGCCACACAGTGAACCATGACATGAACACTGAAACTAAATATTTCTGAACAATAAAACTGTAACCTTTTGCCTTCAAAGCTTTAATTCTTCATGACAGATGCAACAGGGTGCTGGAAACATTCCTCGGAATTTAAAAGGTGCTCTATTGGATTGCGATGTTGTGACTATAGCAGCCATTTGAGTACAATGGACGCATTATGTTCAAGAAACCAGGTTGAGATAATCTGAGCTTTGTGAAAAGGCACATTGTCCTGTTTGAAGCAGCCGTCAGAAGACTGGTACACTCTTCATAAAGAAATAAGCATGGTTAGCAACAATGTTCAGGCAGGTTGTGGTTTTAAAACAATACTCAACGGATACTGAGAGGCCCAAAGTGTGCCAACAAAATATCCCTAACACCATTACTGGACTGTTGATACAAGGCAGAATGCTTTCACGTTGTTTACACCCAATTCTGAGCCTTTGTGAAATGTTGACAATGATGGCACTGTGTGGTCTTTTGCTGCTGTAGACCATCTGTTTGAAGGTTTTCTGGATACCTTTTGGTATTTTAGTTATTGTCGCCTTCCTGTGAGCTCAAAGCAGTTCTCTGGCATCAACCATTTCAGCTATGACACTTACCAACTTACTGAAATCACTGTCCATACTCATTCTAATGCTTGTGTTGGGCTTGAGTAGGTTGTTTTGACCATGTCTGCGTGCCTGAATGCCTTAAGTGTTTGCTACGTGACTAGCTGATTAGATATTTGCTTTAAAAAGCATTGAACAGGCATACTTGATAAAGTGAGTAGATGTGCGTTGTTCATCATATTCTGACAGCAGTGCATTCTGCATTGTAGCAGCGCCAATAGGAGTATGCTCTCAGGAGTTAAGAGGGCGGCCAGTGTTTTTACAGTGTCTGTGACAGACTTTCTTCTACTTTGAGTTCACCTCTGTGATCGGTTTTTGTGGCCAACCTGGACATAATGGCTTCAGCAAAGTACATTTTTATATTCCCCTTCAATGCGATGCCGCATGCAGTTTATAGTATCAATCAAGTCCTAAGTGGCTATTGCTTAGCAACACAGGCTCTATCTCCTCTATCTCCCGCTTCAACTTTTTATGAATACACGCACAAACAAGTCTCGGCTGCAAGCACACATATACTTATTCATGCGACTTTTGAATATGATTAGTATAATGACTGTAATTAATCAGAGACTCTATGTGTGTCTGTTGCGATGTGGAGGGAAGGGGTGTTGTGAGGTGACAGTGTTCATTTTAGAGTGCTTTTTAGTGCTCCACTCTCTCTTTAATGACCCTAGCAGGGGCCCAAAGAAGAGCAGGCTTTACAGTGCGAACCATTCCTCACGTCTTCCTGTGTCCTAATGATAATGATACAGCTGTCCCTGTGCACCTGAGAGCTAGCGATACATCCCCCCACTCCATTAGTCCATTAGGGAGAACAAGGAAGGAAAGGAGGAAATCAAGAGAATGAGAAAGAGCGAGACAGTCTGGGCTCCAACCATTGCACCCATGGTGATTCTGTAGACAATGTGATGGAAGATCCAGACATATCTGCAGCTGCAGGACTCTGTGTGAAAATGTGAATCTGAGAGAAGTGCTTGGATTTATCTGAGATATTTTCCATTCTTTAATTCATAAGATTGGTGCATTAATATTGCAGCAGAGAGTTCATGCTTACCCCACCCCTGGAAGAAAAAGCCCAAAAAACTGTGACTGCAACCCTTTAGGCACAACAACTTGACTCCAGCTCCAGTCATGACACTTGCTGCTGCATGATCCCCAAAGCTGATGTTTTATCTCTGCAACTCAAGGGTGACTCATCCATCAGAAAGGGATCTCTGTTGCTGCTTTGTCGGTTCACCGCTGTGTTCGTTTGTGTGTATGCGTGGGAAGGTGGCGTTTTGATTTTTGTTAGTGTTTTTTGTGTATGACCTTGAGCAGCACTCGAGGCTGATTGAGCAGAAGCAACGTCGGAAAGCCGACAGACTAAACGCGGTATGATACCAGCCGGGTTTAATGCGCCGGTGTTCTTGGTAGGTAGAAGGGGCTGTCAATCATGGCAGTAGTCATGAGGTGCGTGCAGATGAGTCACAGCTGTCTGCTAATGCATTTGAAGGGGATTTCTTTCTTGAAGTCCCTTTTTTGCACAGTCAGTCTCGGTTGTTTCGAGGCTCTTACAAAATCTTGCAAACTATGCACCGTCTGTTTGAGCGTTACAATGAAGTGAAGTGAAATCATTAAATGAATCAATGTTTTGTACCCCAGTTCACCTGGTTAGTTTCATCACACAGAGCCCTATAGGCACCCAGACAGCTCAAACTAAGAAAAGCTCTTCACTACTTCCTCATCTCTGATGATATTGCTGCTATTTCACACCTATTAAAACAGAAAATAGAGGAAGGCTTTTTCAAATGGGTTTTCACATGTTATACACTAGACAATCTATAGATAAGTCTTAAAAGATGAATTTTCATTGTTCAACTATTAACTAATTAAACTATAAGAACATTTGGGATAAGATTTGTGGCTCTTTTCCAAATATAGACTGTATATAAAGGGTGGACGTAGCTATTATGACATCATCAGCTGTTTTTGGAAAGCTTAAATTGAGGAATTTGAATCTGACCTACAAATTAAGAATGCCAAATGCTCATATGGCAGCAGCTCTCTAGTTATAATGCAGGCCTGGCATTGTTTATCGTCTATTTTACTTAAATGGGGCCATAATTTACATAATTTACAAAAATATACGTTCTGCTTTATTACAGAAGTCTTAAAGTTAAAGGTAGACACTAAACATTAATCAGGAAAACATTTAAGGAGATCATAAATAACATGACTTAGATGGTTGTTTTCTGATAGACTCTGATACAACTCGATTTGTTTTTCATTTCCCCTGGATCGCCACCTCCTGGCCACTAGAAAGAATGCAGGTTTACACTTTTATATCCTTGTTCTTCATATAAAATCGAAAAACTGCGTTAATAAGGAAACAGGAACAGTAAAGTAGCAATGAATACTCCATAACATCCTGACTGTTATAAATGTTTTTAATGACAAACACAAACTGACCATCGCTCACTCGCTCTCTCGCGCTCGCTCTCTCTCTTTTCTTTATTTGATCCCATTGATATGGTCATGCACTCAGAAATGCTACGAGACGTAATTAGCTTTAGCTAGCAACCACCCTCTTACTTTTACTGCTGCTCTTTAATTTAAAACGATGTTGGCCCACTTTTCACAGCATCTTTCATCTTCAAAACCCACTTTGACCATTCAGCTAAGAAATTTTAAATAAACTTCCTTTTAATGCATGAGATCTGAGGGTGAGGATCATACAATTTTAAAATTCACAGTTTCTGCTGAACGTCTAGTTCAGTGAGGATGAATGTACACTGCTACAGTACATGAGCCCTGGCCCATAATATGGCAATTCTGAATGAAAACACTGTCACACTGATAATCTCATAAAAATGCAGTTTGTAATTTGTTCAAACCTTTAAACAAAAATTCTTAGGAGCTTGAAAATGCCCAGGGAGCCTCTTTATAAAGACTGTGCTACATCGTATGATGTGGTATTCTGCAGGACAGGCTAAAAAATAGCTCCTGGAGTCAGGCAGGTATAGTGCTTTTATAAGAATATAACTATAAAATTATTACAGTATACATATGAAGATATGTTTACCCTTTATTTTCCATTATCCTATTGTCTCCTTGGCAACATAATTTTATTTGTGCCACTCTTTAAAAAGCTTTGGGTGTAGGTGCTTTGAAGTCTTTTGGTTTCATAAAAATAAAAGTTTATGGTCATCCAGGGGGGAAAAAAAGCTGGACTCATGAATGACCATCATAAATAAGCACTTAAAACATTGAAGATTTACTTCCATCTGTCATAAGATGTATATGAATATAGAGGATTAAAATGTGTTTATACAAATATTCAAATAAAAAATAATATTATGATCTAAGCATCGGTGTCCTTCATTACAATATAAATATTTATTTTTTTCACACTGTAGAATATTTCCAGTCTAAGCAGAAAACAATTTTTTGTGTAACATTTAGGTAAAATTACAGTGCTTGGAAAATCAAGTTATGTTTTATCAGAGAAAATAGCTACAATATTTGCATTGATATTAACCAAACGATAACTTAAATGACAGAAAAAAATCATGTTGGTTGTTTTTAATTAAAACCCACTTGAACATTTTTTTTAAATTGCAGCTGTCTTCATACAGTCTCTCACTTCAGAGGCTTAAAAAACTGTTGGACAAGATAAAATAATTTTAGATATAAGTATTATATTTTTATACTTTCATAAAAAACACCAGCTGCTGTGTTTTCTCCCTTCAGATGCTCTGTTTGGCTTTTACTGCAGCCACCTTCAGTAGCTGCTCATTTGTGGGTCTCTGCCTTCAGTTTTGTCTTCAGTAGCTGAAAAGCATGCTCTGTTGGACTGGGATCAGCTGACTGACTTGGTCATTGAAGAATATCCCATTTCTGTCTCTTGAGAAACTCTCGGGTTTCTTGGGTGCAGCTTACTTTGGGTCATTATCCAGTTGCACTATGAAGCACTGTCTGAGCAGTTTGGCTGCATTTGGCTGAATGTGAGCAGAGAGTACAGCCCCGTGCACATTTTGCTTCTTCTACCAGCAGTCACATCAACCAGCACTTTCGTTTGGTTTCCCTGGCAGCCATACATGCCCACACCATAACATTGCCTCCATGTCTGACAGATAATATGCTTTCGATCATGAGCTGCTTCTCTCTGTCATACTTGTGTCGCCCCATCACTCAAGTTTAGAAATTATATTTTTCCAGAACTAAAGGCTTTTTCAGATGTTTTCTGGCAAATTCTAATCCGGCCTTCTTGCTGAGTTTAGCCAGTAGTCTGCACCTTGTTCTGCATTCATCTCCTATTCATGAAGGCTTCTATTGATTGTAGACCTTGACAGTGATACTCCTACACAGCAAAATCTTTAGTGTTAAATTAACACTTTTGACAGTGTTATATGTTTAAAAGTAACCTAGTCAGTTTTGAAGATTAACAAAGACTAACACTGAGCAGTGCTGATTTTCTAACACTGGAAAATAACTCAAAATGTTAGAAATATTCCAGTGTTAGAAAATCAGCACTGCTCAGTGTTAGTCTTTGTTAATCTTCAAAACTGACTAGGTTACTTTTAAACATATAACACTGTCAAGTGTTAATTTAACACTCAGAGGTGTGGACCCATATAGACACTCTCCAGTGTTAATTTAACACTGGAGAATTTGCTGTGTACCTCCTCGGGAGTGTTCTTGATTTAAGTGTTCACCTGGACCTTTAAGTGTTACCTTTGAGCCTTTGAACATTTGCCTCTTGAACTATTAATGCAGTTCTTTTGTTAAAGCCCTTGAACTGAAGTTGAAAATGTATTGTCTGTGATGGTGTGCAAAGGCAAAACGACACAAATTGGTGCAATTGTCCAAATATACGTGGATCCAACTGTATGTTGTGGATGATCTTTATATTATAAACTGCTTCTCTATCACACCACGACTTCAACTCTCATTTTTTCCCCCAGATATCAACATGGCTGGAGAGCCCAAACCGTACAGGCCTAAGATGGGCTCCAAGAGGCCTCTCTCATCCCTCTACAGGTGAAACATGTTTTTCTTATTTTAGAGTGTCAGGTGGATGTTCCTTTCCTGACCTACTTTTTCTGTTGTACCCTCTCCCTCTGCTGTCTGTAAAATATGTGTTTATGATCCTCTCTGGCAGGCTGTGCTCTTAAGGACAAACAGCCAATTCCCTACTTGTGCTATTAGTGCCATTTTTTTGTCTGTTGCTGTTACACACTTTGCTCTTTTGTCATCTCGTTGAAAGAAACAACAACAAAACAAACAAAAAAAAAAGTCCACACAAAGTTGCTTAGCAGTATAATAAAAATACAAAATAACACCTTATTCAGGCTTTTAAAGGAATAGTTTTGGGAAATGTCTCTTCCTGCGGGGGCTTTGAATATGATTTACATAGTTTAAGACACAGACTGGAAACATGACCAAATTCTGTCTATATTATATTCTGTCCCAAAGTAACAGGATCAACCCAGCAGACCCTCTGTTAAAAGCTTACACAGTCGTGTGAAACAGACAGGTTTGGCAGGACTCTTTGGAAAAATGTAGTGCACACTTAGTGCTTCAATCAGAATTAAAAGGGTAAGTAGCAGCCAGGTGCTGTTAATCAAATGCACTTGATTAACTAATAATCAGCACGTGTGAGCGCCCCCATAAGAGCAGAGGTTTTGACAGTTTGCTGGTCTGGAGCTTTCAAGATTGTCAAAAAAAATCCACAAGATACATCTCCGACTCAGTTAGCTTATTGAAATGTTAAAGTTCACCACAATACAAAATGGAACAAGTGTGGTTTGTTTGGGAGGTTTGCACAACAAAGTGTCTTCTCTCTAAAAAGAAAACAGCAGCACAGCTTTGGTTTGCATGGTTCTGGAAATCTTGTGAACAAACCACTTCTAGGACAATGTCATTTAGACAGATGACACCAAACTGACAATGTTTGACTATAATGCAGTGTCATGTTTGGTAAAAACCAAACCCATCAGCACAAACACCTCATACCAACTGTCAAGCACCGTAGTGAAGGGGTGGTTAATTGGACTTGGTTTGAAAATGCAGTCCCTGAGTTTACCATAAACTCCTCTGTATACCAAAGTGTTTTAGTCAAATGTAAGGCCATCTGTCCTACGGCTAAAGCTTGGTTGAATCTGGGTAATGCACATATCAAGCCTAGCAGCAAATCTACAACAGTCTCTTATTATACAAGCTATAATAACTTGAAGCAAATGAATCATTGGGTGTTCCTTGGTTTTCTCACACTGCTTCAACATGTCGGCTTAGTTGTTGTTAAATAAGTGAGATGGTGTGTTTAAATAATTTTAGAACCTGGTATTGAGTCATGAGGCTATGAAAGGTTTATTAGTATTATTTTTTGCATGATTATGTGTTATTTAAAAGATAATAAGATAAGAACAAGAGTTTGGGAACTCCTTTACTAGAGGATTTGAAAATGAGAAGGAACACAACATACACATAACAAATTCTACCTATTTAAACTATCTCACTAAAATTTAATAAAATCTGACAAAACATGTGTTTTATGTTTGTATGTTAAGTAAAATGGTCATGTTGTGGTTTTGTAGCAGTTTTATGTGTCAGACTGCTTTTGAAGAGATTACATCAAACATGTTGCCTGGGTAAAACGTGCTGAAACATGTCAAAGATCCAATCTTCATAGTAGATCGTATCTGTAAAGGGAGCTACTTATTCATCATAGTTGACGATTCTAGTGCGCTGTCTTGCTTTTACTGCTAATTGGTTGCTAGCCCAATAGCTGTAAAAGTGTACTTCGAGCTTAACAACTATCCTGCAACACAAATCTGTTACATTAGGAAGGAAGCTGTCATGAACCACAGTATTTTCATCTGTATTCTTGCCATTGGCCAGTGGGGATGCTTATTAAAAGGCAGGAGGGGAGGTTTAGGAAGACGACAGCTAGCAGCTGGACAAATTTCCTTTGTTTCAGCCTTTTGTGAATTGATTAGAACCGTGCGCCTTTAGGTAGTCAGGCGCTCTAATCACACAACTTTAATGTGAAGGCTGTACCGAGGTGCTGGGGTAACAATAGATGAAATACTCTTCACATCACAGTGAGCAATGCAATGGGAACAGAGTGGCCTGCATCATTATAGAGCTCAGATTTTCTTCTTCTTTTTAAATTTGCAAAAGAATTCAAACATTTGTGCCTGATTTTTGCCTCCAAATCCAGAAAAGAGATCGCTCTCTTGGACCTGTGTGTCAGGGGCGGGAAGATGGCAGCACTATGCAACACACACACACACACACACACACACACACACACACACACACACACACACACACACACACACTGTGTGTATTTATATCCTTGTGGGGACATCTCATTGACATAATGCTTTCCCTAGCCCTAACCATCAAAAATGAATGCCTAACCCTGACTCTTACCCTAAAACTAATCAGAACCTAATTGTAACCCTGACACAAAAACCACATTTAGAGTCTCAAAAATGCCTTCAAACAGCCCACGAGGGCTGTTTGTCCCCACAAGTATAGTAAACTACCAATTTTTGGTCCACATGAAGATGTTAATACCCGTCCACACACACACACACACACACACACACACACACACACACACACACACACACACACACGCACACAGTTATTGAAAATACTCATGAAAATGAATTCGTTAGGCACAATATTGTAAATGACAGTGCTTTAATTTCTCTACATTTATCAAGTTTGTTCGAGTTTTACTGTCGCTGCTTCCTTTCTTTTTCCAAAATGGAAGAGTAAGCTGTGTAGCTGTGAGCAGTGTTGAGCTGCCCACCGTCTCTCAAGCTCTTTTGATTCCTGCTTTCTTTTATCCTGAATTTTTGAAAAGTAATCAAAATGCAACCATCAGGAACTCGTGCATATCGTGGCAGAAGTCTTAAGGCCACTCCTGTTGTGCCAGATTTATCACAGTGTAATTTGTAGCCGGGAATGGAAGCTTCCTGTTGTCAGCAGTTGTTTGTAGAAATAGCCTGCATTACCTTGCTTTCTAGTTTGATGGGAATCTGGTAAGTTTACCGCTATAGCAACCAAGAAAGAAATGCAACATAATGAGGCAAACTTGTTGTTGGTGCATTTCATTTTTTAAATGGATTAAAGGAAATTCGATTCCAGTGCTCAGCTCAGTTAAGAAACCACACATCAAATCTTAACAAGAAGGAATTTTCCAGTAATAGTCTTTTAGGACACTGAATAAAGAATTCAGTCTAAATGTATTTGCACCGTCATTTTCTTCCTTTATTGTTTTATGTTTTTGTGCACAAAAATCAAAGTAAAATAGAAATGTTCTCTTTTATTTCCACAGTGGCTATGAATTTGACTACGACTACTACAGAGATGACTTCTACAGTAGGTATGTTTAAAAAAAACGTTGGCTCACTGGTAAATAACACGTCTTTGTCATTTGCAACTTTTCTTTTTTCAACCAGTCCCTTTCCTCCCGATATTTTGCCCTTAGTATACACATCCTTTCTCCCCATTTCCCATCTTGAATAAAGATGATTTTTGAGCAGAATGGCCCCATTTCCTTCTGAGGCAAAGTAACTACATTATCACAGGCATAATGAATGTCATATTGAGGAGGTTTTTATTCCTCTCCGTTGGGCTTACTAATGATGGTTTTATCCGCATAGCCGGGTACTGAATGTCAGATAGTCCCCCGGCTGGTCATTTGCGCTGGCAAGGCACAGAATGTATCTTCATTCTGACATTTTCATTGGTTTGTTTACTTCCTCTTCTTTGCAATATCCCCAAGAGCAGAATCCTTCAGCTTTGAGTCATTATTGCTATTTTGGCAATTTGATATGTCAAAGGTAACTGGGAACAGGCTTTGATTGAATTGCTGTGGCATTGTTCAATGTGTACCTCTATCATTCAGACATCTTTTGCAGCATGTCTATTAGGTGCTTTGTAAGTGTTCCTTGCTGCTTGAATAAAAACATCTGACCAAAAACAAGGGAAAAAAACTCCACAAAAACTCCCATAGTGATTACAAAGTTATATCCCCACTTTTTTTGTTTTGTTATTTCTCTGCATTGTAATACTCTTGGAATATTTCTGTTGCTACAACTTTATTCTTCATGTGTCTTCAGACTGTTTGAGTACCACGGCCGCGTTGTGCCTCCGACCCGAGCTGTGATCCCCATCAAACGCTCACGACTAGTTGTCCCAACCACACGCAGAGCCAAATCCTCTTTTCCAGTCAGGGCTTGCTCTTCCTCTTCCTCCTCCTCTTCCTCCTCCCGAGCACTCAATGTCGGCTCTTCCATCACTGGCCCTAAACGTATGTTTGGTGGTTTTTCTTTGTCCCTTTTTTGTTCCTATAGTATCCTGCCATCTCTAAAGTGATTTCCAAATGTTTTCTAAATGTGATTTTTATGTGATTGTTTGTTTTGAACTTACCTCCATGTCCATTTTTGGGGTTTGAGTCAAGTTAATGGCAAAGAAAATAAATTCAGCCGCTACAAAGAACATTTCCTATTATCATAACTTTGAACACATGTTGGCAGGTATCATTTCTGCCCATTATGATGGAAATGTACTCAGCAAGTGTAAATGCTAAGCTCTCGAAACAAAAAAAAAGGTTAATAATCGAAAAAGGTCAGGCCTGCAATTCCTGATTATTTTCATTAGTAGTCTTGATAGTCCCTCTTGAACTGATTAGAGTATACGCTCATTGGACACTTCATTAGGTACACCCGTTCAACTGCTCTTTAACTCAAATATTTAGCCAGCCAATCACATGGCAGCGACTCAAAGATTTTAGACATGACATGGTCAAAATTAATCTGTTATATTATGTCATAATAATAATAATATTAATGGATTGCATTTATATAGCGCTTTTCTAGGCACCCAAAGCGCTTTACAATTCCACTATTCATTCACTCTCACATTCACACACTGGTGGAGGCAGCTACAGTTGTAGCCACAGCTGCCCTGGGGCAGACTGACAGAAGCGAGGCTGCCATATTGCACCATCGACCCCTCTGGCCAACACCAGTAGGCGGTAGGGTAAAGTGGCTTGCCCAAGGACACAACGACCAGGACAGAGAGAGCAGGGGGATCGAAAAGGCAACCTTCCGGTTACAGATGAGCTTCCCAATCCCCTGAACCATGGTCGCCCCCAAGGCGTGGAGGAAACTTTCTTTGCTCAATTTGGGCCTCTTAATATCAACTGGGCATTGTTTAAATGCCACAGACTACTTGAGTATCGTTATTGACCATGCCCAGTGCCTTTTTGACCACAGTGTACCCATCGTCTAATGGCTGGTTGTAGCAGGATATAAAACCATGTCACAAACCTCAAATCTTCTCAAATGGGTGTCCTAAACAAGACAGTGAGTTCACTGTACTCAAATGTCCTGCACAGTCTCCAGATCGCAGTCAAATAGAGCACCTTTGGGATGTGATGCAGGGGGAGATTTGCATCATGAATGTGCACCCAACAAATCTGCAGTGTGCACTGTGTGATGCTATCATGTCAGCGTTGAACCAAAGGTTTTGAGGAATGTTTCCAGCATCTTAATGAGTCTTTGTTGAATAACATGAAGAATGAAGGCAGTTCTGAAGACACAAGGAGGTCCAACCTGGTCCTAGTAAGGTGTACCTAATTAAGTGTCTAGTGAGTGCATTTAAAAAAAAAAATATTGTAATTTTTAAGATGCCAAAACTGACATTTACAGTACTTTGTTTGTTTGTTTTTTCACCAAACTGTCCAAAACCCCAAAATAATAAGAGATTTTCATACAAAACAAAGAAAAGTGGCTTATCCTCACGTTGGAGATAAAAAACTGTAGTGATTTCCAAATGCTGAATCATTTTCATGTCAAAACTGTCGTTGAATGCGATTTACTCTTGAATAAATGAGTAATTTTTTAAAAACACCACCTTTGATTTTAATAAGAGGTTAATGTACAAGCTATTTTGATTGTTGAGGCAAAAACTGTCAAATAATGCAATAAAATGGGGAGGAAAAAAATGACCATAATGACTTCCTAAGCTAACCGAACAGATTCACAAGAAATTGTCACATTTGAAAGCTGGTTTTAAATATTTTCTTCTTGAAAAATTACTTTATTATGGCATTTATTATCATTTGATTTTAACAATCATTGCTGATTAATCTTCAGTCAGGTGACAAAGCCAGCCATTGTCAAACTTAAGGATGTCTTGGCCAAATTTTAAACCTGCGCCGACTGAACCTTTAATCAAAACTCTGATTGAAACACAAGACTTGATGTGTTTTCTCTGATTCCTTTTGATCTTCTGGTGATTTTCTTGTTGAGGCTGAATCTTCATTAAACACTTTCCTTTCCCTTGCCATCTGAAAAGAAAAACAAATCATTTGAATCTCACATCTTTTCTTTAGTTCTGATGACCTTTTTGATGTAAATATTTAAGCTGTTCCATTGTAGCTTCAAGCTAATTACATGTTTGTACATGAGAAACTTTGACCTCCTGCAGACCACCGCCACACTCTTTAGGAATGACTGGGATAAACAGTAAATTTTTTTCTTTTCTTGAGATGCATTGAAACACATTTAAACCAGAGTTTTTATTCGTGTTAAAACAAAAGTAAGCACACCAGAAATGTTGGGAATAAACCAAAATTATACAGAATAAATCTTAGATCAGAGTCTCAGCTAGTTGTTTGGTTATTTTTTTATTTTCTGCTCTGTGTAGCATTTCTGCATCATATTGCTCATCACTTTCTATTGTTTTACAGCAAGCAGGCAGCTGTTTTCTCATCATCTAAGCTAGTAACAAGGTGGTAAATCTAATAGTAAGAGCCAGATCTTTCCTCTACAAAAATTGAGGTAAAACATGGCTAAGAAACATTTTCGCTGGTAGCAACAACAGTGAGATTATGGCTTTAGCAGCTGCTGTACTGTTCAAACTCTCGCATGCTTATGATTATTCTCCCCTCAATGCAACACAGTGAGATTTCCTGCTTTTCATCAGTTGTGCCACATTTTCAGTGAAGAACTTGACTGTTGAGAAGAGTCTGCTGCTGTCACAGTGTCTCTTGTAGAACATCCCATTAATTATGCTTTTTAACTTTATTAATGTATGCTTGCAGTGAAGACAGATCAGCTTCTAACAATCAAAAAGGAACTGTCGCAAATCAAAACCAAGATCGACTCACTGCTGGGAAGGCTTGAGAAGATAGAGAGGCAACATCGCTCTGACGCCGGTAAGATTTGACAGCCAGGAGGGGAGGACCTGTCTGATGAGCATGCATAGAAAAACGGGGAAGATGCTGAGAGAGGCCGCCATGTACTGAAATAAAAGCCACACAAACGTCCTTTGAGGAGAGTTGACGGAATGATACTGAACATATTAAATGCTTGTTCGGAGGCTTGTCTGAAATACAGGTTCTTCTATTATCAAAACAAGATAGAAAGTCAATAAATCTACTATGCTCTGATGTTAACTGCCAGTCTTTGTCTCTTGATGTCTTTTGCCAGAGATGCAGAGGAAGCAGGAGGAGATGTGCGAGTGTCTCCATGGTGATGCAGCAGACCACTCTGGGGGGGAGGAAGTGGAGGGGACGGCTGAGGTTGAGGCAGGGGAGATGACAGACGGTGGTGAAGACGACTTTGAAGATGAAGGCACAAGCGACATGGTGAGCAGGCCAAGTACCCATGTCCAGTATTAATAAGAAGTTATTTGGTTCCAATTTAGCTGCAAAGTGTGTGTGTGTGTGTGTGAAAATCGTTGGCAACAAGGCCTGTAGACTGATGAATCCAAATCGTTGTCATCATTAGTGTAAGTCATTGCCAGTATGCACAGAGGTCAGGAGAGAGGTATAGTGGTGAGCAGCTACATGGAACTATGAATGCAGAACAGAACCATCAAATTTCAATCCACCAATACCATCTGCAACACAGCTGATGTCATTTTCTTTTAACACGACAGTGATCCAAATACACTGTCAATGCCGTAAAAGCCGATAGTAGCTGACGAGAAACACAGTCATGAATCACACCCCTCCCAGAACCTGGACCTCAACATTTTGGAAGCAGTGTGGGATCATTTTGAGAGAGAACAGAATAAAAGGCACCCAACATTCAAAGAATACTTTGATTGTCCTTAAAGAAGCCTGGAGAACTATTCCTGAAGAATACTTCAGGAATAGCTTACATGAAAGCTGTCTGTGAGACTTCAGGCTGTGTTGAAGAATAAAGGTGCTCACACCAAATATCAACTTTCAAGCACAGCAGAATTATAAAAACTCTTTTTCTGTATATCCATGTATATTTCGACGTTTCCCATCCCATCTCCCAAGCAAGATATAAAGAAATGAGGGGTGTTTCAAGACTCTTGCATAGTAGTTTATCTATTTTATGATGCGGAAAATGTTTTCCACTGACATAATATGCCAATAATAACAGTAAGTATAATGTACATTCAACTCTGTTGTATAAATAACTTTGCCTTAGATGGAACCATTTGAGTCATACAGGATTCTTATAAAACTAAAAGGTGAAATGGTCATGAAAAAGTAATCAGGTTGTTCGTGGTGATGGATACAAAGTTTTGCTGTCTTTTGTGACAATCAGCATGATTTGAAAAGTCTAAACTATATGAGTAAAAACACTCAGAAAATGATTCTTCACCCACAATAAACACAATACAATACTCTGAAATATATATAAAATTACATTTGAATTTATTTAATTAATTAATAATTAAAGATAATGTGCCTGGTACAAACTAAATGTGTATCAATCAATTAAGTTTAGTTTGACCAGATCCCATTAAATGTAACATTTTACATTGTACTTATGCAACAAAATTACATGGATAAATTACATATAATTAAATTAGTTGAAGTCAGAAGGGCAATTTTTTTATTTTATGTTATTTTTGAGTGAGGTGTATTTTGTCTCTGTCTGAACAACATGCATGCTGCAAAGTGGGGACACGTTGTTGTGGCAACCAAGAAAAGTAGTAGCTGTTGTTTTAAAGCTTAATCTTAATGTGTTTTGAATTAATATTGTATTACAAAGTAATAACTATCATCAATGACAAAATAATTCGAGGTCGTCTCTATCACAAACCGCCATGAAACTGAACAAATCACATGAAAACACCAAAGTCAGCAGCACGTAACGGTGTCTGTGAATACTTTGGCTTTCCTTCCCTGTCTCAGACAAACCTGAATGGGAGGAGTTTGTCTTCGGAAATGTATTTTACATTTTTAAACTCTTAGTTTGGTCAGGTTCAGGCAACAGAACTTAGGTTTGGGAGAGACCCTTATAATTTTCCCTCAGATTGAATAAAATGTGTGGTACTGAGCCCATCTGCCAGAAGAACTCGAAGGCAAACTTCTTCTCTGTGTTATACGCAAAGCCTCAGGCATAGAAGTTTTATAAATCTTTGAAAGCATTGTTTATTTTAATAAAAGAGTAAATAATTTAATTTTACAGTTAAGTGCCAGACTTTTTTAAGTCACTATCTATCGCTGAGTGAGGTAACGCACGATCACTGATGAAGAGAGCGTTTATACTTAGTTTCCACGGCAACATACTTGGAAAAACTGCTGTATTGAAACCTGCCATGGCAAACCAAACATTTTCTTCTGATGCCACCAAGCATTAAAAATAATTTAACTGACAAAACAAGACTTGACTTTCACAAGATATTTACAAGAAATGGGACACATCTGTCAGCTACCTCAGTAATTACTGCTGTCATTCATCTATGAAACAAGACAGCTGGAGTAACGGAACAAGACGGAGCAACAACACTAAGCTGTTAGATGAAGAGCTGCAGGTGACAAGCTATGCACCTCCAGCTCCTCGGTGAAGTTAGGCTGCTGTTTGCAGACGCTTCGCCGTGTGCAGAATGAAATCGGAGCAAAGTTTCTCACAGAGTGTTTGAAACTGATCTGCTACTAACTACATCACTCTCTGGATACACTTGTGAAACTTTTTGGGTGGTGTTAATTTACTGTAATGCAGTAAAAGAGTGTAATGCATGCAGCATATCACCAATTATTACTTTAAAAATCATAAATCATCTAACTGAACATTTGCTTTCCAGTTTTATTACTGTGACAGTTTTATTTCTCAAAACTATTGCCTTACTTTGACACTAAAGAAAAGTTATATAATCATACCTGCTTCCTGTTTTATGAGATCTGGACCCACTGTTGGGTGGTTTATTGGCTTCATTCTGCAAGCAGACTAAACTATTGATTACTGGTAATCATTAAAGCTTATATGTGTTAATCCAATAGATACTGTGGCCAAAAGGCTTAGAATAAACAAAAACCCCAAATCCCTATATTGATTTAGTGAAAACACACTGTATAAAATGTGTCTCAGAGGACATGGATGAGATGTGAATTGATGCACATTTTCAAGGTTTGGACAAACAAAAAGAAAAAAAAAGATTTGCGAAACAAAAAAAAAAGTACAGCCATTTCTAAGGTTTTAAAAATCAGGACATGAAAGATCCTCAGGTATTGACCAGGTTCTGATGACTGTGGAGTCCATTTGAGTACAGTGAACTCACTGCCATGTTCAAGAAATCAGCTTAAGACATTTTGAGCTATGTGACATGGTGCGTCATCCTCCTGGGAACACTGTGGTCATGAAGCGATGCACATGGTCCGCAGCAATACTCTGAGTGTTATTTGTCATTGAAACAATGCTCAGGTGTTACTAAATGTGTCAAGAAGATATTCCCCACACCATTACACCACCAGCAGCTTGAACTGTTAATAAAATGCAGCATGGATCCATTTTTTCACGTTTATGGGTTTTGTTAAATGAATAACAGAACTTGTGCGAACCAGTTAATTTTTTAAATATGTACTGATGTGTATTTCAGACTTAGAACTGGAAGTGTTTCATTTTTTTAATGACTGTGGATTGAGCTAGAAAAGGGAAGGCTATGTTGCTGCCTAGTTATAAAAATTAATTCTTGACTGATTTAAAGCAATCTTATTTCTTTTACTGCAGATAGAGAACCACATATCGGACATTGACAACTGAGTAAGGTCAGTATTTAATCTTGGTTTAACAACACACATTTTGCACAAAGCTGAATTTATTTTTGGGAATAACGTATGAAAAGCAGAATCATAGAAACATTTTAGCATCCAGCAGTTGAAAGCAATTCGAAGGATCTTTCGCTTCCTGCTTTAAAAAGAGTAACAGAGTAAGAAACATTGCTCATCCTTGGAGTTTAATCCTCCAAAATGTTCTTCTAAAGGTGGGGTCATTCTCTGCATCTGGGGGCAAAAGGAAAAGCAGCTTCTCTGCAGTGATCGCTGATGACTGAACAGCCGCAGAGATGAGACTCTTTCTCATGTGCATTTCCTGTCAAACGACATTTAAATCTCCCCTGATTTTCTTTGTAAGAACAAATAGCTATGAGATTTAATTTGCCTCTTGGCTGACATTTCCTCCCTGCTGTCCTTAAGTGCCTGCGAGTAGAAGTTTTTCCCTTTTTTTTTCTTTTCCTTCCTCAGGCGGTCTGAACATGATAGATTGTTAAGATGATGGTTTAATGAACTGCTTGTCCTCTGGTGGATATCTGAGTGGTTGCAGGTAATAACAGCAGCGTTAGAAAATTTTAATGTTGGTCCTCTTGAGTTTCCAAGCTTCACAGGAAAATTTAAACCTGCAGCTACCTTTTTTCACATGAGGTCGCTGTGAGAGATGAAAAAATAATAACTTTCTTTTTTCTTTCAAGTTGGGGAATAATGAAGCTTGCATTACAGAAGATGGGAGGACAGATACCAGCAAAATCTTCTTGATCAAGGAGGTGCATTTGACATTAAAGGAAAGGAAGTGACAGACAGCAGTGGAAGAGTGTGTCAGACTTGTATTTTGCTTGTTTGCCTCATTAGAACATGCCACTGCTGATGCATACGTCATCAAAATCCTGGGTATAAATATTCTCCAGACGACTGCAAGATCTTCGCAACCAGCAGTCAGTCATTTCCCCTCGGACTGATTGCTGTTCTGAAAAATACAGACAATACAGTATATTGTGTGCTTATTATATTGTGGTCTGTATTGTGTATAAAAATACAGTTATGTGATCTACCAGAAGAAAATTTGTCTTTTGTTGTACCTCAGATGTTTGTTTCTGTTTCTGTGCATTGAAAACTGTGAAAAGCTGCATTGCTGGCAGAGAGCTAAATATGAATGTAACAGTAACATATTTTCTTTGACACTCATTAATTCTGCATTTTGTTTTCATTCATTTTGAGCAAATGTACAGTATGTAATTTATTCACAATCTCGCCACATGGTATTGAATGCATTTCATGTTTTTAATTTGTTCTACATGACAACGTGTATTTGAAATTCTTTACTTTCTGTTTACAATTTTAAAAAATGAAAGACAACAATTTTTGCTGTCAGCATGTTAAAAATGTGGCTATCAAGGATCATTTCTTTGCCTCTGTTGTACAGCCATGGATAATAAACATTTTTGACATAAACTTGTGTCCTTCCTCCCCAAAACTGAGTGGTGTAGCTCGCATTTTTTGTAAATGTATTGTTTCTTTTTCTATTTAAATGGACCTAAAGCTAAGGAAAGATGAGATATACTTCTTGCATCTAGTTTGACTGCCGATTGCATTTAATTTTTTTCGCATTTGCTAACTGATGAAAAGTAGTGCTCATCCCCACCCAGAGACCGTGTTGCATGGACAGTCTCTGGGTGGGGATGAGCATTCAATGTGTCTGACAAGGCGATTGCACAGGTCACCTAGTGGGAGATGAAGTGTTTCCAAATGCTGTCAGACAGACTTCTGAATTACAAATATTTCCCATTAAATGTAGAAATGCAGGCAGATTGTTGACATGTTGCAATCAGTCTGAGTCGGTGTACGCCGATTATTGCAACTCATCTGTATCATGTTTCTTTGCAAAAAGAGGTTCATCTAAGTTAGTTTCCAAGTGTCTTTTTTCTGGTTATATTCCTATCAAAACAAGGTTGCTGTGCACTTATGTCATTATAAAGTTAAACTACTGTTCTGCAGCAACTACGCAACTATTTGTTTCAAAACTGTGTTCTGATTAGACTCTGAATGTAAGCAATTCATTTGAATTTCTGTGTGTTTTAAAGACAACAGATTTGCAATTTTCACAGGTTTATCTCAGCGAATCATCTTATCATCCCAGATTGAGGTCAAACTGACAATTAAATACAATATCATCCTTAAAGACGGAATCAGCTTATTGGCATATTATTAAATTCTTGATACACCAACGTTTTTCAAGACAGAAACGTGACTCCATTCTTCTCAGCAACCATTTCCAATAAGATCGCAAGTTCATTGCGCACGGTTGTGCCGTGGTCACCAGTCACTGTTTTCCCTTGTGTGACTGCAGCATAATGCAAACATTTGAAACTTTACCAGTGCGCTAACACGATCAAGATACTGTTAAATAAAACAGTTACTAAGTTTTCTTTAGGACGGATTTAAATATTGATAATTGAACCCTCAAAAATGCTGATTTTTTTTAAATCTAAATTTTTAATCGGCACCTTACAAACAAATTAAATAACGAATTCAAAGTCTGGATAATAACAGCTGGAAGACAAAAAAATCAGAGGGAACAACAGGCAAAAAGCAAGAAACAGGAAAGCTAACAAGCTAACAGCAAGGGACATAACAGTATGAGACAACAACAGCATAGGCCTGATGCTCATACCTGCATTAGTTTACTCATAATGTTGAAATGAAATTGTGGGTTTAGTTTATTTTTCCCTTAAAACAACTATGCACATGATGATTTCTTTATTCATCATTTAACAGTTTTTAGCGCTTACAGTTATGCAGAGTCAGGCATGAAAAGGCTGCTGTTTGTGACAGGTGGGTACTGACAGACGTGTGCAGCTGCCAGCTGTCCTCTAGGCTTCACTTCTGCTAAACCTGTGTCTCTGAACTGGACCTCGTCGATGTTTGTGGCCTCATAAGCTCTCCTGTGATATTTAGTTTGTATACTTGGATTATTCCAATGAATGGTTAATATATGCAAAATCTGCACAGATTTTTCCATCTTGGATTTGAATGCAATTAAAGTCTCCCTCTACAGCCTGTTGATTCTTAGTTTCAGCAATGAAACTGAATTTAAAACAAACTATAGCTGACATTCTGTCCCCTAGGCAACCACCAATGTCCTACTGCCTACACATATTCAGTAACACTCAGAAAAATATGCTGGTAATTAGATAGTGTTAATAAATATCTTTCAGTAAGTATGAAAGTTTTCTACATGTCCTAGTTTACATTATGAAATAAGTTTTTATGAGCGAGAATATCTTGAATGTTTAACACTTTTCGACTAAACAGTTGTCTTCTACTTTGGTTAGTTTTTTTTTTAAACAATCATTTATTAAAACCTTTCCTTTAAAACTTGTATTTTATTTAATGTTTTTGTGGGTAGAGTAGCTTTTATACTGTTAATTCAGCATATACTAAAAAAAAAATAAAAGCCTGTTCTTACAATATATTTGTGAGCTTTTTATTTTGCAAAGAAATTCACAATCAGACAGACAGACTCACCAGGCTGCATGTCCTCACCTCATGTGCTTGATAACCACTTTCTCTCTCTCTCTTTGTTTCTCTTCTGTTGTTGTGAGTGTGTGTGTGTCTATGTAAGTGTTTGTGTATTTAAAACAGCTGCCTGTCTTCACCTCTGCAGTGCTGCCGTCTCCTGAAATCTTGCATGTTTAGAAAGTATGTTTTCTCCATTTTTATGTTGTTCTTGTAGTTTTTGTCCTCAGATGAGGTTTGAAGTGTCTGTATCCAGACTGCAACCACCTGTAAAAGGTAGAGGCTCACCAGGACATACACACCTCAGAAGTTCCTGTTCTTGGCACAGCCCCCCGTCCCCTGGCGCCCCCTGCGATGCCCCCCTTCTTAGGGAAACCCTCTGCAGAGGAGCCGTGAGAGCCAGGAACTTATGACTTGTGTGTGCACTCAGGCATCACTCATACCTGCTCTGTAGACAGTTCCTGTCAGAAGGAGGGGGCACAGCAGTGATGCCGGGGGGCAGAAGGTGGTGCCTCAATGCCTCTCTCATTCTGAGAGTGTAAAACAAAAAAAACAATTGTCAGTGAACATTTGATCCCCACTTGGTCACAACATATGGCAAACCCTTCCTAAGCCTGGTTCTGTCGGAGGTTTCGCCCCATTGAAAAGGAGTTTTTCCTCCCCACTGTCGCCAAGTGCTTACTCATAGGGGATTTGGGGGCTTTTTAAAAACTAACCACTGAAAAGTTCAGCGGCATCAAATTTAGGACTCACCAAATATGTAACTGGATGATTCGTGATTAAATGAGAAATCATCCATTTAAAACATATTTGTAAGTCATATTTAGTTGTATATAAATTTGATTCCAGGGACATTAAGGCCGATCACAGACTAATTTGGACAACTGGTAAAAATAAATAAATAAAAGAAATTGGAAAAAATCAATGTGTCATTTTTTAATATAGATTTCAAATAACATACCATTTGATGTCAACATATTTTTGTTACATTTGCGGTGCTCGTCATGTTATATTCTTATGATTCTGTTCATTTTATGAGTTCATGCTTCTGCCTTGCTTAACTGGTACTTAGCTAGCTTTAGTCATGCTAGCATCAGCACAGGTAGAAACACATACACATCAGAGAATCGCACTATCTACAAATGGAAAACTACAAAAATAAAATTTAGAAAGCTTTCAGATTAGTAAACCTATCAAAAATCAAAGTTCCTATAGTGAAAACACATCATTTCATATTGTGTTCAAGTCAGTTGTTATCCAATTTTAAAACTATAAAATGTGATAAAGTGTATTTTTAGTTTACTTTGTTAATAAAGAAATTTTTTTTAGAAACACTAACGTTATATATAGCAAAATATGAAGCAATCTTCTACCTCCCGTTGACATGCAGACCTGTGGCCAACTCTACAAACCATTTAGAATTTTTTCCAGCTGAGGTGTTCAAAATAGATAACCAAACTGGTGATAGTTACAGTGTAATGTGGGCAACTGACTGCCTAATATAATGTAACATCATCACAATATTTTACGAAAAAGGAACAAATGTACCTTTGTTTCCTCAGCTAAGACAGCTGGGCTGCAGTAGCTTGTGTTTATGTCAAGAGTGCCATTTGATTTAAAAGCAAGGAGCAAAAGACTCTGAGCAGCATATCAGTCAGAAACAATGCCATATATTTAAGGAACAAAGGTCAAATTCTTCATGTGTGTACATGTACTGTTGTGCACATAAACTCACAGATGTATATGACAACTCAAGTTTGTGACCAAAAATTTGTATTCTAATTTTAAAAATGGAATACCATCCATCCATCCATCCATCCATCCATCCAATGTTCCCTCTAATTTTTCATGTGTCATGTTTTTTTTTTTGTGCGCAACGCAGATTTTCTGTGCACAGAGACTGTGCCAGGAGTGCGCAATTGCGCACGCACACGGCTTAGAGGGAAAATTGCATCCATCTTCTTCTGCTTTATCCGGTGCCGGGTCGCGGGGGCAACAGCCTAAGCAGAGAAGCCCAGCCTCGCTCTCCCTCCCTATTCATTGTAATACATACAACAAATATGCATTACCAACTCTTAAGAAAAACAAACAAACACTGAAGTCTTAAATTGAATACCTTTTTCATGCTTTTCAACATCGTGAGAAGATGGAGATGATTTTCTTTCTACTTTCAGTTTATACAGACAGCTGCATGTTTAGCTGAGAAACATTGCAGCTGAGAAACATGCAGCTGTCTGCATGTTTCTCAACATGGAATAAAATGTTATTCCATGTTGGAATAACATTTTATTCCATGTTATTCCAACATGGAATAAAATGCTGCAAATATTTTTATAATAGCAAACTTTGGAGGCAGAGACATAAAGACTCGCACGTCACATGTTTTGAAGGTATCGTTGTTCAAAATGAAGAATAAAAAAGAAAAATACTAGAACTGATGAGTGTTGACAAAAAGGGTGCATTGTGTCTATCTTATTTTCTTATGTGGCACAAGCAACTATCCAATGTAGTTATTATGATCTATTCATTTTTTTGATGCCGCATAAATTTTAAGACCACTTATTTGTCTTGCTGTTAGATAAACCACTGACTAAACTGACCCCTAAGCCTCGAGCTCATTTTGCCCCACAGCCAATATTAAATAAATAAATAAAATATTTAGTCTAGAAACTAATGATAAACTTTTTAATAATGCAGATACATGTTATGAAAATATAGAACTTTATAACCTGAGATTTAAAAAAAGCATTTGACAAACCTGATATAACTCGTAACTCTACAAAAACCTTGGACACAATAACCTGTGAAAAACAAATGCTTCATTCATAAGGTTCTTCCTTTCAAAGAAAGATGAAAAGGAAGGTGCTAATTAAAGTTTAGGGTCAGTTAACAAAAGGTGTGTAGGGTTGCATAGGTACAGGTGTTAGATCAGCTAACCTTGCCCCACTCTCCCATCCAGAAACTTTCACTTAACTTCTTATGACACCAGTAGCGGATTTAGAAAGTTTCTATAAGACTCATCTAAAACTTCGTCCTCCACTCTCAAGCCATTTTCAAATCTGTCGGTCCAGATTTAATACCTCGACAGATATGTATGGTCCAATCCTAATAACGTTGGTAAGCCTGCTGACTTTTAATCTAGGATCCCCATGAGGTTGATATTCTGTAGTTTTACCTTTGGTAGAGACAGTCACCGAATTAGAGAACTTTAAAGCACATATTTTTGTATCTATATGCTTCATGAATTTATTACACACTTATCTCAGTACATTTCAGGAATCGCTCATGGACAGATTGATCAGTCTCAAGACCTTGTGCACTCTTATTCCAATGTTTAGCTGAGTGGTGCATGTCCAAGTAACAACCATATGATGCCATGACTCAAGGTTTCCCTAAAGAAGGTGTCATTGTGCTATACGAGTTTATGAATCCCTTCACCTGTCAGTGGTTTTAGTTATGTGGCTAATTAGTGTATTTACAACTGAAAAGATTTTTCCAGTAATTAACATTGTATAACTGGTATAATCTTTTCATTCTTCCAGTTTCTTAAACATGAGAATTGAGAGGTCTTTCCATATAATTATTTAATTGCTTCAATTATCAATGTGTAGTCAGGATTTTGTTAACTGAGAAGGATATTTTCCAATAATTTCTGAAGATTGAAGCAAAACAAAAAAAACCAGCATCTGTTGTGAGAACAATATTTAGCTCTAGCCATGTGATTAAAAATATATCCTAATGTCCTGCTAAACTCACTTTGTGCATGGAAATAAAATGACAGTGTTCAGCTCAAAGCATCAGGGAGGCACTCTTATTAACCTTTTCCAAGCTTGTACCAAAGCCTGAAGCTTTACTTCTCTGTAACCTCTGTAAACAATTTTCAAAACAAATGGGAGTAATAAGATGAAAACAAAGGTGCAGAATGATGCTAAAATTCTCCAGTTGGCTTTAATTACAGCACCCTTGTGCATTAGTACTGATTCCTAATTGGCTTTGAGATTATTCCTCCCCTCTGTCTTTTGAAATTTTTTATTACAGTGACCTTGAAAACTGCAGCCAATGAGAGATAAGGTGCCGAAGCATCAACAGATGGGATTTCTAATTCACTCACTTCATTTGCACCAGATCATCATTTTCACAGGTTAAGGAGGGCCATTGGCTGGGTTGCAGGTATAATTGGTTCTATCGTTGCTGGCGAGCAGCCAGTGAGTACAGTGATCAGTCATGCAGCGTCTCTAATATGGACAATGCTCACTGTGAGATGAACTGAATCAATCACCGGCCTGCAGAGCTGCTGGATAAATTATGACTATAATAGGGGTCAGGATCTTTATAATACATCTGTGATTAGCCATAGTTGAGCGAAGATACTCAACTTAGAGAAAGCATTGTTTCACAGGGCTATAAGTCAAGGACGGTGCTAATGTAGGAAGTTTTATTAATTATAACTTTGGGGATGCAAGCATGAAAGGAGAAATCTGTATTTAAATTATTGCTCCATGAATAATTCCAGAACTGCAAAAACTGTCAACTGTCATCAGCTTTATGTTCTTCTATTTGTTTTACATGGTCAGAGTTGGTGTCACTCTGGCTGTCATTTATCACTTTCACATAATTAAGCGTATGAAATTTCTCACACGTGTATTAATTTTATTCATTTACACTTTTAACTGAGTGTATTACAAATATCACAGTGTACACTGTGATATTATGAACCATTCCTGATTAATTCCCTGACATGCCAAACACCAGTGCTTCAGATTTAGTTTAGTTTAGCTTTGCTTTCCTTCTTTGATAAAACTTCAGAAATATTTAAAGATGTGACTCTAATGCATACTGGGTGATGAAATCAGGAAGTGCAGTAAAGCATTCAAAGGCAAAGGTAGAATAAGTCAGCAAAGGAAAAGTGGGATTGTCAAGTAGGTAAAGAACGAGGAGGTGAAGGCAAAGGAAAAGGCATATAGCGAGTTGTATTTGAGACAGGACACTAAGGAATGACAAAAGGACTTGTATTGATTGGGTAGGAAGAGGGATCAAGCTGAAAGGATGTGCAGCAGGTTAAGATGATTAAAAATTGAAATTGAAATGTACTAATGAGTGAAGAGAACATGTTACGTTTCTAGAGGTGGGCGGAGCAAAGAATCTGTCCCGGATGTGCCCGTTAGCGACGTCTAGTAAACAGGAAGTATGATACGAGAAGCGGTTAGTTCAACTGAACTCCAACGAACAATAAATTTACAACACTTTGTTAGAAAATGAAGTACGAAAGGCTTTTGGGCTCTCCCAGAAGTTGCAGTTGTTCTCTGTTGATGGCCTATAATAAGTTTGGCTCCTTTGAGGCCGCTCGGTAGTCGCTAAACTTTGGCTAGCCTGCTGGGTAACTTAGCAGGATTGTTCAGAGGATGTGTTCGTCGACTTTTTTTTAGCGAGTTTTCTACGTGTTTAGCCTGATGTCGGTAGCGGTTCCTTGGTTTATTTTGTTAGTTAGCTGACTTTACGCGTAGCGGTGGGACAGCTACATGTCGTCGTTATGGCAGGCAAGGAGCTGAGTCTTATTGACAAAAACATAACAAGGTAAAGTTACCTATTCACAACTAACGTATCAAAATTTACATTACATCAGCTAATAAGGGACTACTATGTACCACTGACGAACCGATTAAGTCTGGCATGAATATTTACTTACTTCATGACGAGCTTTACGTTACAATTTTAATCTGATGATAAACGTGATATTTATAAGGAACAATAAGACCCCATACAATGTGAACTATAACTCATTGCTGTATGAGAATGACACGTGTGAATAACATATGAATAACATTTTGTTGACATCAGTACCATTCTTCAATTGTATAGATCTGATTCTAGATAAGATAAAATAAGATGATACATTCCTGCCAGTGCAGACAAAGAATGCTGTAAATAATGTTGAATTGCGAAATGAAGTAACACAAATATTTTATTTCTTTAAAGTAAAGCCTAGATAAGTTAAGCACTGTGGGGAAAAGGCCTATATAGGTTATTAGCGTCATCTACTTCATTATCTAGTGAATACAGATTTTAAAAAGACTGTATGTTAGGTGGACAAAAGCTTTACTACCAAGAATTCAATATTACTGTCTTGCAATATGCAGACAAACAAGTGCAAATAAAAAAGGGCTATGTGGTTGTCAGTTTTAAATTAGTTCTAAATTCCCATGTTCTGTATATAATTTGAACTTTCTAGTCACTGTAATAGGCACACCTTTTCATTGCAGGGTAAGATGCATTTTCTCCTAATTCATTGTGGCAATTCATTGTTAATATTTTGGTCCATATTGAAATGTTGCAGATGTACAGATCCACATCATTTCTCCAATATTCTGTTGTTCAGGTCTGGTGACCCTGTATGAACTCTATCCTCAATTTCCTCGAGCCCTGCTGGAATGTGATTGGCTGAGTAAATATTTGTGTTTAATAGCAGTAGGACAGGTGTAACTAATACAGTGACTGATGGGTGTATGACAGACTGAAAATCCAAACCCAAAAATATTTTAATAACAGAAACCTATTCTCTTAGCTGAAAAGCTGTAACCAGAGGGCTTGACTTTTCTTAATTTATTCGCCGTCAGGACTTGCCAGTTATTCTGTTTGATTTCATGTTTGATTGCTTTTTCAGTTCTCACAGTTTGTGTAAAGACTATAACTCGCGAATATGGAGAGAATAGAAGTACAAGTAGAATCATCAGTCAACTGAGAGACACTTAGGCAACAGAAACTGTATTTGCATAAATGCCATGTTTTTAGTAGTCCACAAGAGGTTGCTTATCTGGAATATTTTCTTTGTAGTAAAATATGAGAATTGTCTTTAATGTCATTGAAAACTGAATACCCTCTAAGTTTTAAACACTTGGATTGAGTTTTTAGAATTTTCAGAGGAGATTTTACATCATTTAAAGTAAACTGTTAAGCAATTGATTAAATAAATTAACAAATTTATTGTTATTGTTATAATAGTCATTAGTTGGTACACATTTACCTTCAGAACATGTACTTATTTGCACAAAGTTTTACCTTCCGCTGTGAATCTGACCTTGTTGCCCTCTTTCTAGCTTGCTAGATATTCCCCTGATACCCACTGTAGCGTCACTTAATCTGCACTGCAATCACATCCCGAGGATCAAGGGCCTGACCTCAGCTTGGCACCTGCGACACTTAGACCTTTCCTCCAATTGCATTTCTAAGATTGAGGGTCTGAGTTCCCTCACTTCCCTGAGGACTTTAAATTTATCCTGCAACTTAATCACCAAGGTTGAAGGTGAGTCTTTAGTCACCATTTAACAGAGATAATAAATGCCTCTGCTCTCTGTGAGTTCTCCAAGTAATAATTCTTTATTAGTGGATCTTGTGTTTACCCTGACATTGCTGTCACTGCTCTATGAGCTGTAAAATCACTCAGTTGTTAATGTCCTCTCCCTTCACTCCAGCACTGAATGGGCTTGTGAATTTAACGAGATTAAACTTGTCCTACAATCAGATAAATGATCTCAGCGGTGAGTTGAATTTTGCCTGAACAGTGTTTTCTTTTTCTGCATCCAAATGAGAATGCTAACAAGTGAATGATGCTTCAATGCTGTCAATTCTTCATGCCTTCATTAGGCTTGTTGTATCTCCATGGCACGGAGTACAAGCTGAAACACCTCAGTCTCCATAGCAATTACCTGGACAGCATTGATCACCTCCTGCAGTGCCTTCTGGGAATACAAGGGTTAAGAGAGGTGATTTTAAGTCAGGATGGCAGAGACAACCCTGTCTGTAGGTCACCAGGTAGGAAACCTTAACACTCATAGACAGGAGCCCTGTTCACATCTATAACAAAAAACTGGTACTTAACGATATTCAGAGGGTGAACAGTGATTGTAGAAATACAGATTTAAAATGCAGAGAGAACAGAAGCAACAAACGAGCCAGAAGCTTTGTGATATGTATTCAATATCTTATCTGAACCACAAGGCCAGCAGACACATCAGCTGATAGAGCCTGTGACCACTTCTGTATTGGAGTGCAGTTGTATCAAGCAGCTGATTGATGTGATAGCTGTACATGTTGACCTATCAGATGTGTAAATGCACTGGCCTGATGTAGGAGAACCAAACAAGAAGGCTTATGTTTGTTGGGATGGAATTTTCATTAAAACACAATGCATTGAAAACATGGTTTATCTAAAAGGGCATTAGCTCAGCATTGAAAGTCATTGTACTTGTATATTTGAGCTGTTTCCCTCTGAATTCATTTGTTTCTGTTCCTTTCATTTTTAGTACGAACCTGTAGCTATACTGAATGTGTAATAACATACGCCCAGCAAGTGCAACAATACGTTTTCACTGACATCAATGTAAATGGCTATATTAGAGCAGCGCCCTAATGGTGCGTGTGAGACTTGCTCCTCAAGCGGAAAAATATACCAGTCTTCCATATATTTATTTTTTACGCAATTTGTTCAGTCTTTTTTGCATTTAAAAAAAATGTTTGCGTGTGTGTATGTGTTTTTTAATGGAACCAGCAGTATACAGGAAATGACTTATTTTGCCAATAGGAGCTCACTGTTGCAAAGTAAATTTGTCCCTTAAGTAGTGATAAAACTGTAGTCTGTAATTCAGACTAAATTAGCTTACTCATATTGCATACATTCAGTGTCAAATTTAAAGTTTTAAATATCTACAAATGCTGTGTTGTCATTGTTGTCCAAGTGTATGTTAGTTAGCTAGATGAAACATATCTTGTGGAAGCTTTTGTAGGTGCTTTTGTAGGTGTTACAACAGTGGGGTGAGCTAGTTGAGGTTGGTCTGATCCCAGCTTGTGTCCCACAAGGAATTGTCCATAAATCCACCCTCGTAATTGAAAGCCACATAGTTGCTCTCTCTGTGGTTTTGGCAGCTGATTTAATGGTCCTCCTTTTGTCAGCGGGATCACCTGCCTTTTCTTCAGCACGCATTAACTTGACATGCTTTCAATTTCCTCATCCATATGATGTTCCCAGAGTACTATTATTTCCAGCATAATCACTTCCTTGGTGAATGTGGACACAGTGGTCACGTCTGGCTGCAGTTTTGATATTATAATCTGGACTGAGAACTTCGGCTGCTTAACCAAGGCGGTAGTTTCAGCTTAGGGGCGAGATTTCTCTCCAATTCTTATAAAGGTGATAGTCATTGCCAGATGGTTGCATCTGGTGTTTCTAAAAGCATTTACCTTGAAGACCTGGTCATGGCACCAGCAATAGTGCTTGCCTCTAAAGGCTTTTGGACAGCTATTGAAAAGATGCTCGTTGGAACACCTTCCAGAGCAAAGAGGGCAGGGAGGTGTCTCTCTGTGACGAGGTTTTCTAGAGTGGATAGGACATCAAATACACCTTGGACAAAGAAGTCCAGTCTCTCCTAACGCCTTAGGTCATTGTTTTGAGTAAGAAAAGCATCTGGCAAGCTGCTTGGTAGCTGTTCATTCTTTGTTTAAGAACATCCCAAATTCACCTTTTGTCAGGCATTTTGCATGTATCACATAATGATGTAGATGAAAGACTGGACTGTCAACAAGGTGTTTGCTAAGTAGCAAAGAATGGATATAAATTCAGAAGAATAGGGGAAGAAAAACTCCCTTTGACACTTTGCAGACATTTAACATGTACCAACAAAGTCCTATAACACACTGAAGGAATGGAAAAATCCCAGGAAACATAATGGAGGGCACTTAAATGGAATGTCAACCATCTAATCTCAGAAGTCAGTGAGAAATCATCACATCAGCTACTATGAAAGATTATTATTGTTATTATTATTATTGTAAGATGTTCATTTTGTAATAATACTCTGTTAGTTGTGCTTTATGGTTGTGTCTCTGTTGTGTGCTCCTGGGCAGAGTTAGGCTAACTTCAGAATTGTGCGTAGTTTTGTAAGAAGGAAGACTAGAGTGCAGATGGGACTCCAGGGGGTATGATATTTTGGCTTTATTGATGGAGATAAGCACTAATGAGGTTTCCTGTTGTGGTGGACCAAAGACTATGATGTGATGTTTACTGCAGACTGGCTGTGGTAACAAGGCCAGGGTCTCTGATGGCAGGGGTGAGAGGAGATGAAAAGATGAAAAGTTGGAATTGTAACTTTGTTCCAGGTCTTCCAGGATCGCTTCTTTGGATTACACTTTATTTTGAGCATTTCCGCATCAAATGCGAGTATGTCAGTTCGCTGAATTTGCAAAAAGCAAAAGTTTGTTGTACGTTATCCAATTACAGAAAAAAATAGGTCGATACATAAATTATATATATATAAAAAAGATAAACAATTTAATTCATATTTTCCAACTGCAGTTGGATCAAACTTTAATAATAGCACCCAGCATATCAGCTATGAACAGCAGTTTTACAGGATATTTTTTCCAATTTTGCAGAATAACTGATTTAAAACTCCCCCTGTAATGAAAGTCCAGTGAATATCAGTCAAACTGACAGCCGCTATTAGTAATGACTGTGATCTTTTAATCTCTTTGTTTATCTTATATTTGGCTTCTTCATTAATTGGATTGGCTGCAGTTAAATTAATGTAAAAAGCTTTTCAGTGATCCTTTGCACCCATTATCCATATCTTCCAGTTAATGATTAATTCACAGCACTAGTTGTTGAAGGCGTCTCTTTTCATGTTGTTAAATACGAGAAGGCACTCTTGCAACTCTTGCTGTCTGTATGTGTAGATATACTTGCATAAGTTGTGCTCACTACCTATTAAATAGGGTACATCAGTAGTGCATATGAAGGTGACACACAAAGGTTATTCATTCAGAATGAATTATTTGATCTTTCATGAAGGTCATATGCACCACTGATGTGACATTACTGAATAAGAGACTCATGGCAATCAGGCAGCTCTAGCCTCGACAGGTTTCTCTGATATACCTGCGTTCCTATCTTACTGCAGGTTACAGGGAGATTGTTTTGCGGTCACTGCCGCAGGTCTCTGTTCTGGATGGCCTAAACCGACTGGGAAACCGATCACCTCAAAGTCTCAGTAGTCTCTGTGATATCCCCGGTCTAGAAGATTACGTGGACCTTCTACTCTCATCTGACACAAGTCACAATGAACCGGTAATTTTTTATGCTAAGCTACTATCAATTCCAGTGTAGTTCTTTTATTTGTTTAGATATACTCACCATGCTTTAGGGACTTTTGTTATTAAATCCTGTTTTATTTGACCGGAAAGTCTCTCGCCATGTGTTTGCTTTTTTGCAACTGACACAAACATAAAGTTATTTCCCAACAATTAATTTACAGCTTTCATAACGCAACAGAATGTGAGACGCATGAGAACAAGAAAGTTGTAGAACAGTTTCCACTTATTGTATGAGTGATGCTCAACTGCCTGATAGGCAGCATATCAAAATCCTGCGCTCCTGATACAAAAGAAAGAAGAACCGAGAATTTTATTGTCATACACACCACAAATAACTGTGGGTATGTTGAGCAATGAGGTTCTTACTTTTCGGGTTCACTACACACAAATAAATAAATAAAATATAATAATAGATTAATAAGCACAGAAAAAATTTAATAAATAAAGCACGTACTATTTACAGAAGAGTAGAGGGTGGTTAGTTATGCAAAAACACAAATTCCATCTATCCCATCAGCTGTCGTAGGGCAGGATGCAGTGTACAGGTCACCAGTCCATCAGAGAACAGACAGACAACCATTCACATCTTTACCTTTGTCCAATTTAAAGTCAACAATTAATGCACCTCTTTGTACCGTCGGAGGAAATCGGTTCACCCGGAGAAACCTCACACAAACACTTTGTATTAACCTAAGACAAAATATCATAATTACACAGCTTTGCTTATAGAAGACCTAATTATGTAGGTCTGCTTCGCTGCAACGAGGAATATCATCGAGCCAAATAGATTTCCCGGTTGTCACTGAATTATTGGAACATAATGAATTTATGTATACTGGGATGATGAAAGTTTGGTTGCTTTACAATATACTACTTTGCATATTCATTGCACCAGATGGCAGTTTCTGTCTGTTTTTCTACAGGAAAACAAACTGCAGTAGAAGCCATTTTTCTTGCCGTTATTAACTCTTTTCTGTCTCTGCAATGAAGTCCTGTAAATACATTATAATTCGAAACCACACTTTTGCATTTGGAAACTCTGAAATAAAAGTGAAAGTTTCCGTTGCAGGTCAGAGGCGATGCTCCTCTCACCACACCCCGCATTGACCAGCTGCTGACCCAGTTTCGTCAGAGAGGTGCTACCTCAGAAGTAATCACAGACCCAGTCACACAACCAGAACCTCCGCGCGCACAGCCGGTTCGCTCCACTGTGACTGATAAAGGAGACCCCGTTAATGAAGAGCGCATCAGGAAACTGGAGCACCAGATGTCCCAGCTCATCCAGCAGGTGTACACCTTTTTGAAGATCAATTTTTTACGCATATGTGCCTTGTTGTTTTTTTTCTTTTGTTTTTTGGCTTTTTTTTAAAATAATGATAGTAGGAAAAGGTGGGAAAGAAAAAGTTGTACTAAATGTTAATGTAATTGATGTTCTCTTAATCTACTGCACTTTGAAGTTATTTGTTCAATATAAATTATTCATGGCGATATTTTGAAGTCATCTTTACATAAATTAATTTTTGCACATTTGGCTCTTAAATGGTGATTTATCCCCAAATAAAGTAGTGTGCAAAACTCCTAAATCACCCCTCTGCTCTTTATATTTTGCTTATAATGAGCCAGGCTTTCTTGTCATTTTTACCCCTCCCAGCTGTAAGTAGCCTATCTGTTGAACACAGTGGAGGCTCTATCATGGTTTCGGGCAGGATTTCAGCCACTGATGTTCATATTTGACCCACCATCTGAAAAGAGTCTGATCACAGCTTCACACTGTAAAAACTCTGTTTTTGCCTTATGTGCCATTTGTGTTAACTGATGTTGGTGTACCTATTTCCCACTTTTTTATATTTCCTAGAAAAATATAAGGAACCGGGGGGTGACAAAAAAACCCTTTAAGTATTTCTTTGTTATTTACCCAGAACCCTGCAGATAATAAATCCAGAAGATCTGCCCATTCTGTGGTGATGGTACGGAAAGCCAAGCGGGACACAGACCGCACTTCAGAAAGTGAATGTGACAGCGGGAAGGAAAACAGGAGGCAAACGAGAATTCCCAAATACCATGACAGCGTAACATCGTCGACAACCACCAAAGAGACCAAGAGATCAGAGAGGTGATTCTGCACCAAAAGAGATTTCTGGTGTCATGTTAGCTGCTTTGAAATGCCATCATGTTTATATTTGGACTCCCTGATTTTGTTATAGCAGCTGAGATCCAACTTAGCAAAGCCTAAAACTTGATGAACCTAAACTATGTGAAGACATTTTCAGCACTGGTGGGCACTACATCAAAATCAGAGAGTGTACCTCTAAGCAATGATAATCACATTCATACATTCACCAAACAATATGCAGCAATGGGTTTTTCCATATTGTTCATCATGCATCAACTTAATATTATCAGGTATCTTGATTAGGGAAATTCCTTTTACCTCCCACTTGAGAGGGGGTGATAAATTTTCCTCAGAGAGATGATATGTTATAGACGTTTCTCCTCTCTGTTAGAAATTACCGCCGGCAGCTCACTCGCATGATTAATGGCCACGCTTCTCTGGTCAACCCCCTCATCTTACTTCATCATCCACTAATGACATGTGCTTAAGATTCAGAAATTTAACTTACCGTATTTCCCGGACTACAAAGCGCACCTGAATATTAGCCGCACAAGCTAAAATCAGGGGAAAATCCTGTTTTGTACATACATTAGCCGCACCTGACTAAAAGCCGCAGGTGTTTCAATGTTGACTTATCATATGTAAGAGAATATGCACAAAGGGAATTGTCAGGAAAGAGATGGCTGTTTGGAGACACACCCCTTTTATTAATATTTTGAAAAACAAGTTATGGGTACATATTTGCACATGTAGTACATAACAGTAACCTACAGCACACCAGAAAAATAGATTCGGACTACCTTTTAGGCTCAGGTGCAGTGACACGGCTGTAACAAGAAGAAAAGTCAGTCATTCACCATCTTTCTCTTCTTCCTGCGCTCTAAAACCACCAAAGTCCTCTTCTCCAATGTCGGATACAAACAGGCTGAGGATGGCTTCGTCATCCACTCTCCGCTTCTCTCCTTCGTTGTCACTTTCAAAACCAAAGAAATCCTCGTTGTCAGTGTCAGAGTCTAACACCCTCTGAAGGGCCGTGGCGGTGTCCTCCTCTCCATCATGCAGCAGTCCAGCCCTTCAAAATCCGTTGGTGATCATGGATGTTTTCGCACTTTTCCACGCTGTCAGAATCCACCGGTGGAGTTGGGCATAACTTGCTTTTCGCAAGTTTATCGCCGCTCGTCATCCATGCCTCCCGCTGAATGCGTAGCGCTACTTTGAAGTTTGTTTTTCGCGCTACTTCGTACGGCACTACGTTGCCTGGCGGACGGACATGTGACTAACATACCACTCTTGAACCCCGATCCTTCCGCCAGGCAACGTAGTGCCGTACAACAGCGGAACAAACAAAACAAATCGTCTTACGATATGACAAAAATCATGGACAATCCATAGAAAAGCCGCACCTGACTAAAAGCCGCAGGGTTCAAAGCTTGTGCAAAAAGTAGCGGCTTATAGCCCGACAATTACGGTAAGTAATCTCACAATAGCCCTCATCAAAAAAAGGTTACTTTGAAATATTACTTCAAAATTCAAAGTTGTTCAGACTTTGCTTCCCTATAAAACTCAGTAAATCTTCTGCTTTGACCTTTGTTTAGCCAGACATTAGCTGGAGGGTTGTTTAGAATCTATTTTACAGCCAGTTTAATACTTGTGATTTGTTTTATGTGCAGCGATCAGGAGAATCATAAACGGAGGGCTTCAAAGTCTGCCGTTGGATCCAGGACGAAGGCTGGTAGCACAGGGAGTGCAGAGGCAGTGAGGCCAACAAGGAAAGGACCTTTAAGAGCAGCTAAGGCCTCAGGCGATATGAAAACCAGATCCACTGAAGAGGAGGAAACCTACAGGGTACACGATGGACGGGTCACCTAGCTGCTTCTGTTTTTATTGAGTGACTGTAAAATAGAAACGGTTCTGTCCCCATTCAAAAAGAGAGTAAATTGGTGTGTTTGCAGAAACATTTGTGTAAACAAAAAAAAAAATGCAGGAATAGAATAAATGGATAATGCTTTTAGAAGGTGACAGCAGAAATAGGACCACAGTAAACAGAAGGTTTTTCATGTTTTGCTCTTTGTTTCTGAGAGCTTTGTTTCAGTAACATTGACTTTATCTTTGTGATGTCAATAACTTCTTTGTGGTAACTTTGTTAAATTATGCGCAAAATAGAGTTCAAGCCAGTAGTCCATCATCTGTTTGGTTATTTAATTTCAGTACATTTAATGAAACTCTTGGCTTTTTGTTGTGATAAGAAAACATTCGATTCCTTTCCACAAAGAAAGTTTCTATTTTTTCAATCATTTATTCAACAAAAATATCAACAGATCCAACATTCTTCTGTCAAAGTAACAGAACAAACTTCTTGTAGGCATTTCATGTAGTTCTCTACAAGTCTCTTACATTAGTTTGCTGATATTATTTGACAATCTCCATGTAAAATTCATTCTATTGCAAGAGATTAATGATTTTTCATACTTATACTGTGTGCTTCAAATGCCCCCAACATCTGAAATGATTTAAATCTGTGCTTCTTGTTCTTTGTCTGCCATTCTTTATCCTGCTGACGGGTCCACTTTTACTTCAACGTTTGGACAAACGCTCGTCTGTTATCTTCAAGCAGAATTCACAGTTCAATCAATTCCTGCAAACTCCCCAATCCTGAGGCAACAAAGCAACACCAGTCATAATATTTCTACAGTCATAATTCACAGACTCTTTCAGGGTCTCTTCCTGAAAAACTGTGATTCATATGCATCGATAATATCTGCTGCCACTGTGGCCAAACAACTCTTTTATTTGATCTGCCCGTTCAGAGCATATTATTTTTAAAAAAAAGCAAAAAAAAAAAAAAAGCAGTGTCATGTCCTCCATGTTTATTGGCAGATGGTAGTTGTTCTTTAATGTTTTTTTTGGAAAGCACAGGCTTTTGTTTCTGGCACGTATCCCATGCAGTAATTTCTAATATTGGATTTATCCTCAAAGCAGATGTAACACGAGAGAAAAATGGTGGAAATATCTTTTATTCCTAACAATATTTTTTGAGGGGTACTCACTTGTTTATACAGGGGGGTAAAAATCCTCAATGTTGCTTTCATTGTTCCTACAAAAACAACGAGATGCTTTAAATAAAACTGTAAAAAACACTTGAGCTGTAAGAATAAATTGGTATTTCAACTTAAAGAAAAAATGACTTTTTTTTTTTTTTTTTTTTTAAGCGTTCAGTGTGTGTTTACTCTGGGAATTCATACTTTGTGTATGTGTTCTGCTCAGACGATTGTGGAGGAGCGTGACCAGGAACGGGAAAGACGCTGGAAAGCAGAACAAGCTGTGAGAAAGCTAACAGAGGAGCTCAAGTGCCTGCAGACCAAGGTCAGCGAGGAAAAGGACCTTCAGAGCATGGCCCTGCACACTACAGACAGGTAAGAGGGAGGCACATTTACCGTGGACGCCTCTCATCACAAACCTCCACTTGAATCTGTTAGGCAGCTCTAAAGCAGATATCATGCTGGAAAAAAAAGTGATAATTGAACTCTTCTCTGTGGATTTTAGTTGTCAGCTTCATAATGGATCCTCATCTGTTTCTCACTATCACGGTGCCATAGTCTCTTTAGAAATCATGCTCACATTTTGGCTCCATTACACCAAAAACCTTTCAAGTATGCCTGCAGTTGTCTGCGATAATAAAGCTATTTAGTATAAAGATCATTAAGCGACGCAGCCATCCTGATTATATACCTAACGTTTAAATTTCCAGAGGCTTTGATTAAATATTCCTATCTCTGCTGCCACAAGGCCATTTTACTTCTGCTCTGTACGGTCTTCGCTGGCACCACATCCTGCTTAGATAAATCTGCATTATGGTTGTAATTAGAGGCCCGATGACACGCATATGTCAGCAGTATTACACAAATCAATCTTAACTGTCACTTTCTAATGACACTGAACACGGCTGTTACTGTTGCCGTCCATGCTCAGCGAGAGACAGATTACAGTGACTCATCAAAGCACATTTTAATAGTGGACTACTGTGCGTGAGCTGCTTCTACTGTTTTATAGTTTCTTAGTTGTCCCCTGTGTGCCTCATTTCCATTTCTACTTCCATTGTCTCTCCCATGAGATAAGATTTTGACTATACTATAGCGTTAGAGTTCTTCAATTTCAAAAGCTATCACATATTTGACACTATGGAAGGACAGCCAAGGGCATCACAGAATTGGGGAGTGCTTTCTGGTACCAATTTCTATATAAAGTGAAAAGAGAAATTCAGGGTATTACCGCGGCTTCCCTTGGACACCCTTATCGTATTTTTCTCCCCGTCCAGACTGAAAGAATTGCTGCTGAAAGAGCGATCGGGGCACTCTGAGCTGCAGGCTCGTGTTGAGGAGCTGGAGGGGAGGTGTCGATCCCTAACCCAGCAGCTGGAGCAGGCCCGCAGCTGTGAGGAGCAGCACAAAACTGCACTGCATAGACTGGAGGAAAGCGTTTCCCACGGAGAGGCGCTTAGGGCTCACCAGCAGGCTGAAGAGGTACAGATGTTCGCTTATTTCCCCTAGAACAAATCATGTTGATAAAGATAAGGTATATTCAGTCAGGCGGTGCTAATCGATGCTCGACATACAGTTTTTCTCCCATCAAAGCAAGTTTATCACACTGCTTCTGCTACATTCGATTACCTGCCGCTGAGCTCCCCTTATCGCTCTAATTTTTGATTGTAACGACGCATTAGTTCACTGATCCAGCCTGGAGTGAATACATTCAGATAGATAAAAGGATTCAGTACAGAGAGGTCATTCAGCTCTGACAGGCTGGTATAAAACATGTGCTGACCTTCCTCAGATAAAAAGGCAACAGGAACTGCAGAACAAGGCAGCAGCTCTGAAGAGAGAGTTGGACATCCAGAGAGCGTCAGTACGACAGCACAAAGACAAACTGCAGCAGCTGCATGAACTGCTGGCAGCCAGGGAACAAGAGCACAGGTACATCTAAGAAGAAGAACCCCTGCTAAATATAAAGTTCATCTTTAGATGCCATGGAAACCATTTCTGTAAAAGAGTTGCTTCTCATGAGCAGTGTGATCCTAGATAAATGCAACATTTTCTCATAAATTTTGAAATATTATAAAATGCTTAGAAATCTGGAAAAGTTTTATTATTGCTTATTTGTCATGAATCCCCCAAGGTACCCGATTGAATGCCAAGTTTCAAGGGGTTCTAATATCTAATGTTGTTTAATTTAGAAATTTGCATCTAAATTAAATATTGGATGCAAATGCAAAAAAAGATACAAATGCAAAAACAGATTACAATAAGCAGTTACATGCCTTTAGAGTTTCTGTTGACGACACAGTCTCCATTTAAAGAGGCGTTTATCCTCGTTTGCGTCATTCTTCCTACAGAAAACAACTAGAGTTGCGGTTACAACCCGGTGGGGCAGATTTTCATGATGCTGTGGCGAAGGAAGTGGCATCAGTGGAAGAAAGGCACAGCCACAGGGAGGCGGAGCTGCAGGAGAAGCTGGCAGAGGGCAGGAAACAGTACACTGCTCTGGAGGACGAGTTCCGCATGGCGCTAACCATTGAGGCTGCTCGCTTCTCTGAGGTCTGCTAAAAGATGGACCCCTGCCATCCAGATGGCCTATAATCACTGTAATGTTGCCCTGAATTTTACACTACAATCTCTGAGCAGTCCAGCTGATAAATGATTACTTTGAACACTAAAAAGTGAAATGATTGAACTTGATTTCACCCAGTTGGGAGAGACTTGGCTGATGGGTTTTTTTTTTCAGCACGATGGGGAAAACTGGTATTGAATTAGGATCTTTTGCCTCTGGACAAGTAGTCTTTGATTGCCACATGGACAGAAGCTTACAAAAGGATTGGGCTCGAATCAATTCAGAATGTTCAAAAATGTAATCTCATTTTTGATTGCTACTGCTTGCACAAATTTCTGCTCTTAGTCACCCAAACTTGTGACCTTTGAGAAAAGTGTGAAAAAGCTATTGTGGGGCACGTGTTTCTGTAAAGCCATGGCTCTGAAACTGTTCTGACCGATTAAAGTGTCAGGTAATGCTCGGACCTACGCTTTGGTTAACTCCCAAGATTTCTTATTAACATTCAGTTCCACACTCTCACTTTTTTCTGTAGGTAAAGGAGGCGTGTGATCAGATGACTGCAGAGCTGATGGAACTCAAGGCAACCCTGGCCCAGTCCCAAGAGAGGGAGAGGAAATCAGGCTCTCTAGTGCAGGAGCTCACTGCTATGGTCAAAGAACAGAAGAGCCGCATCTCTGAGCTCATCAAAGCCAAGAGAGACGCTGTCACTGATCTAAAGGTGTGCAGCATTGCAGTAAGAGAGGGAGATGTGGGTGATTTTTATTCCAGCATTTCAACTGGATTTGAGCCCAGATTGCAGGATTTAAAATATTGAAATATGACTTCATGTGAGATAGCATGGGCACAGATTCATCAGTCACTGCCTTTTCAAAAACATGTTAACCCTGGTCCTGTAGGAGACTGACTACTTTGAGACATCATGAATACTGAATGGTCCAGCTGCCTTCCCATCTGCCATCCATGACAGATGGCCATTGATCATTAATACTGTCTGTCTCTCTCTGCCAGAGCCGTCTGCATTCCTTGGAAGCAGAGGTAGGACAGGACCGGCATCTTGGCCTGCAGCTAGAGTTGCTTAAGAAAGATAAGGCTAGAGTGTTGTCTCAGCTCATGGCTCAGGAGTCGGTGATAGACGGCCTCAAGGTAGAGAGGAAGATTTGGGGCCAGGAGCTCGCTCAGCAAGGTGGGAAAAATTCAGGAGAGTACTTGTTTTGCACCTTGAGTCTGCCCTGCAGTGCACAGAAAAAGCTGATAATGCAGTTTTAGCTGTTTATTGGCAATCAGTGGTGCGGGTCCTCCCTGGAGCCAATCTAATGCACTGACTTGTGCTTAACTCGTAAAATTTTGGAGATTTCCACCTTAGAGGTAATTTAAAAAGAGGCTCAATACAGTACGTGCTGATTTACATTTTTATCAGGTAAAAGTCTGCCATCTAGTGGTTATAGCCCAGATGCACAATTAGAAAACACCGGGCCAGCTTTCTTTTTTATATCCCTCTTAACGTTTGTCTTCCACATGTGTTTACATAGAGAGTTAAAGCGACATTTTGATGGGTTATTCTTTTCCAGGAGCGTCTTTGGCTCAGGACCGTGGTCGTTTAGAGGCCAGGATAGAGGTGCTGAGTGCTGAGTTGGAGGCTCAAAGGAAACAGAATGAGAAGGACAATGATACTCTTAGAATCAAAGCCAAAATCATGGACGACCAGACAGAAACCATTCGCAGACTCAAAGAGGTAGGTTGAGAACTTGTTTTACTCAAGCCAGAGGGCTCAAACTCCAAGCTAAACAACAACAAAACAAAACTTTTGTGTTTTAACCGTCATTGTTGTGCTTTGTAATCATTTATGCATTTATTCATATTATCATGCAGTTTCTCATTATCAGTCACTGCTTTGTAGTCCTTGCAGGAGCGTGATGATCAGATCCGAAGGCTGAAGGAGGAGGCAGCAAAGGCTCAGAAGAGGCTTCAAGAGCAGCTGGAGGAGGAAACAACCCAGCAGGCTGAACTGAAAGAGCGAGTGGAACATCTGAGCCTGCGCAAGGAGGAACTGAAGCAGCAGCTGGAAGACAAGGAGGCAGAGCTCGAGCAGGTCAAAAGAGTTTACAGGCAAGTACCCCAGCATAACCACAAAAAGGAAAAGGGCCTGCTTTAGGCAGAGTACTTTCTGACATTTTAGGGTAACAATTGTGTTTAAATCAAACAAGTTCCAATGTTAGTGGTGCTACTGACCCGAAGATGATCAGACATTAAAGCTTTAAGCTGTTTCTAAACCAGTATGTTTTATGCTTTGTGTCTTTCATCTTTTTAGTGAATCCACTAAGAAGTGGCAGGAGAAGGCAGACTTGCTCACTCGGCTGGAGAGCCAGGTGAAGCGTATGAAGGAGAACTTTGATTCCAGGGAGTGCTTGCTGCTGGAAGAAAGAGAAAAGGCAACAGAAGCACACAGGTATGTTAAATATCAAGTTATTCTCTCCCGGTTGTTCAGAGACTGCCCTTATCAGGGACTTTCAGTGATACTTTTGCACTGCTGCTGGTTCACTCTCTTGGGTCAGGCATGTTGAAATGCATTTTATTTGCCTTTCTTTGTGTCTAGAGTGCTGTTGTTTGGTTTCTATCATTGATTGTTGTGTGTTTGATGTTTGCCTGCCTGCTGGGAAGAACTCAGAAGAAAGATGATATATAGCTTTGTAGATTTTGCACCAGTAAGAAGTAGTTTTTAACAAAGCCCTTATGAAACTGTAATGTTATGGTACTTAAAAAGTCTCAGATGTCATATCAGGATTAGGAAAGTGTTTGAGTCTTTTCCCCATAAAGCAAGGCAAGGTGAATGCTTTTGTTGTAAATAAATGATCACATAAGGCTGCACTTCCTGTGTTAGTACTTTATACCTGTGGCCCTTCACCATCAAAAACGCAGACATGTATTTTTCCCAAGGCAGCATTTGGAGAGCATCCAAAGTACCACTCCTTACGCAACCTGTCACGTTTGTGTTGGTCTGTTCCGCAGAGCTGCACTAGAGAAATTACACTGCGTGGACGATGCTTTCCGTCGACAGCTGGAGTCCGTCCAGGCTGCCCATCAAGCTGAGCTTCTGGGACTTGCTAATGAAAAACACCAAAAGATAGAAGAGGCCAATCAGAAGGTAAAATGTGGGCAGCTTTCCCACAAATGTTTTTTTTCTCCAAAGTGGAAGAAAGAAACTGGTATGTCTTGGTATGAGAAAGGGGAACGCAAGCGTTGGTTTGCCTCCTCTGTGACAGTTCAAAAATAAAGTGTAAGAGAGGCTGCAACGGAAGCATTTCGTAACAGACTTTAGTCGCTTGCTTCACTGTTGGATTCATAATTCATTATAAATTATGGGGAAGATTCAGTCACTGAAAAACTGAAATTCTTCTCATACTGTAACGGTTTGTTGTTATGCAACAGTTGATGACATTCATCACTTTTTCTGGTCAAAATAAAAGTCACTGTGACAACGTTAGATTAAAAAATAATGATGAGGAAAATGTTTTAAAGTAAAGCATGTTTTCTTTTGTCATACCTCCAGTCAAGGGGTGGGTTTTCTTCAGAGGGCTATGTTGTCTAACATAAAGTAAGTAAAGTGCTGCACTTTGATGTAAACGTGGTACACACAGCATTGAATGATAGTCCACAGATTTTTGTACACATTACAAATAAGAATGGGACCTCAGTCCAAAAACCAAGAAGTGAGCTTGTGCAACATAGTTTTGTTCTGCATTACATCTTTGAAGTAGTGCTGAATGACAATAAAGTAAATCTTGACACCCCCCCAGAAAAATATGAGTAAAAAGTGCTGTAGTGCACAGAAAAGCTTTGTTTGTGTGGCACACATTCATTTGGAGTCTTACTGAATGGTATTATTGGGGGCAATTGTGGCTCAAGAGTTGGCAGTTCATCTTGTAATCGGAAGGTTGCCGTTTCGAGCCCCGGACAGTCTCGGTCGTTGTGTCCTTGGGATGTGGCTGCAATGTAGCTTGCCATCACCAGTGTGTGAATGTGTGTGTGAATGGGTCGATCACTGAATATAGTGTAAAGCGCTTTGGGGTCCATAGGGACTAAGTAAAGCACTATACAAATACAGGCCATTTACCATTTACAGATGTATTAGACTTAATCATCTCAACATAAAATATACATAATAGATAAAATTGATACATAAAATATGCCATTTCCTTTTTTTGTTGGATTGTTTATTTGTCCTTTTAAGACACCCAGGGCTGGGTTGAGATGGTTCAGCGACCGGTTCTGGCCCTCTGGTCATACGTTGCCAATGTGTGCTCTGGTCATTGCCTGGTTTTAATTGCATTTTACCCATCAAGACATGGTTAATAAAATGCTAGTTAACATACAAATGTTTTGAAAAGCAGTTTGTGTTTCTGCTGCTGATGTTGTCTGTCTGTGCTTCTTCCTCAGGTATTTGAAGTGGAGGAGGAGATGCGGCAGCTCCTGGAGGAGACAGAAACTAACAAGAGAATCGTGGAAGAGAAAATGAAACGTCTCAGCAGTGTACTAAAAGACTTTTAACAAATAACGGGGTTGTTTTTGTATTTTTGTTTTAGAATAAGTTCTATTTTAGTACTGTATTATTTATTCAATAAATTCTTCTTTGATCTTATTTTTGTTTTCTGTTTCTAACCAGAGACCACAAAAGGCTAATGAGACATAATGATTTAACAGTTTGTGGTTAGTTCAGATAGAAAGAAGCTAAATTGTGTTCTTAAATACAGAGTTACATTAAGAACAATCATAACTACTCCAGTTCCGAGTAAACACAGGAAAGCACAAAACTGACTGCTTTAATGTTATGTCACTACGTTATGCAAACCTGCAGTTTTATTTAAGGCTGAAATGGTTATTAAATTACAGCTTTGTGGTCTAACTGCTCCAAGATAGGCAGGTAAACAGAAATTAATTCAGAAGGTTTTCCTTTCATTTAAAATGAAGAAATACAACCTTAATTCCAAAAAGTTTGGGTGCTGTGATGAATGTAAACAAAAACAGAATGCAATTTTTTGCACATCTCATAAAGCCATATTGTAGTCATAATAGAAAAAATAAAATACATTAATTGTTTTAAGTGAATAGATATAATATTTTAAGAAATAAAAAAATAGGATAATTTTCAATTTGATGATTGTCACACATCTCAAAAAAGATGGGCTAGGGCCATGTTTACCACTGTGTGGCATCCGTTCTACTTTAAGCAACAGTCTGTAAATATCTGGGAACTGAGGAGATCAGTTCTTGGACTTTTGGGAGAATGGTGTTCCATTCTTGTCTGATTCTAACTGCAATGAAAGGTCTGGACTGTTGGAGGCCGGTTTGGCACATGGACACCTCTACTGTGAAGTCCTGCTGTTGTAATAGCTACAGTATTTGGTTTAGCATTGTCTTGCTGAAACATGCAAGGCCTTCCCAGAAAAAGATGTTGATGGGAGCATATACCGTAGTTTTCGGGTCATAAGCCGCTACTTTTTTCCCACACTGTGAACACTGCGACTTATACTGACGTGCGGCTAATGCATTTCTTTTTTCATGCGGCCAAAAACATTTTGCCTGGTAACAGTAGACCAATCAAAATGACAAGTAGTGTATATATACACGGTATATATTTTTATCAGTTGTTAAGAGACGTTGTAATGTTGTTTGTGCACTGTTCCGTAAAAAAACCATAAGCAACGTAATTTGTGTGTTACGATACGTACGTAGACTTAAAGGTAGCCGTGTTACAGGCGCTGTTCGAGGAAAAAAAGCATTTGCAGTATGTATTTTTGTATGTTACCATAACGTTTATGTTACCATGTTTATGTTACCTTATATTAAACGTTAAAAATCCTCACGTGTAATATTTCTGTGTAAATATCTCATATTACAGGTGAAACGCATACGGCTTAAAATCCGGTGCGGCCTGTACAAGTACAAAATTGATTTTCTTTCTACAATTAGAGCATGCGGCTTTTAATCAGGTGCGCTCTGTAGTTCGGGAATTACGGTATATTGCCCTACAACCTGTAGACCCTGCAACATAAATAGTGCATTTCCAGAGGTGCAGGCTGCCAATTTGCCATTGATGCTAATGGACCCCTATATCATCAGAGATGACAGGCATATAATATTTAATTTTGGCCTTGTCCCAGAATCTTTTGATGCTATTACATACTGTAGATGATGAGATATTCAAAGTATTCACAATTTCACGCTGATGAACAGTTTTCTGAAATTGTCATTTATAATGCAATTTGTAGTGCAGGTCTTTTTTTTTTCATATTTGTGAACCTGTTCTTCCTCTGCTTATCTTTACTTCTGAGAAAATCTGCCTCTATGATACACCTCTCTTTTTATAACCAGTCACATTACTGACCTGTTGCTAGTTAATTAGTAAAATAGTCCTTTGGCCTCTCTCTCTCTCTCTCTCTCTCTTTTAAATCATTTTTTTTCAGGCTTTCATTGTCCCAGTGCTGTCCTTTTTGGGATATGTTGCTGCCATCCATCAAACTCAAAATAAGCTAGAACTTGTCATTATAAAACAAAATGTCTCAGTTGTGAATAACAAAACACCCCATGGGATCATGAGATTTAAAAGTCACTTCACTGTGATTTTACAGATGTCCAAACATTTTTGTAATTTGTGTTAAATAGGTGCTATATATAATCCTGTATATAGGATTAGTTGTTAGGATTAGTTGATTTTTCCCCATTTTAAAAAATAAAAATGACAAGAATGTTAAGTTACTATGACTTATCAAGTAAAGATAAAAAAAAAAAAAGTTAATTTGAATATAGTGTTTGGGAATTTTACCAAAATATGATAAGATATACTTAGATGGTATGAAATCCTTGTTAGGAAAGCTAAATTTAAACACGACCTATAACAAAATAATTTAAATAAGTAGAATAGCTCAATAAAATGTTATATGTTTTTTTTAATTAGTTAAAAAAATGCTAACCTATATTTTTGGCTGCTATGGGCTTCCATACTAATACTAATCGTACCGATTGGTCAGTGATGTTTGATGTGCGGGGAGGCGGGACTTAGTTGGCACGAGCTCGGCGGTGGGGGTCGACCGTGGCACGAGCCGCAAATGGGTTGCCATAGCAACAGGACCCTAACGTAACGTCCGTTCATTTAAAAACCCTTCAGGTGCTGCTATCGTCCCGTTAAGGGATCCGGCGTTATTTGCTATTTAAAGAAATTATCGTTATTCTCATTAAAACGTAGGTGGCTGAGTAAAAACAAGTAAGGGTTTCTTTTATAAAAAGAAGATGGAGTTTGAGACGACTGAGACGGCACCCTCGACATCGAGTCGCCATGAGAAAAGTTTGGGGCTCCTCACTATTAAGTTTGTCAGCCTGCTCCAAGAAGCCAAGGACGGCGTCCTTGATTTGAAAGTGGTCAGTAAAACGGAGACGACGGGTTTTGTGGGTTGTTTTGGGGGGAGCATTAAGTGGTGTTTTCCACTGACAACATTAATACAACAGATGCGAACAAAGGGCTGTCGGTCATTACGGGTCCAGTCAGGTATACTGATTTTTTTAACAGGTGGACTAGCAAGCCGCCATTACCCGGACTCCTCCTTTATACTTCCACTGATACTCAAAAGGGTTTTTTTTTTCTTCATTAAAGAAATTTTTTTTAGAGTATTTGTTGACAGAAAATTAGCTAATCATTGTATTTCATATGCTTTATCAATTTATCGTGTGTTTAATGCTAAATCAGGCCTAATTGAATTGCACTAAAATACACTTAGCAGTCTCCCTTGAAACCTACTTTTAATGAGCGACCGGGGAGATGCCAGAGTGGCACCCTGATCCCCAGTCTTTTTGCATTATGATTAAACATGGCATTATCCTGTGACCCAGTGTCACCAGGTTCATATGTCCATGGGCTATAAGATGAAATAGGAATCATCTCCTTTTAAAAGAGAAGGCTAAAACTTAACTCCTGAAATTAAGGTTTCTGCCTACCTGTCTTTATGCTCCTGAGACCTAGCAGATATCAATTGACTCCCTGTGGGATCCTGCAGTAACATATAACAATGCGGTACCCAAATCAAATTTTTTCCAGTCAGTTTTATATATGTAATTGATTTCATCTATTCAATTTCCCCACTAGCAATGTCCTTAAGTATTGGGCATCTAGTAAAATTTGTAAATGACTTTTACACTCCAGTGCTCTCCTTGGAGACTTCTGTTTCATGTTAACTGCCTGTGTCAATCTCTGATCTACTTGAAGCTTTAATTACTGCAACTGTTTATTTATTTATTTATTTTTTATCATTGGTAGCATTTTCCCTCTCTTCTTGCCCGCCAGACTTGGGCAATGTTTACACAGCAGGTTACTCAGCCCTTTCCCTCCTCCCTTTGCCTCTGGTATTGTATAACTGGCTTCTTCTGCCAAGGAGTTTGATTTGTTATTTTGTGCAGCTTAATTTGCCAAATTCCCTATTTCTTGGATTCACCGATGAAGCATTTCCTGCAGAAACTTCCTGGTATCTATGATGGACCTGCAAGTGTATATCTCAAGATGCTATAAACGAACAGCTGATATGGAAATATGGATGTGATGTTGATATGTCTGTCTGAATTAACAGGCTGCAGACAGCTTGGCAGTGAAGCAGAAGAGGAGGATATATGATATCACCAATGTACTGGAAGGGGTGGGGCTAATTGAGAAGAAAAACAAGAATGTAATCCAGTGGAGGTGTGAGACAAAATGTTTACTATTTCAAAAAGTTGTTATTATTTTAATGTTCCTGTAGATTTAAAAATGCATGCAGAGTTGGTGCTTACATTAATTTAAAGATAAACACACTTTAATTGAAGATGAAGCAGATGGAGCAAATGCTGAGAAAACATCCTTATCCTGTACGTTATGTTAAGGGGTGAGAACATAGCCAGCCAAACTGAGGAGGCTTTGGAGCAGGTAAATGTCTTAAAGGCCCAAATTGCTGAGCTGGAAGCCCAAGAGAAAGAGCTGGACAACCAGAAGGCCTGGCTGGAGGAGAACATCAAACACTTGAACCACGATCCCATTGTCAACACATATCCTTTTTATGACTACATTTTTGAAATAAATGTTTTTATTTAGTTCGCTTGGAGACACTGCTTTTGTGCATCTCATGTCATCGCTCTGCCTTTTCTATCATATGTTGGCAGAAGAGAAGTTCTGATTTTCTTTTTCATCTTAAGACTTTGTAAAATAACCAAATCTTAACTCATTTTTTTCATATTAAATGAGTAAAATATCTGTTAGTAGGGCTTGCTTTGTTTTGCAGTGAAATATCACCAGGTGTTTTTTTGTACTGTTGTCTGCATGGTTTGTAATTCTAGTTCCCTCGAGGCCCCATTTACTCAGTTCAGAGACAACAAATCCTTCTCTGATCCTTTTAACATTGTTTGCCTATTGATCAAAGAAAACACTATAAAGCAGGGATTATAAATATAATTGCCATTGTCAAGTAGTGAAATGACATCCAGGCTAATCCCGATTTGCACAATGCTCACAGTTCTTGTTTTTCAAGTTTATTGTCTCCATTTCCTTCAAACAGTAATCCGGCTTCTTTAACACTTCTACACATATAAATTTGTGACGCATGAAGACATCTGCAGCGCTTTTAGTGAAGAAACACTTCTAGCTGTTGTGGCTCCTGCTGGGACTCAGCTGGAGGTGCCACTGCCAGAAATGGTAGTATTGCTTTGGTTGTATAGAAATGTACTGTTTTATTTGACTCTGCTTTAATGAGAACAGACGCCAGACACAGCACAGGCTTTATCTAGCAGATTTTATTACAGGTGGATAAAAGCTTGTCGTTACATTTGGCTTTTTATTTTGTACATAAGTGTACATATGTGTGCTCTAACATCAATCAGCTAGCCTGTAACTTTATGAGCGTCTAGATATTGCTGTGATGGTAAACAGTAAAACTGTAAAGTTGCACAGAAACTAAACAGTGCAAACCTAAAAACACTGCACATTTATCTGACAGTTTTCTGTGTTTATCACTGCAAGCATCTTATTTCATGCCCTTGTGATCATGTGATCAGTTTTAAATATTCTTAAAAAAAAGATCAACTATATAACTGCTTTATTAAATGACATACTTAATGACATGCTGCTGTTTTTAAGGGTCAGAGTGGTCAAAAGAAGTACCAGGTGAACCTGCGCAGCCACTCTACTCCCATTCAGGTCATGCTTATCAACAGAGATTCAGATTCCAGAGTGCCTGTGGTCTTCTCTGTACCCCCCACTGATGACATCTGTCAGATGCCAACTCCACCCAGCACCCCCGCGAGCCTGCAGAGATTCCCTCTTTCAGTTTCCACTTCCAACACCAACACCACCTCTTGCTGCAGCCAGGAGTCTTTCTGCTCAGACCACCAGATGGTGCTGCCAGAACATGATGATGTGCTGACTCCGTCGGCCACCCCTCCTGACGTGCAGATGGGTAAGGATGGGCTTTAGGGCATGTGAATTTTAATGCTGTTGAAGTTCTTCAACAAAACCACCACAGAGTTTTACTGCCTGCTAAAGAGGCTGCGGTGAACACATGTGTAATAAAAATTTTGCATTTGTAGTCAAGAAAAACTTCTACAACCTGAGTCATTTGTGAAATTTAAAGTGGCCTCAGAAGAAACTTCTGACATAGTGACCAATTCAGAAGAACTAGGTTTACTTTCTGATGTTCAGTTTTCGTTGGAATAGTTTTTACTAATTATATAGTCAACCAATTTGTGGTGCTACATAAGGTTTCAGGTTTTCGGTGTCAGAGTCACACACAGGAGCAAATGTGAAAACCACTGCACTAGGGTAATAAATATTACTTTATATTGTTGTAACTTTATTGCAGTTTATTGTTTGATAACAGCATTTTGGTTATTTTGTAAATGATTTAATTGCTAGCCATATGTTTAGTGAGAGCTGTTAATTATAGATTAAATTTTCTGCTAAAAAAGAGCATTTAATACATATTTTCATTAGAAGACTTCCTATCCTTTGTTGTAGACTTGGAAGTTACTCATGTTTAGCTAGGAAAAGAAAGTTTTCAGGAAGCCATTATATGTTGTTCTGATGTCGGTCAGTTTATGTTTTGTACACCCCTTTTTTGAGGTCCTATATAAAGACTGTCGTTTCTATAAAAAAATAAAAATAAATAAATGTATCAAACATCATATATTCTTAAAAGAATGAATGTGTCCTAACACACATGATAGTGTGTTTTCTTTTAAGAAAGACACACTGTCGATGTTAAACAATGAGTGATCTACTATGAGTGATGGGTGCTTTTGCTGTTACATTTGATTTGTAAGCACTGCCCTTCATTTAACTGCTTTTAACAATGGAGTTTGCGTTCCTCTTCTTTCTGTAGTGCCAGATTGTTATGGATGTTAACTATAAATCTATAGTTATAAATCCCATGCATGTTGGCTTAAAGAAAGAAACTGATAAAATATTTTAGATATAATGTGAAGGTGGTATAAACTGGCCTCAAGTAACAGTTGCGCATGTTGTTTCTGAACTTCAGTGCCTATTTTAACAGAATAAACTGCATGTGTGGTCCTGATTTTTAACACTTTAATGTATTTAAGCCTCAGGGGGCCCCAGGCCTGTGTACTGGGAGTGCCAGTCACAAGTCTGGATAAATGGGAGGAGGATTGTGTTAGTAAGGGCATCCGGCGTGAAATCTGTGTCAGAATAAAACGTGCAGATGTGTCCTCTGTGGTGACCCCTCAGGAGCAGTCAAAAGTGCTTCCTCCTTCATTTAAGGATTTCACTTCTGGTATTTTTGATGTTCACATAGTCATGTCTGGTCATGGCCGGATGCATTGCAACACTTCTTGGCATATTACTGCAACCGGTACTGTGCAGCCTTTGCTGGCATTTATTCAAAAATAGTTCCTTAACAATACCAGAAATTACCAAATCCACACCATAACTTTCAAGGTGAAGAAAAACTTGCATTATCATTATTTTTAATGGTAAATAGAGGTAAATGTAATTCTTGTAATTCACCGTGTAAAATTCTCAATTTGCTATTTACTTTTTAGTATCTGGTTATAAAGGTGTTTGTCAGCAGCACTGGAATGCAAAATGATTGGCCTGTCAGTCTTATAAAAATATCAGAGGATCTCCTGGTTGTTTAACTGTATTGCAGGATGGCTTCAGGGAAATGTTTTGCCTACAGACACAGTCCAGACAGACTCAGCTTCCAGTAAACCACGTACGCAACATCAACATGGAAGTCATAGATGTTTTATTGTGAGGTAACGTGGAAACAAGCCTCACTTGACAGGAAGCTGCTTGTCAGTCAGTTGTCTAGTGAGTTCTGAGTCACTGAATGTGGAGCTTGTGTATTAAAATAGCTGCAATTCCAAAACGGTTGCTGCAGTACTTTTCTTAAAACCCTTTAAAGAAACCGGAAAGTCTGCACTTTAATCAGACACTGTCCACGGACAACACTGAAATTGATTATGTAAATGTGATTGATTTATTGTTTTAAAAGTATTGCTGTTTATCAGCTGACTTGGAAGTATTAGCTGTTGTAGAGTCTTGACATGCAAGAACAGCAGAACTTATTAGTTGCTACTTTCTTCTGTAATACTATACAGTGCTAATATCTTGAAACAAAAAATAAAACTGCTGTCTGTCACTATGTTCCCTCTCTTAGCAAGCTGACTTTCAGAGTTACATGAACCAGATCTAGGCCGTAAGAAAAGAATCTAAAGTCTTAGGAAAACTGTAGCGTCAGTATGCACAGTTTGACCCATTTCTTTGCAGATTTACTTCAATCTCTTGTAGCTTGTGAAAAAATGATAAACAAGGAGAGTATGAACAAAATTTTGCGCAGAAAACTTGATCTTCAATAACCTCAAAGTGCTGTTACTATGGGACAGTTTCATTTTTATTTATCCGATTCTCTGGAATAACATTCTCCACCTAAATGAGTCACAAGATATCAAATTTCTCCCAATCGCAGCTACTTGACAACTTGTTTACACTGCTTAAAGGTTGCCTCACCACCTGCCTAATACTGTGGAAAAATACACTTGTGCAAAACAGCTCTGGCCCCTCTGAGTATGGTCACAGGACCGCTGAAGTTATCCTGTGGTGTCCGTCACCAGGATGCCTGCAGTGGGTCTTGTTGGCGCTCCCTTAATTTGACTTGTTTTTGTACATTTCTGTAATGCTGAGACTGGATTCCATGCAACCTGTGGGCAGCCTGTTAAGGGTTATAACAGTATTTAGGTGGGTGGTGCTTGTAACATCCACGTTGATGCCAGTTTCCCTCCATCAGAATATTGCATTGCGGTGCCATATACTTCACTGGTTTTAATGTGGCTAATCATTGCATATGTTCATGTGGCTTTATTAAAAAAAGACTTCCAGTATATCTGACAGATCGACAGCTGACAGCTCTAAGTTTTATAGAGGATGAGTCAGAGTTGCACTAAAAGTAGAAGAGTGTCAAAGCGAAACCCAGTCTGACCATCCTTCCAGAAAATAAAAAAATGAGGAATTGCCCCAACAAAATCACAAGACCTTTCACTGAATGATTTTTACTTACTCAACATTTGGAAACACTTGGATTCTGTAAAATGAAAGCTTATGGTATGTTTTGCACAGTGGTGTGTAGATGAGAAGCCAGTGCATAGGGTTGGGTGTGTTTATTTTTTTTGTACATTAAGAATGAGTTAGGTAAAAATAATTCAGATTTAAAGTGGGCCATGTATAGGATTCTTTTCAGGCATGACCTCGTGGACATTAATAAATTAACAGCCTTTTGGCATTAACTTCTTATTTACTGGACAAATGAGATTGGTGGTAATCATGTTTTTCGAACTCTTACATTAACCCTGGAGAACCCATGGGGTCAGAGCCGACCCCATTGGTTTTTGAAGGAAACCATGGGGTCAAATTTGACCCCATGGGTTCTCCAGGGTTATAGTAAACAAGTGCACATTCCAACATTTGTTGTTTTCTGCCTCCAGATAACTTAATCCTTCATTATGAGGTTAAGTGACCTTGTTTCGACTCCTCATTCTGTCTGCAGTCTATCACGGTCGACCAGTGATGGGGTTGGAGCAGCAGGAGATGGACTTGGTGGACCAGGAGTTCCAGTCTGTTCTGGATGTGAGCAGCCTACTGAAGCTCAGTGCCACTGGAGACCACATGAAGGATAACCGAGAGGGTGAGGCCCAGGGATATGAATAGAATCATAAGTCTTTTTCCTTTTTTTAATGTTTACTTCACATTTGTTTCAGTTCTGATTCAGTTGACGTTCTTAGGTCTAAGCATGCTTTTATTTAATGATTTTTCTTTCAGTGGGAGGAAAGGAATGAATTGTTTACAGATATGCTACAAATGGTCCAGAACAGTGAACGTTTAACACCACAGTGGAATAGAAACCTGTTTTTAATTTTCTTTGTAGGAGCTGTTGACCTGATTGAGGAACTCATGTCCACTGATGGTAAGCATCACAGCACCTGTTTTAACTACATTCAGTATCTACGCTTAAATATATATTGCTGCTCACCCCTCCACAGCAGTGCATTGCTTGGCTTCCATTCATCGCCCCAATTTTCTGTAATGCTGTCTAATTGGGGGCACACTTACCCCTAACTACTGGAGGTAGTCTACCTACATATAGACCTCAATAAAGTCCTATTTCAGATAAACTGAGACCCCTAACTCTGTTATAAAGCTCTCTGGTTTTACCTTTCAGACCTTAGGCATCACTATAATGTGTCCATTTTAACGACTGGAGGTCAAAGAGAAGACATTCAAATGATTAACAGATGCTCCTGAGTTAATGCTAACATCCTGATGCTTAGCAGGTTTATTATTTGACATATTTAACATCTTAATTTGGCATATTAACATTTCCCAAAAAGTTGCTTCTGTTCACCTGGGAGTAGTGTTTTCAGTGGGAGAAACATTTCATCAGTCACCCAAGTCATCCACTTCTACAGTCTAAAGAAGAAATGCTGCTCTGACAGCACAACTCTTTGGGCTTAAACTCAAAAATAAAAGTGTAAAATTACCGAAAAAGTTCTGGTAGCTCATTGTTCAAAACATTTTTGTTAATTAAGAAAAGGGAAATTTCTATAGTAGACTACGAAAAAAACAGGAATGTTAAACATGAATATAAAATGTTATTTAATTGTTTATCTATTAAAGGAGCTGTAAAACTTATGAAAATACAGATGAAAGTGTAAATGTTTGCCCTCCTTCACATTTTCCAAAGCAGTGCAGCGGGCTGGATTAATGTCTTTGTCGGGCCAATTCTGAACTCTGGGCCTTGCCTTTCACATTCTGATCTAGGTCCTAAATCATCAACAGCTGGAATGTGTGTTCAGTGTGGGTGCCATCTTTTCATTTTTGCACTGATTCCTTTCTCCAAATTCAGGTATAGACTACAGCTTCAACCTGGATGACAACGAGGGAGTGTGTGACCTGTTTGATGTGCAGATCCTGAATTACTGATGTCTGACAGTGACTCTGATGCACACTCTTACAATCTTGAGAAGCACTTTCTGCCTCTTAAAAACTGTAAAGATTTGTCCTATTTGTTAAAATTTCAGAGATGATACTTTGATATACCACTGTCATCTTACAAAAACAAAAAACAAAGACTTCACTGATGTGCACCTCACAGCTAAACATATCCAGACTCTGTCCAGCAAAAAGTGCCTGATTTAATGAACCATAAGGTATTTATAAAGCCATGAGCCACGAGGTCTCAAGTAAACAGAGAAATCCTTCACATTCCTGCTGCACTTTTGTGTCTCTGTATTTTTCCACATCCAGCGGAAAGCTTGAGTTGTTGATAACTGTTTTCCTTTGCACAGCTTATCCACTTTTGGGACTGTAACAGTGTTGTAGATAAGTTGAACTTTGCAATAACATTTCAGTATTTGCTTCTTTGATGATCCAGTTCAGGAGATGTAAGCTTTGTCTTCATGCAGTACGTCTTCATCTGTTCAATTTCCCAGTTAAATTTCAACCACCGTTTTGTATTTATTGAATTAATGGTTTGGCTACATTTTGTTTACCTTGTTTTTGTGAAAATGTCAGAAAGTTTTCTTTTCTAAATTATTGTGATACTGCCATTTTAGGCCTCAGTTTATCCTATCATTAGTTAAATAATTGAATATTTTTACTTATTTAATTAAAAAAAAAAAGTAGTTCAGGTTTGAAACTGAAGTTAGTTGACTGCCTTAATCATAATTTAATTTAATTTGTTGCACTTTTGTTCTAAATATAGTACAAATGCAGAGTTGGGTTTTTTTTTGTATACTTCATTTTTTATTGTAAGATATATTGTTTATGTTCTCAATAAATCAGTTTAATGAGCACAGTTGTATTTGCAAAGGAAATTCATGTAAGGAAAATGAACAAAAATCACTCGAATGCAAATTTTGAGTCTGAAACAAGTAATTGTTTTCAAAATTGTCTTGAATCACACAGAAGGTATGCAACAATTCAAATTGGATCAACCCCCTCCCCCCCCCCCCCCCCCCCCCCTTTTTTTTTTTTTTCTTTTTTGGCTCAATAAAGTGTTTTGCTCTTTTAACAGATGGATAACATTTCTCAGATGCTTTCCACATTATGTGACCTGCAGTATACACCAATACTTGAGTTCCACCAGCTGGGATGCAGGGAAAAAAAAATACCAAAGAATAATAAATAAACCTCACATCTAATGAATAGAAAATGAATGACACAAGTAAACATTCGATTGTATACATTTTGTCAAATTGGAGCATTTAAAAAAAAAAAAAAGGAAAAAAGAAAAACAAGTTGCAACAGACATCAAAAACATTTGAACTATGCAGTATCCTGTTTACATCTGTCAGGGTTAATGATGCCGATGCTGGACGGTAAGGGTAACAATATCTGAATGTGTCCAGCCCTCCCTCTGTCTGCAGCTACACATTTTCTAAGGAATTTCAGCTCAGTGGTAAACCCATATGTAGTGATAAAGTACGATTACAAACTTGTCGTCATTGACTCATAAAAAAGTGTTTTTTACCCCGCTGTGCAGCCTCGGCTCTCAGTGCAGAGGAGCGAATCTGTGTGTGGAAAAATGTGTGTTTCAGATGTTCCTAGGAATTCAGGAAACAACAAATGCGGCGTTCCCACATCAAACCAAAGTCCCAGTGGATGTAGATATATCACATGATTCTGAAACACCAGCAGCGCACTACAGCAATTCTGTTGATGGTTAATGTTTGTTGGTTTTTTTTGTTTTTGTTTTTTTAAGAGTTTTCAGGATACATCCTGAGCTGAGAAAAACAGATATTTGGCAAACATACAGAGGTTTAAAGTCTTTGCTCACCCTTTCATAGGTGCACGATATAATATCTGGTTTACAGGCTATGCAGATTATTACATGAAATGGGTCTGGAGTTTTTATTCATGGTTGATTGTAATTAAACAAAGCACTTTTTCAACAAAGCTGAAGTTCCAGCAGGTCTGGTTTTTCTTTCCTTTGTGGGTGTTTTTAGTGTGTAATGCAGAGAGAGTTTAGTAATAAATCTTAACTGTGTGGGCAGAGTGCAAGTTTCTGGTGAAATTTCAGAGAAGCACAAGTTAACTTGAAGATCTGGATTAAAAGGATAGTTAGGTCCATAAGTATTTGGAGAATATTTTTATGTAATTTTACCTCTGTTCACCACCTCAGCAGATTTTTAAATCAAACGATAAAACGTGATTAATGTACTGACTTTAAAGCTACACAGACTCCCATTTTCAGAGGTTTAGATGTAACTGGACAGTTGAGAAGCAGAATAATGGAAAACTAAACAAATATCTGCATTTGGTTCAAAGTGTTGAGCTTGTATTTGGTAACTGTCTACTGAACTCCTTATATTACGTCCTGCAAGATATTAAAAAAGGGTGAGGTAGGACATTAGGTTGAAAAAACAAACAAACAAACAAACCTGTCAAAGAGAGCATAAATCTCTAACTCTGCAATCTAGTATGTTCTTTAAAAGAAGGCCAGCTCAAAAACAAGACCTGAAAGACCACAGAAAGCAACTAAAGTGGAATATTGCAGAATTCTTTCCTTGGTTTAAAAAAACAACCAAGAACACTGGGGAGGAGGTAGACATATTATTGGCAAAGTCTACTCTCCAGATACACCCTCATGATAAATGATCAGCACAGTGTGTTTCACAAGGTGCAAACCGCTGGTTACATTCAGCAACATGAAAGACAGATTAGACTTTCCCTTTTTTTTTTTTACAAATGAAACCAAGATGAACTTTTATCAGACTGATACGACAAGAAACATATGGAGGAAGAGAGAAATGACTCGTGATATGAATCAAACCACATCATCTGTCAAACATAGTGGAGGCAGTGTTATGGCATTGGCATGGCTGCCAGTGCAACCGGGTCACTAGTGTTTGATGTGCCTGCTTATAGAAGTAGCTGGATGAATTATGAAGTGTACAGGCCTGTAGTCTCTGCTCAGATAGCATTTTACAGTGCACACGGAAAAAACCCAAAACATCCTGGAAAATCAACCCAAGAGTTTCTCGGGGCAGAGAGCTGGGATATTCTTAACTTGCCACTTGGTCACCTGACTTCAACTTAGAAAAGCATGCTTTTTGAATCCAAAAAAACAAGCAGCAACTGAAGTAGCTGTAGTAAGAGCCAAGTGGAGTATCTCAAGAAATGAAATGCAGCAGTTGGTGATGTCCGTGGACTTGGATTTTCATCCAGCTATTAAAAAGAATCCTTATATCTAAAATTTATTTTAAATATAAAATCAAAAAATTTCCAGATTTTGAAAACGGAGCACTGTGTATAAGAATGTCCGTAATTCTTGAAAAGTTAATGCAATACTTGAATTAGTTCTCAGTGAACCCACTGTGGTGGATGTCATTGTCACTAATGGATACTACTGTAAATAAATACATCTACTCCTGCAAAGAGTAACTACAAACTGTCTCAGCAGGTCTTTTCATAAAATATATGTGGCTGAAATGATTTTTTTTTCTCTTCAACAGAGGGCAAAAGTAATATATATTGGAGCTCTTTGAAACCAGCACATAAACTGTTCGCTTTGGCAGAAAAAGACTGTTTTTAGGAACAGACTGTTAAAACTAGTGGAATTTTTGAACAGTTTAATGATTTGCAAGCATTTTGCTACTGCTGCTACACCCTACATCAACAAAAGCTTTATATGCTCTCCTGCTGGACCTTGTGTGCATATATAGACACATAGACCTCGCTGACATTTTAGTCATGTCTCATATTGAGAATGAGTTTGTCTCTTGGGATGCAGTGTGGGAGTTGAATGACATTTCCATCCCCTCCTCCACATTAGTTTCTGTTGTTTTGCTTCCCCTCTTCCTTCGCTTCGCTTCAAACTTCTTGGCCACTCTCATCATGTGCATCTTAAAGGAAGACCCCACAAAGGCATAGAGGATCGGGTTCAGACAGCAGTGAGTGTGAGCCAGGCTTTCTGTCACCTGAGCCGCCTGATCAAGCACCTTACTCGCCCCGCAGTGGGTCACTAAACTGTAGACTGTATCCATTGCCCGATACACCTTAACCACGTTGTAAGGCAGCTGAGTCATCACAAACACCCCTACGACAATGAGAAGGACACGCAGAGCTTTCCACTTCTTCCCTCTGCTCTCATCAGGGAGGCCCCGGAGTGCACAGCCCACCCGCCAGTAGCAGGTCACCATGACCAGCAGAGGAAGTAGGAATCCCAACAACACCTCGACCACCTCTAGGACAGCTTTACCTCCTCGAGCCATAGATGAAGGATAGATGGTTAGACAGATATTTCTATCAGATGCCTGCCTCACTTCTGAGAGTATTAAATCAGGAAGGCCAAGGAGGAAAGCTGTCACCCAAACAGCTAAACACACCTTCCAACAGCATTTCCTGGTGAACGCCCTCTGTAGCCATCGTCTTTGGTCTCTATCCTGTGCTCTGACCAGCGATAAATAACGATCCAAGCTGATGCACGCCAGCAGCAACATGCAGCAGGTGAAATTCACTGTGTAGCAGGCGGACACGATTTTACAAACAACCTCCCCTAGCTCCCAGCCCCTTGCAGCATCAGCAGCCCAGAAAGGGAGCGTGAGGAGCAGGAGCAAGTCGGCCACAGCCAAGTGGGTCAAGAAGGCATCTGTCATGGTCTTCAGGCGTTTGTGGTAGGCGTAGACAGCCACGACTAAAACGTTTCCAGCCAGTCCCACCACCAGACACACGGTGTACATGATGGGCAGGAAGAGGGCTGCGAAAGATCGGATGTCCCCTTTCTCGCATACGGCAGGATAGTCATCATAGGTGAAGTTGTAGGTGGTGTTTTCATAGTCGTAGTCTTCCTCTGAGAATTCCATGTTGATGATATAAAACTGTCAAGGGAAATACAGATGTAAACATTCACAAAAATATACATCCCCAGAGTGATACAAACAACAAACACTTGCAGGATTTATATACGAGGCAGATTTAAATCCAGTTCTTGAGATATGACTTAACTGCAGTAATTCAGGGCAGTCATTTAGAATTTCCTTGATTATCCTCTTAGAAAAAACCCAAAAACCCTGAAACCTTAGAGATTAACCAAATGAAACTTTATTTATGTTGTAAGAGCACTGTACGTTTCATTCTCTTTCAAGCTTTTCTTTTTTCCTGCCCTCCAGTCTCTCTTGATCATTCGTAGTAAAAGCTATGACTGCATGCGTAATGGTGCATTCTCAACAAAACCAAAGAGGGCATAGTACATTTGTGCAAGTTTAAATATTGCAACATTGCTGAAAAACAGCCTAAGCATGAACCAGCTGGGGTTCTCCTGACACCACTGACAAATCAGAAATGGAGGATGCAGAGATAACGATTGGAGTGGTCTGGTTAAACTTTGCTTTTAGATAAAACACAGAGAAAATGAACTCAGTTTGGAGAAAGGTAGGCTACACTGTAACGGCTGAAAGTATGTTGCTGTAACGTGATTGGTTGCCGTGCTCCTCCTCTTTTTAAATGTTGGGGACCAATATCTGAGGGGAAAAGTTGGTTTGCTTTTTGTATGAACACACCATATTATTGTAATAATATGGTTAAGTATAGGCTGACCCACTCTCATCGAAACAATAGATATGAGTACAGTGAAATTAATCTGCAAAATGAATAATGCTTGATTATGATCAAAAAAGAAGAAAATGTCACAGGAACCCCAAATTCCAAAACCCAAGTTACAGCATGGCTAGTATGTCATATGATGTGTTTCATATTTTTAAGGTAAGGATGTCAGTAACGCTAGCACAAATTCCCAAAAGCCATACAGCTTTGGGGTTCATGATCACCTCGAATATGCATACAAGAAAACAATGAAAAAGTTTTCCTCATGAAAATTTAATTAACAACTTTAAAGGCAAGTGGCTGTTAGTGTTATAGAGAAGGGTGCAACCAGAGGACGCATTCTGCCATGGCTGTAGTTTTAAAACCGAGTGCTGTAGTTCTCATTTCTATTTTCTCTGTTTTCTTCTCAGCTTCAGTTTTTTTGTATTTTCAAGAGTTTCACTATTGCGAGAAATGCTGAATGAGAGATTGTTCTGAGGGAGTGAAGTCAGTGCAACAGAGGTCAGGATGTATACCACAGGTGATTCATATAACCACTCCTCAAACATAAGAATACTGAACAAATTATATACCTTATTGGTTAAAAGAAGAGAGGGATTTTGTTGTAAAAATACTGAAAAGCATTTCACCGTGTCTTTAAACATTCTGCTTGAGCAACAGTCTGCACATTACTTGGCAGGGGGACTATCTTAAATCAAGAAGGAACACAAATTAGAAACTGACAAAAATAAATCAAAATTTAGCGCCACGATTCCTGTAAAGCTGCAGGCAACTATAGATCTGATGTCTGGATTTTATGTTCCCATTACAATAAAACAGTAAAATACAACACTGCTAAGCTGTAAGCAGAACTGGAGCCACATTAGGAAACATTTAGAAACTTCACGTTCCCTGGGTTTAAGAAAATACATGTAAAGAAGAAATACTGCAATCTGGAAACAGTTGTGTGATTGTGTGTTAATTATTCTGTCGTGATGCTATCAGTGGTAACATCTGGACACCATACCCTGACTTGAACTCTTCCTCCCTTTTTGTACCTTCACTTTGATAAATAAAACAAGTTCATTTAGCCTCTGTGCAGACTGATAAGTCCAAAGTGCACTAGTTTCTACCAGTGCATGTTATCAAATTTCCCTGGAGATCCTCTTGCAAAGATTACAGCACATTAATCTCCTCTCCATTGACTTTCACAGGGGAATATTATTGTTGCCACTACATTCATTTGACAATTACATTTATAATTATCTTCAAAGTGTTCCCCTTTTTTAGACATTGATTTCGAGGTTTTTAGAGTCAAGTTCAGAGCACGAGATGCCCACATTTTTTCACTTCTACACACAAATAAATGATCAACAAATAAAGTGCAATGGCACGGGAAATATTTAGAGAACCATGTCAAACATTTGCACAGACTGACCCAATCAAGGTTGTTTGTAATATGATTTTTCCCCTTGTAAAATAAACTGTAGACACAACACTACTGGCAGTATCTTCATTACTTTTGCCTGGTTATATGGGTTTATCATGTGGAATGTTTTTCAGTTAACTGTTGGGCATTATTAAAAGGCCATTGGTTGTTTTCTGCAGAGCAACCATATTCAGAAAAGCATCCTTTCTGTATGTAGTGTCATAGTCATGGACTCTTACATTAAACGTGGCCAAAGTTCTTCATCCTAGACTATTGTCCCAACACCCAACACAGCATTCAGACCATGACTCTCACGGGTGAGAATGATCATTAGAAAGGTGGTGGATCAGCCCAAAACTACACAGGAAGAGTTGTTAATGATCTGAAGGCATTTGTGACCACAGTCACTAAAACGCCATCCGTAACAATCTATACATTAATAGATAGAAATCTTGCAGTTCCTGCAACGTCCCCCTGCTCAAGAACAGACATGTACAGGCCAGTGAACATTTAAATGATACAAGGCTTGGGAGAAAGTGCTGTGATCAGATGAAACCAAAATCAAGCATGGAGCATGGAGGTGGAAAAATATCCTGGGACTGTTTTTATGCCAAGGGTACAGGACAAATTCTTGGACAAGTACCTACTTCCCTCAGGAAAACACTGAAGATGGGTCGTGGATGGTTCTTCCAGCATGACAATGACCCAAAACATACCGCCAAGGAAACAAAGGAGCACAATATGGTCATGGACCATAAATCCCACTTAATGGTCACTATAGCTTACCCTATATATCTTACCCTATCTCTACCATCCTGTCACACCAATCTCCTGCATGTCCACCTTCACTACATCCATGAATCTTCTCTGTGGTCTTTCGCCTCGTCTTATGCTCCAAAGGTATTTGCTCATCTGCCTTCACACCCACATGAACTTGGGTGAGATCCCATTTTTAATCTATAGGGTTTAATGTGATATCAGCCCACCCAATCTATAACAGCTTTAACTCTCCAGGGAAGGCTTTAGACAAGGTTTAGGAGTGCGTGTATGGGAATTTTCAACCATTCTTCCAGAAATACATTTCTCTAATTCATCCCAAAGGTGTTCTGTCAGGTTGAGGTCAGGACTCTGTGCAGGCCATTTAAGTTCTTCCACACCAAATCTGCCCAACCATGTCTTTATAGACCTTGCTTTATGCACAGGGACCATCCCCCAACTTTTCCCACAAAGTCAGAAGAATGAAACTGTCCTTTCACTGGAATCACAGGCCTCAGATAAAGTCCTGAAAAAACAACCCCCACCCCCTCCACTAAACTTTACACTTGCACAATGCAGTCAGGCAAGTAACGTTCAAACCATTTCAGTGTTGCCTCTATAACTTCATCTCAAAACTATTCAACATAAGCTGTCCCTCTGATATTTTCATTTGTAAAAAATAAATAAACAAAATGAAATAAAGCATTATCGAGAAAGACAGATACGATTTGGAGAACTACTCTGGCCAAGAGACACATCAGACATGACATCAGAGCAGTGGAAATTTTTACTCTGGCCCGATTAGTCTTAGTTTAGATCTAACTGTTTCAAGACACAAAGTTGGTTGGATGTTTGTGGATCCTGCTGTGTAGCACTGAGAAGGAACTGTGATGGTTTGAGAGGATCTTTGTGTGACAAGGTTGATTTATTGTAATTTATTCAGAATTCAAAGGAACACCTAAGTCAACAGCTTGGAACGACAAACAATCATCATCTGTTTGGAGTTTATAGTGAACATTATCTCTCCACCACAGCTGGTTATTGCTGTGGTCCACCCTCCTTGAATGTGGTTCTGCCCCAGGTTTCCTCCTCTAGAAATTGTTCTTTTTCAATGCCACCGTTGCTAACTTGAAATGAAGTTGAATCACTTGTCCTTTAACAGGACAGTGAGCAAACCACCATAACAGATGACCTGGCCTCCTTACTCCCCCAGCGTAGACCCAACAGAGATGGCTTGGGATGAGCTGGATTGTAAAGTGAAGGAAAAGCAACACGTGTTCAGCATATGTGAGAATGGCTTCAGAATAAACATCTTGAGGCAAAATTAACAAAACTAATTAAAGTAAAACTCTTATCAAAGCGTAATGTTAAGGAATGATTTATTGTTACGGCCCTAGCAGGGCCTCCTCCTGAAGGTGCCTGTGTGGGCGTGTCCCACCACCTCTTCTGCCTGAGGTGCCACCTTTCCCTGTAACACAGCTGACTCACATCAGTAATTAAAAGTATTTAAGCCCAGGGAAAGGTGAGCTCTGGGCCAGAGTGCCATTTTGTGTGGTGTTTGCAGCTAGTGAGCTGTGTGTGTTTTGTGGTGTTTGCAGCTAGTGAGCTGTGTGTGTTTTGTGGTGTTTGCAGCTAGTGAGCTGTGTGTGTTTTGTGGTGTTTGCAGCTAGTGAGCTGTGTGTGTTTTGTGGTGTTTGCAGCTAGTGAGCTGTGTGTGTTTTGTGGTGTTTGCAGCTAGTGAGCTGTGTGTGTTTTGTGGTGTTTGCAGCTAGTGAGCTGTGTGTGTTTTGTGGTGTTTGCAGCTAGTGAGCTGTGTGTGTTTTGTGGTGTTTGCAGCTAGTGAGCTGTGTGTGTTTTGTGGTGTTTGCAGCTAGTGAGCTGTGTGTTTTGTGGTGTTTGCAGCTAGTGAGCTGTGTGTGTTTTGTGGTGTTTGCAGCTAGTGAGCTGTGTGTGTTTTGTGGTGTTTGCAGCTAGTGAGCTGTGTGTGTTTTGTGGTGTTTGCAGCTAGTGAGCTGTGTGTGTTTTGTGGTGTTTGCAGCTAGTGAGCTGTGTGTGTTTTGTGGTGTTTGCAGCTAGTGAGCTGTGTGTGTTTTGTGGTGTTTGCAGCTAGTGAGCTGTGTGTGTTTTGTGGTGTTTGCAGCTAGTGAGCTGCGTGTGTTTTGTGGTGTTTGCAGCTAGTGAGCTGCGCTTTCCTTTTGACTTTGCTTTTCTTAAATGGTGATAGCGGCTTGTCCGTCTCTCTTAGTTGAGCTACTTTAATAAAACTCTTTAATTTAACCCTTTTGCCTCCTTGACTCCTTTTTCTGACCTGGACACCTTTTGTTACTTCCCCCTCACCGCCTAGACCCCTCAGGGGAACGTAACAAGTGGGGGCTCGTCCGGGATCGTTGAAAAGGGAGTTTTGAGTTGGAATTGGTTTTTGATTATCTTGCTGTTTTTACCTTTGGAGATTCAACTTCCCAGTTAGGTGAGTGTCCAGCTGAGCTTTGTTTTAAGTTCTTCCTTCGGGCACTCTTTTGTTGTTTTGCCTTTTTTATTTTCGGAGTAATCCTGGGCGGGGATTAGTTCCCTGTTGGGGGTAGGCAATTCAGGGCTCCAGTCGCTGAAGTTTCGCCTTTCAAGTTGCCTCAAGCCCGGCACGCTCCAGAAGATAGGTAAAGTTTGTTGTGCTTAGGAACTGGGTAAGTTGTGTTTGTTTATTGTGTATACTGTAAGAGGTACGTTGGTCAGCTAAAGTAAGTTGTGTAGTGGTCTGTTAACTGTCTTAATTAGGTTGTGTTTTGCTAACTCTTCACCATCCCCAAAATGGTTGACACAGCTGCTAGTGTACAGGTGTCTAGAGGCTCGTTTGTGAGCAATAACATTCACCTGGTTCCAGACTTCTGTGAATCCAGTGTTCACAGCTTTTTCAGTGTGTTCGAACGCCTGGCAACTGCACTGCAGTGGCCTCAAGATGTGTGGGGGGTGATGTTGCTGTGTTGGTTGACAGGTGAGGCTCAAGAAGCGTGCTCTGGTCTGTCTAGGCAGGACAGCCTAGTTTATGAAAAGATTAAAAGTGCTGTCCTCCAAGCCTATGAACTTGTGCCTGAGGCCTATAGGCAGAACTTTCGAGGTTTGGAGTTGGCACAGGGTCAGTCCTACCTTGACTTTGCTTGGGAGAAGGCAAAGCTTTTTGGTAGGTGGTGCTCTGCAAGCCAGGTTAAAAGTTTGGGGTCGTTACGTGAGCTCATGCTTGTGGAGGATTTTAAAAACTCTGTTCCTGAGTGTATTGCTCTTTATTTAAGTGAACAGAGGGTTTCCACTTTACAGCAGGCTGCCATACTGGCAGATGAGTTTACCCTAACTCATAAAACAAATGCTGTAGAATGTGACATCCCTTCTCACTACAATACATCTTGGAGAGCTAGGAGGGAGCCAGCTAACGAGGCTGAAAAAGTGGTGGTTTCAAGTTCCAAAGCAAAACTGTGTTTCTTCTGCCACAAGCCTGGCCATGTGGTTGCTGATTGTGTGAAACTGGCACTTAAGCGGAAAGCGTATCGAAAGGGAAGAAGGCCTGATTTGAAAACAGTCACTCATGGTTCTCAAACTAACAAGGTTGTCAGGCCCAGCAAAGGACCACACTTGGGGCATAGTTGTTTAAGGGGCTCCTGTGGTCAGTGTAAGGGATCAATTAACTCTGAGCGGCCGCTGGTTGACAATTTCCCAGGTCCCCAAAATGACCTGCAGGGGGACAGGCTGTGTATAAAACCACCAGTAAGACCCGCAACCCTGGCTAACAAACATGCCTGTACCGGTGACTTGAGGAATCGTCTGCAAAGTGTTGCAGAAAGGTCTTCTGACTGCCTGTGTTCTCCACATGTGATGGCTCAAAAAAGCCCTAGCCATCACATGAGACATTGTTTTGAGGGTCTGGGGCCACCTTCAGTAAGTATTTTGAACCCATTGAGATGGGGTTGGCAGCTTCCGCTGACAATGCCTAACCGTTGCTATGGGGTTTGGTAGGTGGAAAACCTGCAATTTGGTGATGCAATGGTTACGGACTTGATTAATCATTTTGGTTATCGAGATAATTTGACAAACCACGGGTTTGTATTTATGGGAGGGGGTGTTACGGCCCTAGCAGGGCCTCCTCCTGAAGGTGCCTGTGTGGGCGTGTCCCACCACCTCTTCTGCCTGAGGTGCCACCTTTCCCTGTAACACAGCTGACTCACATCAGTAATTAAAAGTATTTAAGCCCAGGGAAAGGTGAGCTCTGGGCCAGAGTGCCATTTTGTGTGGTGTTTGCAGCTAGTGAGCTGTGTGTTTTGTGGTGTTTGCAGCTAGTGAGCTGTGTGTGTTTTGTGGTGTTTGCAGCTAGTGAGCTGTGTGTGTTTTGTGGTGTTTGCAGCTAGTGAGCTGTGTGTGTGTTTTGTGGTGTTTGCAGCTAGTGAGCTGTGTGTGTGTTTTGTGGTGTTTGCAGCTAGTGAGCTGTGTGTGTGTTTTGTGGTGTTTGCAGCTAGTGAGCTGCGCTTTCCTTTTGACTTTGCTTTATTGACCAACGCCTGAGTTTTGTTTGTTTTTCTTAAATGGTGATAGCGGCTTGTCCGTCTCTCTTAGTTGAGCTACTTTAATAAAACTCTTTAATTTAACCCTTTTGCCTCCTTGACTCCTTTTTCTGACCTGGACACCTTTTGTTACTTCCCCCTCACCGCCTAGACCCCTCAGGGGAACGTAACATTTATTATTTGGTGATTATATATTATATTCTGCTATTCCCTATATCTTAACATATTCTACTGTTAAATAGTCTGGTCTGTTTTTGTTGATGTTACGGTACTGGAGCAACTGTAACCCACATAATTTCCCCAGGAATTAATGAAGTATGCTGATTCTGATTAAAGACATATGTTGGTTTACAATGAATCCATATGTGTTATTTACACAACCCCAGTTGGTCCAAGCTCACGACCATCCATAATGAGAGCCTGATTCTTGATTGAAGGTTTCTTCAAGATGTCTTGCTATGGAAAGGGACTTTTTTACACCCAGCCAACAAAGTGCTGCTCAAGGAGGAAATTGATGATCTTCTTTTTGTGCAATAATGTTCCTGTTTAATGTTTACTGAGTGCTCATTAGTTTTACTCTGCACTGTAGAAAACAGTAATAAAGGAATAATAATAACTGAGTCGATAAGTTCAAAAACTTCAGTCGTACTATGTTAAAATATAGTCCTTTACATGTGAAAGTCCTACACTTAAATAAATGAGAAAAAGGCCATACTCTCACTAATACATGTTTATCTTCGTACAAGCTTGTAAAAGACCTTATCATTTCTTTTTAGTGGATCTGGTGTATTTAAAGTATAAATGATAAAGTGAAAGTACCTCATATTACATGCTGTGCTTGAATAAATATCTGCATGTCACTCCACATTGATTCAGCAAAACAATCTAAGAACCAGTTACGATAAATCACATTTCTAATATTACTTTAAATTGTACTTGCTGCTGATTATTTTACATTCATTTGCATGTAAAGCTATTTAAATCTTTATTTTACTAAAAACTTTACTGGAATGCATGACTCAAGTAAATATCTAACTTCTTATTCAATAACTGCTTCGTTATAATGTTTCTGACTTCTTAATACCTACATTACGAAAAACTGACAAACAAACAGACTTAAATCACTCAGTAATATAAAATATTACAAAAATAAATGAATGGTGACTGCATAGCACAGGTGGAAAAAACGAACTCACAACAAACCTGTCTCTCGTGTTCAACGTAAATCTAAGCAGCCAATCAGCTTTTAAAACGAAGCTTGCATGAATACAGTAGAAACATGAATATGTCTCATAGATACATAAAGGTGTTTGATATTTACTCACTGTGTCTTATTAACGATCGGTCCCGTGTGCACAGCGAGCTCGCTCCAAGCTGCTGACCGGCTTCAGACTGCTCTGAGGAGGTACGTTTGATTTGACACCAGCGCAGCGCGTGTGGGCGGGAAGTAAAAAAAAAAACAAAAAAACAAATCAGTATGTGAGTTTGATCGATTCAGATTTTTTATTTTAAAGTTTTTGTTTATCTGAAAGGGTAAGCATGTAACACCACTGCATTTATTTTATTTACCTAAACTATTTTTTTGCAATGCATGTGCAGGAGTGGATTATTGTAAGGGACAGAAACTGCCATTGTGAAGTTTCCATTTGTTTCTCCACTGCAAATTGAATAAAACTCTGTATTCATAAATACTAAAATAAAGACTCAAGCTTTGGATTTAACAGAAAGCACATGTGGAGATTTTCGGGCTGCTCAGCGGGCATACCTCGCTCCAGTATTTAAAACAGATGTATGTAGGCCCCACAGTAAAAACAAGAAAGAAGCAAAGGATTTACTCAGGGAATCTGGTTGTGCCATCTGGTGCTTTGTTTTCGGGTTTCTCTTCACGTAAATGAAAAACTCCAGCAGAAGCCGGTGGAGAAAATGCACAAAATTCTGCACAAATCAAGGAACTGAACCCTTCATGCTCAAATGCTCCCACTGATGTCCCACCAGTGCTTGGAAGAAACCTATGCACATGCCTGGAGATGACACATGCGGACACACTTGTTACTCTGCATTTGAATACTAAGCCACATCCATAACTCCAAACCCTACACTAAACTTACCCGAACACAGTTTTAACACCTTAAAAACCAACTTGCTTTGCAGCAGTTCTCATAAAGCACAAATTGTTCTAAGCATTTGGTTTAAAGCTGAAACTCATTTTCCAGCCGGATGAGTTTAACAGTAGGTTTCCTCCATATTTTGTCAGATTTAATTCAAATTTAATGTTTGTTAGCTTGCATCAAATATACTCTGCCACCCGGATACTTTGATTATATTTGGGCTGTCTCTGTGTGAAGGGAGCACCCGCTGGTTTCAAATGCATTCACATTTGCAGAAAAAATAAAGGGGACAGGATTTCAAAACAAGTTTTATGTTGCTGCAAAGTTTAACAATGTGATGAAAAACCCTTTTATGTAATGCATGTGATATAAAACAAAGAAAAAGTATTTCTGTTTCCATTTCTATCGTTTTCTGACGTTCCAACAATAATATATCACTGACGGAGTTGTTAAAGGATTTGTCTGTCATCGAGTCAGGAACTGTTCTTACCACTGGGAGGAAATCTGTCCAGTTTCAAGTCCAGCTGAATCTTGTATCCGTGCAGTTCAATTGCACTTCTGAGAAGGATGACTCAGACCGAGAGAAGTCAAGTGACAGGAGACAGAAACCAAGTCACACTAAACCATTTGTTTGTGGTGTTTATTGAGGAATTGTTTCTGTGTCTGAACATGACAGAACATGTTTAGACTGAGTCAGAGTAGACACTCTAAGAACATTTGGACAGGGAGAGTTCAAAGAAGGAGGAAGTAGACCAGTGCCACTGAGAGATGTACTGTATTTCACTGTACGCCCACGCCCACGGCGATAACAGCCTGCAGAGTGAAGAGTGAAGATTTGTTTTTCATCTATCCACATTTGGCAGAAGAACAGAGTTTTTTCTCTTCTGTTCAGCGTTCCCACTGAGGCCAGTTGGAGCTGTTCGATCAACAGGAAACCAACAGACACTCAGTTCGCTCTGATTTTATGAATGAAATTGTTTTGCATTTGTTATTTCTCTGAGTGAGCTGCTCTGTCAGTGATTATCGCAGAAAAATGACATTGTCTTTTTAATTATTACAAAGCGGCCTGCATGGGGCAAAAATTACATCATTACATCCCGCCACACCACAAAGTTGCCCTGCTAAGTTGCAAAACAGAAGATGTCCAAATTCTCAATAAACATGTCCATTAAGGCCACATCAGGCAAGTTGTTGTAACACATTTGATTGGTGTAACAAATACTAAAACTAAGGAGATTTCCTCATGTGTTTTTATTTGGTTTTAGGTTGTTTTAAGCTAGTTTTTATTTGTTCAATATTTTATTAATTTTTCTTTTTTTGCATCTTTAGTTAAATGAACTTTTTTCACATATAGTTTTAGTATTTCATTATTTAACCTTGGTTATTCAATAATCTTGGTGCTGGAGTTTCTAATAACAGTGAATTGGCAGCATATCCTTCAGGCCCTGCGACCTGGCTCTATCACATGCTCTAGAAACTCGGTGGTGATGTAGGATCTCTCTCTCTCTATGTGTGTGTGTGTGTAGTACATTCGACAAATAACTAGTTTTTTGTGCTTTAACTCTGGATGACTTTATTTGAAACTGAAATTCATGAAACAATAACAGTTACAGACAGAAGTCTGAAAACTTACTCTTTATTTCATCAAAACCAGTAAAATGAACAAGGCCACATTCAAAACTTGTGAACATAAACATCAAATTATAATTGTATCAGATACATTCATTTATGTAGTGCCTTAATAACCTTTTTATATTACACACATATTTCTTATATACCACTGGTCTGAGAAATATTGTGATTTTTATAGTTATAGTGTCGGTCTTCATTTCTGTTTTTCTTTTTATTTCATCATCTTCAGAAGAAACAAAGCAGGAGACTCACTGAGAAGAAGTGGAGGAATAAATACATCAGTTTGAACAATGTTAATCCATCAACCAGATAAAATAGCAACTGGAGTCATTTAATGTGTTAGTAATCGTTCCCATTGTCTTCACTTTTCATGTACTTACGCGCTAGACGTGATCACTCCTTCACTTCATTCCTTTACTGTATCAGAATTGGAGCCAGACTCCCTGTACGAGTTTTGGGTCTGTTAGGAACAAAACAAAAAATAAAAAATAAAAAATGAACCAGTCCTGCTGTGTTGATCTTCATACCAAAAATGCCACACATTTCTTCATTGTTGCTGCTGCTCAGCAGAAACTTGGACCTGATTCTTGATTTTTTTTTTATTGCACTGTGTGGTTACCTGTAGGGTTGTGGCTTTATGTCTGATCCCTGCTGTGGTTTCTGTAATAAAAAGAGAAAAGGGTTTTAGGGGGAGCTGCTAGTTTCACACACCATGCAGAAGTAAAATGAATGAGATGCAGTCAAACTGCTGAGTTTTCTTTTAAACAACAGAAAGAGTAAACTGCTGATATGCTGCAAATTGTTTTGAGATGTAAATACTGAAATTATTATGATTATTCCTTAATTTATTTTACTTGTTAAACAGAAATTTGCCTTACTGTGTGGTGTCGTCGACATCCTGCTTGTGTCACGCGGCATTTTTTCAGATGTTTAACATTTGGGCTTTTCACCTTCGTGTTGTGTACAGAAGTTATCTCCTCTGTCTGGGAAAAAAGTATTCAATATTTAGACACCACATCTTCTTATTTCATTTCATTTTGATAGTTTCTGTAATAATTAATGAAAATCTAGACACTGGTTTTGTAAAGTTGTCCTCCTTACCGGTGTCGGCTGTTCAGCTGCCATCTCAGATGAGGCCGTGATGAGCAGGATCGCCTGCAGACACAAAAGGACCAGCAATGTGTTTTTGTTCATGACGAGTGGCTGAAGAGTTTGATAAAGATGTGAAACACACACACACATAGGCCTTTATATACTCTTCGCCAACAAATAACTTCCATCTGAAGAGGGAAAAAAATAGGGTGTGTGTGTAGATAAAATGTAGCTTGTCCAAAAACGTGCAGCATATATGAAAGCTGTTTGAAGGGGGTTGTTTAACTTATCTTGATTTAATTTGATCACATCATTTACTCTGTGTTTATTTACCTGATCTCTTGGTTTCCTTCCTGCAGTCCCTCCTTGGGTATTTCACAACAGTTAAAAAAAAATGTGTCACTGAACTCAGCAAAGACCAGAAATGAAACACTTAATCTTCATTATAAAAAAAGAATGAATAAACACAGGACTGTCAGAGTTTCACTTTCTATTGAAGACCTTTTTCCACAAGCAACATTCGAGAAGGAAGATTTTAAATTTCAGTCTCGTGAGGTGTTTTCTTAAGGATAACCTGGATATTTGCTTCTATATGTTCTAAACTATATGTTTTAAACAGTAGAGTTAATAATTTGGTAGCTGTTAACCACTGTGGCCTTAGTCGCATAACAAAGTGTTGCTAACATGCATAAAACCACAACATGCCCTTCACTGTAAGGGAAGTGGTGTGAGTTTAAAGCGGATTTTATCTCTGTTTTACGGTAACAAGTGATATGTTGAGATGGGGAATCTTCAGGGAAATAGTATAACGTAAAACCCAGTAGAAAATGAACATTCTTAGATGTTGTTTTGTTTATGAGTGGGTGGATGTGGGTTCATTATTGTGAAATGTGCACTTACTAAATGTTTTCGTTCCAACAGCCGACACACACTGTTGTGTCTGTTTGCCACATTACAGCTACAAGAGAAGTGCGTGTTTGTCCTGTAATTCCCCGTAAAGAAAAGGAAAACCTGCTGTTATGTAATACATGTGGACTTTTCTTTTACAACAGGGGTGTCAAACTTATTGCGGGGAGGCCAGAATCGGCCAAGCAAAGACTCCGATTACAAATCAGTTACTCCAATTTCCATTGCAACTGAGCATTACCTCAATGTGCTTGCGGTAGTCATGGTAATGCGTCCAAAAGTCTGTGACATCATTTGTATGCCACACACACTCAACACAAAAAAACAGAGGATGTCGAGGTGATGGTATACCTGCTGCTCGGCCTGTTGCCCTCGTCACTGAGTGGCCGATTGGTGGCGTGCAGTCTGTGGATGTCACATTTTAAGATTGACTCAACTCTTAGAACCCAGGCCAGAAAAAAAAATCTTGTACCGTGTATTTCCATCTAATGGAAAACCCTAAAAAGTCGAGTCCAGTCGCCTTCTTTCCAAGCTCGTTAGACTAGGAATAAAATCATTATTTCAAGTGATATATTTACTGAATAGAATAATGAATGCTCTTCACGCTTTCCAGCTGTCAGTGTGATTATAACTCAGACTTGTAGCGGTTGATGTGAGTTTGACCTTTTTATGTTAAAACATATGTGTTAAACTTCATAACTAGCAGGTACTTGCAAATTATTGATCCTTGATGAAGATAGTGGGCGCTACAGTATACAAATCAATATAAATTATTTACTTTGATATAAAGTTGCAGTGATGAATATTTCTTGCGCTAGTCTTTAGTCCTCTGGTCTTGTTTCATCTGGTTTTCTTCTGAAAACACACACACACACACACACACACACACACACACACACACACACACACACACACACACACACACACACACACACACACACACACGCAAACAGAAAAGAGGAAAACTCATTGCAGAGGAATTAACATTGGACTGATGTTAATAAAACAGCAGCACTTTTCTTGCATGCAGAGATGTTTTCTTTTTCCTCACCTGCACAACCGATGTGATCAAAATTTGATCAAAATGTGTTTCACTGTTTTTTCAGAGCTTCCTGTCAAGGGTTATGTTGTTGCCATAAACTGTAAAAAGAGATCTTTCCACAGCCTGCACTGTTTCCTGTGTGCAGGTGTTCAACATGAAGGCCGCATCATCCAGCTCGGATCTTCTTTTAGCAGACATCAGAACTTTTTTATGCAGTACACACGACCTGATATTGCACACCTGATTTGACTTGTTTCTGTTTCTTACTTACTGCATAAAGTGGTTATAAATTTAAGTCAAGTTCTTTATGACTCGGAGGGTGTAATAACTGCACATGTGACACGTGACAATTCATTTCAGTGCAAGATAACATTTTGATTTCTGAGTTTACATTCATACATAATTACCTTCACAAAAAGACAGTCCTGCACAGTATCTTAGCTCTTCTGGACAGAGATCTCAGATGTTGTTCCTGAGATCTGCTGGAGTCACTCGGCTAGCTTCAGAGTCACTGAACCAAGTGCTCCGATTCCTACTGGAACCACTGTTACCTTCACCCTCCACATCTTCTGGAGCTCTTCTCTGAGTCCTTGGTACTTCTCCAGCTTCTCATGTTCCTTTTTCCAGATGCAGCTATCATTCTGTATCGCTATGTCAGTCGCTACGGTCGTCTTCCTCTGGTTGTCCACCACTACTATGTCCAGTTGGTTAGCTATCACCAGTTTGTCCGTCTGTATCTAGAAAACCCAGAGGGTCTTAGCTGGGTCATTTTCAACCATCCTTAGAGGCGCCTCCGATTTTGACCTCGGCCCTTCTTGGCCATACTCGGGACAGATGTTTCTGTATACTGTGCCGCCACTTGGTTATGGCATTCTATGTATGCCCTGCCTGCTTGCATCTTGCATCCTGCTGTTATGTGCTGGATTGTCTCAGGGGCATCTTTACACAGCCTGCACCTGGGGTCTTGCCTGGTGTGGTAGGCTCCAGCCTCTATGGATCTTGTACTTAGGGCTTGTTCCTGTGCTGCCATGATTAGTGCCTCTGTGTTGTCTTTGAGTCCACCTTTTTCCAGCTACTGGTAGGATTTCTGGATGCCAGCAATTTTTTTTTTTTTTAGCTACCAGTGGTACATAGCGTGCAGGGGCCTGCACGGGGCCTCAACAGGAGCAGCAGCACAGTTCTGTCCATGACATCTGGGACATGTTTCGGCGCAGCTCTGATGACATCAACATGTTTACGGAAGCGGTTGTGGGATTTATCGGGAAACTAGCGGACGACACAGCAGAAAGAACTATCATCCGAACGTTTCCCAACCAGAAGCCGTGGGTGGATAAAAACATCCGCGACGCTCTGAGATCACGCACCGCTGCCTACAATGAAGGGCTTGTCTCCGGTAATATGGACCTATACAAGGCTGTGCGACTCTAGGAGCCTGTGGAAAGGACTGCGGACTATAACGGACTATAAACGACCAGCTTCTTCAATGATGAATGCAGATGCTTCACTGGCTGATGAGCTGAACACGTTTTATGCTCGCTTCGACGCCGCAGCAATTAAAACAACAAACGGCTGCGCGCGCTCGGAGTGCACCAGTGAAGAAAATGCATTCGTCATCACAGAGCATGCCGTGAGGAACACCTTCAGGAGGGTGAACACCAGGAAGGCAGCAGGACCAGATGCAATCCCTGGCCGGGTCCTTAGAGCCTGCGCTGATCAACTAGCACCGGTGTTCACGGAGATCTTCAACCTCTCCCTGGCCCAAGCTGTGGTTCCCACGTGCTTCAAACAGTCCATTATTGTCCCTGTTCCAAAGAAACAACAGCCCGCTTGCCACAATGACTACCGTCCAGTAGCACTGACTTCAATTGTGATGAAGTGTTTTGAAAGACTGATGAGAGATCACATCACTTCTTCACTTCCTGCCACCATCGACTCACTTCAGTTTGCTTACCGGACTAATCGTTCCACAGACGATGCCATATCTCACCTGCTCCACACATCCCTGAGTCACCTGGACACTGGCAGAGGGAATTATGTTAGGATGCTGTTCGTGGACTACAGTTCAGCATTCAACACAATAATTCCCTCTAAGCTTTTCACCAAGTTGACGGATCTAGGACTCAGCTCATCACTGTGTCAGTGGATCCTCAACTTCCTCACAGACAGACCCCAATCAGTGAGGGTGGGAAAACAAGTCTCCCCCTCCATCTCACTCAGCACTGACTGGAGTGCCTCAGGGCTGTGTTTTAAGCCCCCTGCTGTACTCACTGTACACTTATGACTGTGTAGCCACATCAGACACCACCTCCATTGTCAAGTTTGCTGACGACACTGCTGTTGTGGGCCTGATCTCCGACAACATCGAGACGGCCTACCTGGAGGAGATTAGGAACCTGGAGACCTGGTGCCAGGAGAATAACCTCCTCCTAAACATCAGCAAGACTAAGGAGCTGATCGTGGACTTCACTACAAAGCAGGCGAGGAATTACAAACCCCTCATCATCAGTGGCACGCCAGTGGAGAGAGTGGACAGTTTCCGATACCTGGGTGTCCACATCACTCAGGACCTGTCATGGTCCTGCCACATCAACACCCTGGTTAAGAAAGCCCGTCAGCGTCTCTTCTTCCTCAGAAGACTTAGAGACTTCTGAGAATCCTCAGAAAAATGGACCTGAAGAAGGAGCTGCTGACCGTCTTCTACCGCTGCTCCATTGAAAGTGTGCTGACATATTGCATCGGTGTGTGGTTCTCCAGCTGCACCACAGCACACAGAAAGGCACTCCAGAGGGTCATCAACATGGCCCAAAAAATCATTGGACATCCTCTTTCCTCCCTGAAGGACCTGTACAGCACTCGCTGTCTCAAGAGGGCACGCAGCATCCTACGGGACTGCACACACCCAGGACACCGGGTGTTTAAGCTGCTGCCGTCTGGCAGGAGGTTCAGGCTGCTGAGGTCCCGAACAAATAGACTCAAGGACAGCTTTTACAACAGGGCAATAGCCCTGATCAATGTAAATAGCTGACCTGACTGGATACCTCCCTGGACTTTTTAGGGGGAGGTAACAATGTTTAAAACAATAACAATAATATTTATATTTATAACAAGGTGCAATAATAATTAATGTGCAATAATAACAGTGTGCAATACACATACACTTATTCTTCTTTTTTATACTAAGTTAATATACTGTGTTGTGTTGTTTGTTACGTTGTGATGTGTCATATCGTGTCGTGTTGTGTTATATGTAGTGCCGACGTAGGACAGTTTTTCCAATTTCATTGTACTACTGTACTATGTATGACTGTGCAATGACAATAAAGAGTTATCTTATCTTATCTTATCTTATCTGCCACTGAAGGTGCTCAAGAACTTCTACTCCTGCACCATCGAGAGCGTCCTGACGGCAAACATCTGCACCTGGTTTGGGAACAGCACCAAGCAGGACAGACGAGATCTGCAAAGGGTGGTGCGCTCGGCAGAACGCATCATTCAATCAGAGCTCCCTGACCTGCTGTCCATCTACACCAAGCGGTGCAAGTCCAAAGCTAGGAAGATTATGATGGACCTCTCCCATCCCAACAACGGACTCTTCTCACTGTTGAGGTCTGGGAAGCGCTTCCGCTCCCTTAAGGCCAAAACAGAGAGAATGAGGAGGAGCTTCTTCCCCCAGGCTATTCGGGGCCTGAACCAGGTGTAGGACTGGACTCTCCCAAACACGTCACTATAAGACTGGACTCTCACACACGTCACCACACGCACCACCACACATTTCCTATAATCCTATAATTCCTATAATTTATAATCCTTATCTTTATAATCTCTTCTGCTATTTGCACATTCTTTACTGTAAATTCCTAAGTTAATTTGTAAATTTTGTAGTAAACTGTAAATTGTAAATATTGTAAAACTTTTCTTCTGTCATTTAATGGTCGGGCATTGTACAGCTACAAGCATTTCACCCCCATGTCATACTGTGTATGGTTGTGTGTGTGTGTGTGTGACAAATAAAATTTGAATTTGATAAACTGAGGAGTGTGATACAGCTGTGAAACTCTTGAATATTTGTATTCTCCCTGCTAGCTATAATTTCAATGTGGACAGGGAGGAGGAAGTTGAGAGGCAGCATCAAAATGAAATAATAACACTGTAGTTAAACATTATACAGACCTCAAGTGCCTCCACTGCTTTGCTTTTAAAACTACGCAGAACTGTACAGGATTTACTGACCCAGCTGAGCGCTTACACGATGACAGCTTTTTTAAAGTTTAATGCTTCATGGCTTTCTATTACCGTTAAAGATGATGCACAAAGATGACAATTTCTACTTCAGTCAGCTTTATTTTGCAGCACAGAATACACAAAGTGAACTGTTATGAAATCAACAGCACTTGGAGAAAGCTTATTATTTCAATGAAGAACATGAGTAAGGCCATAAAACCTTTCTGCAAGTTTGAATGCTTCATGCTTTCCTTCAGTCAGGTGTGATAAGTGCAAATGTATACTGGGGATTATTGATTCTTTTAATGCAGATACATATCAGTGAAGAATATAGGGATTTCTTACATCATGCAAAGCATCACTGGTTATTGCCTTCATAATAGTACATGGAAACAACGAAAAACATTTCTTGTAACGAAGGAAGATGTAGTCGGTAAAGGTCTCAGTTTTCAGCTCTCCGGTGGGTCATCTGGTTTTCTTCTGATCACTGAGACACACACAGAAAAAAACGTATTTAACATTTGACTGGTTGTAATAGATCAGTTACTATAGCAGTTTTCCTGAGTGCATAGATGAGTTCTTTTTTGCTCACTTTTTTTTGTTTTGTGTATCGAAAAAAACATTTCAGGTTTTCTTCAGAACGGCCCGGGGAGGCATTGATGTTGTTTTACCATTCTGTAAAACCAGAGAGAGAAACAGAGTGTGATTACAACACAGCCTGCTTCCACAGGCTGCACGTGTTAGACATGAAAGCAGCGCTGCCTGAGTGAGATGTTCTTTTGGCAACATCTAAACTTCTAAATCAGTTTTTTTTTTTTTTTTAAAATCTGTAGCATGCACACAAATATACAATGCACAGTGCCTCCCATTAGACACCTCATTTCACTTGTTTATGCTACTTGCAGACATCTGTGGTAAGTTTACCTTATTACCAGGAATATTAGGGTTGGCCTGTGGCAAAACAACAACAAATAATTAATTTGTGTCATTTATATGCAAGACAATCTCTTTAATGGTGAGTTTATTATTAGATCCATTAATTTTACTGTGAATGAAAAAATAAAGAAATCTGGTCTTACTTGGCCAAGGAGGGAACATCCACCAGGCCTCGAGGAACAGGACTGTCGTTTGACTCTTTCTCTTCCCTTTCGTCTGTCATCCCTGGTTATTCCCTTCACCAACAAGAGAATGCTTTATTCACTATTTGTCTTAGAAAATTTAGGAAAAAATAATAAATAAATAAAGCATCTAATGCAACAACATGAAACATGCATTAATATGTATCCAGCAGTTCCCAAAGTTTATGACTTCTTACCACATCCAGAGATTGTTTCTGATCGTCTGGCAGTGTGGCTGCATCTGTGGAAGTGAAGGCTGTGATGAGCAGGAAAACCTGCAGACTCAAGAGGAGCAGCAGCACTTTTCTGTCCATGGTGAACTGAGGAGTGTAATGCAGTTGTGAAACACTCCAGTATTTATATAATCCCTGCTAAATAATCATTTCTACGTGGACAGAGAGGAGGGAGTTTACAATAAAGATTCTGAAATCCGATATCTGATAGAGGCAGAATCGAGGCATTTAATTCGTCCATACACATGCACATATTTTCATAATGCTGACTCTCTTCTGACTTTTCAGCACATGCAGTTATCCACAGAAGAATGTTTTCCTAGAACTCAACTGACTAACTTGTAGAGTCCCCTTTAGAAACAATAATTTGAAGTAGATGTTTGTGGGAGAATTTGCCGCACTTATCTGTGTCACAAAGTACCTCTGGACAAGATACTGAACCCTGAGTTGTTCACAATGCATCCATCTGATGCATTAGGTGAGTGTCTGTGGTGCAAACACTAGTCTACTATTACTTAGAAGTTAGAGTTAAAAAGTGCGTAGGCATAGAAATGCAAGTGTCAGTGCTTGGATGAGGCTTCCAGTAGAAAGCTGGTTGAGGGCTTAACTGAGCAGAACAGTGCTATTTGTGAACATTTGCTTTTGCACAGCTCTCTAAAGTCCTGACAAATTATTTCAATTCGGTTGAGGTCTGGACTTTGTCTGGGCCTTTTGCAATTTTGGCCAAGCTTTAGCTGTCCCGCAGTTAGCCTCACATTTGACTCTACACTTTCTCATATATTTGAGTTCTAATCAACTCAGTAACTGATAGGTGCCCAGCTCCTGCGGCTACAAAACAAGCCCAAACCATCACCCCACCATCAACATGCTTAAACGTTGGTATGAGATCCTTGTGTTGATATTCTGTGTGTGATTTTGCCAAACACAGGGCTGTGCATGATGTCCGAATGTCTCCACTTTGGTCTTGTCTCACTAGAGGACATTGTCCCTGTGCTGCCATGTTCCCTTTAGAAAGACGCGGCTCTCTCCTGGCAGCTGTCACGATCCTGTGTTTTGCATTTAGTCTTACTCCCCTTTGTTGTTCTCTAGATCCTGTTCGCCTGTGCCCTGTTTCCCCCAGTTGTGTTTACTTCCTCTGATTACCTTGTGTGTATGTATAGTGGCGTCATTCATTATATCTTCGTCAGATAAGCTGGGTTTGTTCCTCTGTGGGTCTCATGAGGATGTTCACAGTCCCTTTTTCACTCTGGATTTTGTTTTATTTTGTTTCTATACCTGACCTAATTAAAGCTTAGTTTTGTTTCCTTGTTGTCCGTGGCTTCTGGGCCCTTTTTGACGTAACTGTGACAGAAACCACTCCAAACAAACCAAACTGTACTTATTAGCATACATTTAAAATGTTAACTTTTGTCTCTAGAGTCTGAGGCTCTTTTTTTCTTTATCTGTAGTTTGTCTGCATGATTGGCCTTGCAGTGAACTTATTCAGACAGCCACGTCTGGAAAAATGATGGACTTATTATTTAGAAATGGTGTTTAATCCTTCCCAGATTGATAGGAAGCAACCGCAGCATCTCTAGGATTATTGCTGATGTTTTTCCTCCTTGGCACTGTGTAAGACACACCTGGAAGCAGTAAGAGTGTATTTAGGTTTTTACAAGAAAAATTGTAAATGGTAAACATGTAATTTTCCAGTAGCTTTTGCATAAGAAATATTGGATAATATGTTTCATATCACATCCTGGATATGACTATAAACAAGATGGAAAGTTACAGTAAGTTTAGTAAGACTAAAGTTAGAGTATTTACCACATTTTTCCTTTGATTATATTCATTACCTGATAATAAATTAATTAATAAACAAGGCTTCTTCTTTGTTTTGATGTTTATTAAAGACAGTTTTTAGGTAAATTGTTATCTGTGTCAACGTCTCCAAATAAATACTTAATTTTGCATGCAACAAACTATACTGAATGAAAATAAAGGTGGACTGACTCCATCTTTTGGTCATAGTACATAGATACACTAAGACAGACCACTACAACATCTTAGGCCAGGGGTAGGCAACTCCAGGCCTTGAATGCCGCTGTCCTGCAGGTTTTATATGTCCTTGATCCAGCACTGCTCATTCAAATTTCTAAATGACCTCCTCAACATGTCATGAAGTTCACCAGAGGCCTGGTAATGAACTAAGCATTTGATTCAGGTGTGTTGACCCAGGGTGAGATTTAAAACCTGAATGGCACCAGCACCAGAGGCCTGGAGTTGCCTACCCCTGACTTAGGCTAATGCAAGACACGTAAATATCAACAAATTTAACAACTCCGAGGAATGTATATGTGTATATGTGAAGGGATGTTACCTCAAAATGCTTCACTTTGTATACAATAGTTAAAAATAAAGACAGACCAACTAAAAATAAGTCAGACTGACTCTGCTTTTGTGCTCACTTGCAGACTGTTTTCTGAATCTTGATGAAAATTACACGACGCCCACGTCACGATGTCCATTTTTTAAAAATCATGTTAATCGAAAAATGTTTGTTTTCCAATTCTTCTGCCATATTTTCTTCCTTAATTTTGAAATCAAAAGTGCAGTTTTGGAGCTGGTTGTCTATTAATTTATGCATTATTACAGTGTGAAACTCAAATTTTATGTACATTGCATTACATTTTGAGTGCAGTTTTTAATCTTTACATATGACATGTAGGGGTGGCACATATGACATGAGCACAGCCTCATCAATTATGTAAGCCAGTTTGGTCTGTGCTGAATATTTCTGTCATACCCTTGTTGGTCATTTATGACTGTTTCCTTGCAACACCGATTTCACCCACCAGAGGTCCTCAGTTGTTCACTCCACATTCCACCATCATTCACATGCTGATTAGTTCCCCTGCAGTTCCCCTCACTTTATCAGTCTTGTAGTGTACATGTACCAGTTTTGTCCATCCTGTTCTTATTGATGACTTTGATCTTTGCTTGACAAAGACCCCCCCAGTCTTACTGAACACTAGTAACATATTGTGGATATGCTCTGACTGTTGGTGTTACAAAGCAAACAGATTTTCTTGTAGATAGGTTTAACATGTTACATATCAACGCTTGCAAGAATAGATTCAGGTCTTTACTGAAATATGATAAAACTGTCAAAACCAAACATGTTTACCAGCCACATGCTCTCAATCTAGACTATAGAACTGTCTCTTCTTTTCTAATCAGTCTTACACTAGCTTTTCTAAACTTCCCTCTTCGTCACAAATATATAATTGCACATAGCAGATATAATTTTTTTAATATTATTAGCGCATTATCAGCTATATATTTTAAATACGACTGACTGTCATTTCATGTTTGAATGCTGTTGTGAAACTACCCACTGTGACCAGAGCAGCTGCAGAAGCAGAAGAAGTAAAGGCAATGATGAGCAGGAAAGCCTGCAGGCCTGACAGGATCAGCATCAAAGTTCTGTCCATGACCGACCCACTAAAAATAACACAAAGCCAACCTTTATGTGCTCCTAGAGCTAGTATGGAACACATTGAATGATAACAAAAATGAGGATGAGAGATAATTCACTTTAGTACTAGCAAATTAAATTTTGCCTGTGCGAGAGTTAATTTGCATGTGTGAAGGTTACTACCTGTAATATAAAAACACTTTTTTATGTTGTAGCCTGTGCAGCAGTCTGCCGATCAGTGGCAGGTAAGTCCTGTCCTGTCCAGGCAGCTGAGTCAGAGAGGTAAGATGTTGTGCCATCATCGCACAGGTCTCATCATTTCACCACGGCTGTCCTTCAATCACTTAACAGTCCTTCAGTGCTGTTACAACAAGCTAGCCAGTGTTAGCATTGGCTAAGGCAACTGACACTGCTCAACTTAAAAAAAAAAAACCCAAAAAACAAACAAAACAAAGCAGGAATGCAATGGGAAAAATACATTTTGGACTATTTTTTGGTTACTATATACTTACTATTAAGATTGTAGTGTATTATGTATACGTGTGTATGGATCCTACCTCCCCCTTAACCAGTGAGCCAGTCTCAATGAAATGCAACACATAAGGTGACTAATGACGTCTGTACGTTTAAAAAAAAGATTTTTTATTAATCCCAACTGTTTTGATTTTCACATTTATCAACCACTGGTGATCTTATGCTCTGCTTTTGCATTTGTTTCACGTTGGACATTCATCGTGACATAGTATGCGTGTCATGAGATACATCATCACACATGAACTCCCCCGTCAAACTTGGCTGGACTTCCCCTAATTTATACTTTATACTTGGCTAATAACAGCTCAGGATAAAGAAATCGTTAAAAAACATTTTCAAGAATGTTAAAAATTTTATTAAAATGAAATTAATAGCACTGTTAAGGCATTTCAATTGAATTTAAATAATGGAAGTTTAATTATATCTTCATCTCTTTCATGTTTAAAAAATAGTGCAACTTACTTTACCTCAATGGACCAGCCATTACTACAGCACAGCTAGCCTTGACTAGAAATATAACCCATCCACCAGAACCATTAAGAGTTTCTAATTACGCCAATGTGTGTGTGACTTTACCAACAATTTCATTATCCGATTGTTCAGTCTGACGTCACTGACGTGGACCTAAACTCCGCTGCAGGTCCATATATCAAACGATCACTATGGCATTACTGAGAGTTGAAAAACTGTCTAAAGTCTTTCATCTTTAATAAAATGATCAGCGTTCTGCTCTACCAGGTGTAACAATTGAGTTTAACATCCAGGCATCCATGAAAACGGAATTTATGACATTTAACGGAGTTAGAAGTTAGCAGGGAGTTAGCTCGCTAGCTTCTATCTAAATACAATATAGCATGTCCTGACTGCGGGTTTTGGAAACAAATTAAAACGTACAGCTCTGTTATCACTTTCACTTTCATAAATGAAGACAGAAAACTAAACAGCAGTGACGTTTGTAGGGTTACTGAAGTTGGGCTAGCTGGTATATAATGATGTGCTACGTGACCGCTAGCGACACAGCTATGTTAGCATAATATAAACAAGCTAACTTTTTTTTCCCACTCGATAAAAGTTAACGTGAGTGTTCTCGGTGGTCAGGAACAAATGTAATCGCATGGCAGGATGCTGTAAAAGGACCAAACTTCAGCCAGGAGAACAACTGAGATAATCCATCCACAATACGAGGTTAGTCATTCATATACTGCTGCATGGGACGGGCTGTAGCTACATCCTAAGGTTTTAAAAACTGAGCTTAAATAAATGATTAGCGGTAATAAAAGCCGAGGGAGGTCAACAGTGATCACTGACTGTTTTTGGAGCTTTTTGAGATCAAATAGAAGAAAATACATAACATTAAACATGTTAACAACACAAAAGCCATATTAAACGCAGACTACTTTAGGCCCGGAAGTAGGATTCGTTGCGTCATCACTGAACAACCAGATATAACCTTTCGCATTTAAGCTTGAGATTTCGTCCTGTTTCCAGTCATAATGCTATATTATGGTAAGTGCTGGTACTGATGTTTGTTAATGACTTATATCAGACAGAATCTCATTATAATTTTAAAAAAGTTAACATATTTATTTTGTATGTAACATTTCCTTCCTTCTTAATCGCTTAATTCTTGGAAAGTGTCAGTTGTTTTAACAGGAAACATGTTGTGGATAAATGAAAGTTTATGCGCAATTGGCCACTTCTATAAAACAATAATGAGAAAGTCATCATTACAATACTAGTGGTAACTAAGTACAAACTACAGTTGAGTTCATAAGCTTACAAACAGTCATCATTTTTTAAGGATTTTTTGAACAGTTCTTTTTCAGGGTGAATGATTCGACATTTAATGTCTTTAAAAAATATTAAGTTATTTTGGGTTTTGATCCACACAGGGTCAACAGTACAAGTTCAAACATTTACATGCTCTCACTCAAATCTCCTAATAAGTGGTGCTGAAGGACGTACAAAGTCTTTTAGCTTGATAAGACACAAAGCATTTATTTGATTGCACAGAAGTTTTTTTTTAAACTACTAGACATGACCACAACATGCAAGCTGTTATCAGCATGCAAGTGATAATAATAGTTATTTGGGCAACTGAGGTGACAGCATCTTCCACATACTTTCAGGTATAGACATTATTCAAACTTACCTACAAAGTCATTGAACTATTAAACTTGTTTTGATTTTTTGATGTCATTTACAATTTTTGTTCAGTTACAGTTTAAGTTTTGTTCGTGTTTGAATCTTTGGAGGCAAAGTGGAGGCATCAGGTGATCCCTTTAAAATGGTGCTGAGCTGTAAATTTTCCCTCCGCACAGGCTAATTTTATAGTAGGATAAAGTTGTACTTAAATTTGTCTTATTTCAAACACTGTGCACCTCAAACAGGCTTACACTCTTTGAGCTGGAGCCAACCTACTAATGAGTCAGAACACTTAGTGCCTCTGATCACTCCTCACTCCTCATGCATTGGTCTCCTGAATACATTTGTGCTGGCAGTTCTAATATATTTGTGTTACTGATGGTATTAAAGTGTAGAGGTTTAAGTTTTTTGTATAAAGGATGATTTAAACAAAGGAATTTCACATTCAGTGGTTTTTACCTCCAGTAAATGAACTACATTGAAGTACACTGGCAGTGTGACAATTGCTGTTTTTGATACTGAAACTACTAAACTAAGACTCAAGTGCTTTTAAGTGTTTATGTTCTGGGCAACAGAAGTCTTATTTTGTAGTGTTTGCTTGTGGCCACCAGTTATATACTGTGTAATGTGACTGACTCTGCTCAAAAGTTTGACAGTTTCAGTAAGTGTTACAAAGAAAATAGGGATTTTTTTGCATATAGAAAAGCTTCTTCTGTGTTTTGATGTTGCATCCTCAGTGCAAGAACAGATTGTCTGATCAAACTATTTTTTTTTTAGTAAACTCTTCTTTCACTGTCTTAAAACCAAACACAGGTAAGTCAGTAAGTTACTGAATAAAATGTGCAGAAAACATGTGGAAGTTTTACAGTTGTTCAAAGTCAGTGAGTCAGGGGCTTGAAGGAGAAGCAAATATACATCTGATACATCTGATTTTCTGGCGCTGTGTTTAACACCATGTTATCATGTCTTTATTTGTCATCATTGGACAATCTTACAATTAACTACACAACTTCTTTTCAGAATATCAGTCTAATTCACGCAAATGTGCAGTGCTTTAAATATTTTATTAGTCCAGTTTATACTCAGCACATGCAGTACTTAACAAAATTATTATTACTATCCAGTACAAGGTTCCACACAAGGTACTCACAGCTGCCCTAAATACACAATACTGGTAATTACCAAAAACACTTTTTATGTTCCTGTGGTTAATCCTCCAACATGCAATTATTTATTTAATATCAAAATAATTATTGTTGTTATCTATGATTTTTCAAATTCATAGTTTTACAAAAAAATATATCTTAAAACAGTTAAGTGCTTTAGGATTTATTTTTTTTAAAATTAAGATGCAAAGGTTATTTATACGACGTAGTATTAGGGTCGCATTAAAAAAACAATATCATTCATCATTTTGAGAATAATATTATAATTCTATTTTGTTTCAAGACAATCAGCCATGGTTGCTGTACCCTCTGAGTGAAATCGTACTTCAGAATCGACTTAAGTAACAAGGAAGGAAATGATTTCTTTTTTAGCACACAAACATATTATGGTGATATGTAAAAGGATGTTGAAAAGATGGTGCAGATGGTTGCATTCGTGTAATGTGAAATGGCTAACTCATCTACACAAAGGTATAAGAAACGTGGCAGTTTGTCTTGAAACAACAAAAGTAATCTCCACATTTTGATGCTTTTCTCAAAATAGATTTTCGATTTTAATCGTGAAATTTTGACTTTATTCTCAAATTGATCAGAATATTTTATTTTCTTAATGTGGCCCTAATACTCCGCCTTATATTTACTTCCAAAATTAGTTTTAGTGGTTGAATGTTGTTTGTGTTTAATTTCTGACTTCTCAGAGAAGTCCAGTGAGCTGGTTCAAATTTTGCATCTGTCTGATGTATGCGAGGTGACTTCTGCACCAACTGCAATGTTGCAACATGTTTGCAGAGAATCTGTTGTTGTGATAGTTTATATGCGTAGATTATTGAAGCACCCAGGTCAATGGAAAAATGCAGGAAGGAGTTTCTGGCCGCAGCGATGTGTGATGGGTAAACTACTGGCCCTGCAGAGAGAGAAATAAATAAAACAGTCTTTGCTCTGCTTTAGCTTTAAATATCTATGTGCTTGAAATTAAAAAAAATAAATAAATTCAATAGTGATCATAATAACAGGACCAGCTTTTTCTTTATAAAGAAAAACATGGGCTTCGCAATCCATTATTGTTTTCTGTAATAAGAAAGCTTTGGAAACAGAAGGATAATTCACAAGATGATTCAGTGTTTATCAAGTTGCTGTTCTGTAACAGCAGGAAATAAAGAAAATGTAAATAACAAAACAATTTACCATTGGGCCGCACCCTCCACGTCTAATGGAACACCTTCTCTTCTGTTGTTCTTGGTTTGGTGGGTTGACCGTCCTGTTTGCCACCTATAATGAAATGACATGAACATTGCGTTTTTATGTAATGATGATAAATTAAAATCAACATAAAGTATAGACATGTTGTTACTGTATAAAGAAATCATGGTCATGACATTTATAGATTAATATACAAAGTCCACAAGGAGTTTGAAAAATTGTGATCCTGTGTAAACAGTAAATAAATACAGAAGGCAATAAATTGCAAATCTCACAATCCCACATTTGATCTAATAAAACAACAGATCAAATGTTTAAACTGAGAAAATGTACAAGTACAAGTAACGAGTTCTTAGTTACTTGTTCATTTAGAAGTTTTGATGAATCTTTCCAAACACAAGGAATGAACTTAAGGGAGCACAAAACTGCACAAACACCTATTATGATGCTACGTTCCAATTTTGTAATGGAAAAGTAGAAATACACTCAAAATCAAACACATTTGCCAGCCACGTGATCCAGGTCTGTTGATACAACCTAAAACAGCGAGCTTTCACTTCTGCGGCATTAAGTTCCTCTCTCCACAAAATATAATATGGAATTTGTAGTAAATTCAGACAGATAATTAAAGGTATGTATCCCTACCTTTTTGATTGCTGTTGCGGATCTTCTTACCTGATCTGGACCTTTCACTACGACTTGACCAGCTGCGTCTAAAGGAAAGGCAGTGATGAGCAGAACAACCTGCAGGCACAACAGGAGCAGCACAGTTTTGTCCATGGCTGACAAAAGAAACGAACAGAAAGCTGATGCTCACTAGAACTGCTGTGGACAAAGATGTGGCAATAACAGACTGCCAGCTGTGTTTTCTTACTAACAGGAAACTGCAAGTCATTATCAACACGAAACTTACTTACATTAATAAGAGTGCATAAGAGGTGCGACCCAAATACATTGACAGCTGTGGTTTTACTACAGTGAAAACCACTCCTTTAATCTTGGTTTACAAAAAAATTGAGTTGAGTTTAATTTCATTATGCTTCGTTATATTCTTCCTAGATGATAGATGGAATACTATATTTTTTTAAAAAAAACAGCTTACAAACTTAATTATGTAGCATAAAGACTGAAGACAGGATGTAACAGCTATCCATACTATCTCAACAATCACAAGATCTGTTTACAAGCCTTTAAATTAGTATCATAACACGTAAAAAGCCTATGAATATGCAGCCACAATCCGTTCACATCTACTTTCACAAACTTACAAGTAAACAAACTGAAGAGATCAAAGTATGCAACTGTTTCTGTACTATGAAGATGAAGGTATTGCCGCCTACTAACCAATCAGTAATCTTAAAAGCAACATCACTATTCCTGGAAGATCCATCAGACCTTTCCTTGATGACTTGCAGTAATAAATGTATATTTGCAGAGCTTTGATCTGATCTGACTGATGCTGGTGATTTGCCTGCAGTAATGACTTTCAGTACTTACTGACTGTTTAACCTGTTCATGTATTTGCCAAAGTACAGTTTGCTGTTACAACATCAACAGTTCTCTGTGGCTGTGCACAGAATTAAAGATGTACTCTGTGCAATCATTCTAACCGGGAGAAAGAACACTTCAAACAAATCATTAAAATCCCTTAAATTATTCCTGTGATGTGAATGTAAGCTTTCAACCATAGTTGATGAATAAAACTGGTGTCACAATAAGCCACGTCTACAGAACAATAATGAGGAAATAGCAGTTCACGCAACAGCAATAGACAAAGCAAACAGCCATCTCTTGGCTCATATACGCTCACACAAACCCACAGTCAAAGCCACAGTTTCCATCACTTGTCACGTACTAACTATTGTAAACCTTTGGCCATCTTTACTGCCGCTCTTTGGTAATATGCATGAATTTATGTAACTTGTTTATAATACTGCACAATCCACAGACTTTACGTTTCTTTTAGCTGGATTACATCAGTTTAGAGGAGGAAATCTGATTATTTATCATCATTATTTTGTCAGTGCCGCTTTTAAATTCTGATTTATTCTGTGAATTCTGTTTATTCTGAAATTTTGTCAGATGTGTTGAGTGTTACATGACTTCTTCTGACAACCCAAGCTCTTTGTAACTGTGTCACTTGGTTCAGTAAGTACATCTACACAATCTTAGTGTTTAATGTCTGTGACAGTTCATTGACTGAGACAATGTAGAAGATAAATAGGCATGTAAAACTGGGTCTGTTATACTTATTTCAGACTACTAGATTTGCTTTGCATTCAAAGTAATTCAAAATGATATTTATTTATTTATGCATTTATTTATTTATTTATTATTCTACTGGGCCTTAGTGCATTCAATATGACCCAAAATGTGAGCACACAAACTCACTAGGAAAATGTTTAGAAATCAGTCAGAAAGCCATTTTACTAGTCACTTATATAGGACTAGAACTACAAATATCACCCCCTGGTAGCCATAGAAATGCAACTTTAAGACGCTTCAGCTTTGGCTTAACTTTTCAGAAGTTTATGTTTTATGTTGTCTGTTGTTCTTCCACATTACTCTCTGATTATTTTGTTGAACTGATGAGCTGTACTGATACCTTTCTCCAAGGTTAAGTCTGACTGCCTGCAGCTTCTGGGACACTTCAGTCTCTGCTATACTGATGACAGTGTGATCATGTATTTGTTTGTCTTTGTTGGTACCAAAGTCACAAATCCGAAGGTGGTTTTTGCCAGTGGTTGTAAAACACCAGTTTCTTCTTAGCAACAGGGGGTTGTCAAGAGTCTCCTACTAGTCTGTAGACATGCATCACTGGGGCCTTAGCCATTATTTACCTAGCAACTGCCATCAGCCTACCTACAGGAACCCCTGATGATCAGTCAGGAAATATTCATTTTTCTCTCATGATTGGTCAATGCCAGATGATTGGCAGAGCAGTCTATAGGATGATTTTGCAAAACTACAATATCCTTAAAGAATATGTGAAAAGTACAAGACTAAATTATGTTTAGATAAAAATATAAATAATCACATTTTCATGAAGTGTATTTGCAAATTCAAATGTAATGATTTCATATATTACATAGTCAGAGATCACAGTAAATTTAAGCTCGATTTATGAAGACAAATAAATATTATATATATATATATATATATATATATATATATATATATATATATATATATATATATATATATATATATATATATACACATACACACACATATATATATGTTTTGTAATTGCACAGATCACTTTTAACCTCAGAAATATCAATTTTAGCGTTCTCTGGTAATGTAGTAGACTTGCAGTTAGTTTAAAGTCTTGATTTCAACATAAATTTGAAACACTTTAATGATAATGCCTGATGCTGATAAAGAACATTACATCATCTCTTGTTATTACATCATTACTTAATTTCCATTTATTGGTTGACACATATATAAACAATTCCATATAAGTCAATTGATTAATACTTTTGTTTGATTATATGTTATTGAACAATCAAATTAATTAAGTAGTCTTGCACACAGAAGAGATACATCAGATTACAAACCATTTTTTTTTAAAAAGCTAGAAAATTAAATACAAAAAGAATGGTAAATGGCCTGTATTTATATAGCGCTTTACTAGTCCCTAAGGACCCCAAAGCGCTTTACATATCCAGTCATCCACCCATTCAAGCACACATTCACACACTGAAAAAGAAAGCAATGGTCTTAATAAAATGTAAAAATATATCAAATGTTTAAACTGAGACATAGTTCAGAATTTTATGAAAAATATTAGCTCATTTTGAATTTAATAGTAGCAACATGTCTCAAAAAGGTTGGGAAAGAACAACAAGAGGGTGGTACTAAACTTAAAACAACTGGAGCAACATTTTGGAACTAATTATATGAATTGACAACAGGTCACTAACATGACCGGGTATTAAAAAAAAAGAAAATCTCAGAAGTTAAGATGGGTAGAGGTTCACCAATCTGCAAGAAACTGCCTTTAAATTATGGAACTATTTCAGAACAATATAACTATGTCCAAAATTAGAAAGATATGCCAACATCATTAAAAAATTCAGAGTCTGGAAAAAAAATTGTACAGTGATCAAAGCAAAAAATCACAATTGGATATCTTTCCCCCATTAGGCAGCAATAATGGAATTGGCAGCATTCACAAGGCTGAAATGTAGATATATGAACTTATAATATCTGCAAATCATTGTATTTGGTTTCTATTTCCATTTTACACAGAATCCCAAATACTTGGAATTGGTTTTGTAAATAAGCAAAACAATATAATCAATGTAATAATCAAATTGCATCGAAAATAAATGACTTTTTTGTTGAAAAAAGATTACATATTAGATAGAGTTACACTATAGGGCAGTAACTGGGAATATACTTGGAAACTGACAACAGAAGGACATGTAGACAGGCTAACCTTTCTTTTTTCCTGACTGATTAATAATGCAGTCGACTAAAATATGCTATCCTTTGCTATTGTGTCTGGAAATACCTTAGAATTGAATATTTGACCTTTATACTTTACTGATTTCTGATCATGTCAAAATTTGTTTGAAGTCTGAAAATAATCTTTTAGAAAGAAATCAAACGGCCCTACCTTACCTAATCCTAAACAGCATTTAGGACTAAGGATTTCTAACAGTATGTATGATTCTTATGCCGTCTTACCTGTATTAAATATGTATGTTTTACTACAGAATCAAAAGATCTAAATTAAAACTAAATTGAAAAATTGCCTCAATGTCCAAATTGAGGTAAATGTGTGTGGTTTTTTGTATTTTTGTCTTCAATAAAGTAAAAAAAAAAAACTGAATTAAAAGTATCATATCATAATAGAGAGGTCTCTTGATGATGATCAGACAGGCGGAAGAATTGTTTGATTGTTCACCAGTCTTGTTCTCAGTTGTTGTTACTGGAAAGAAAAGAAAGAAAAAAAAAACACATCCATCTTGTCAAATCTTGCCACAAATCAAAGTATTGTGTGTAACAGCGTCATGCACCAATCACATTCATTAAATGTTATAATCCTGCTTTACAAATGTACAATAAATCCATAACTCTAGACCAGGGAGCAAAACATAACAATTAAAAATAAAGCACAGATTTTTTATTTTAGCTGTAATTTAGTATCATATCAAATGTGATTGTACCTGTTCAGTAGAGGACGCTGAGGATTGTGTTCCTTGTTTTTCTTTGTATATTTTTGCCATTCTTGGTATAACTCTACTTTTCCAAACTCTTCCTGGTGTAACCTTTTGCTTTCTTCTATGGCCTTTTTGGGTGCAGCTACTTCTGCCACGTACCAGTCCCCTCCCCTGATTGATTCAGTCAACTCTTTGTGCTTGAGGAAAGGCTCCCATTGGCCTGGGTTACTGAGGAGAGCATCAGCCTCCACAGATCGAAGGCAGTCTGCTTTCAAAGCGATCTCGGCAGAGCTGCCTTCTGGTTTCATACCCCGTGCCAAAGCATGAAACAAACAGCTCTTGCCCTCACTCTCTATAATCACTGTCTGGTTATTGATGTGCACATCATAATGGCCATCAGGGTATTGGTCACTCTTTTGTCTGTAGATCAATGTCACAGTTGTATTGGCAGGTCGAGTGTCTGGGCTCAGCTCCTGCATTTTGGTAAGTCTTCCATTGCTGTCCTCTGTTAGGATGACAACTTTAGTGCCAGTGGCTTCTGACAGAACTTTGATATCGAGGATGGTGCCTGCAGTCGTGGAGTTCTTGATCTTTTCAGCATGTGATTGTGAGCACTGACCTGCCTCTCCTTTAAGTTTGTGTTTAGAATTCAGCTTTCTTGGGGTGTATATGTTGTTCTGCCCAGCTCTGAGTTTTTCCTCTGTCCTGTCACTCTTTAAGCTGTTTATGATTATATGATGGTCAATATTGCTTTTTATTTGACCGTGAACATGAGAAACAATGTAAGTAGAGAACTTGTGGTCGAAGACTTCTACCAAAGCATTAGCCAATAAAGTATTGATGGTGGATGCTAAGTCTTGCTTGAAGTCTTTCAAAAGTTTAATGTCCTCTCCAGATAGATCACTTACTTTCACATTCTCGTTGCTTTTCTTTTCTTTAAATATTTTCAGCTGTTCGTGAAGATTTGAGAAAAACTTATATGAGAGGCTGAGCACTGTACTGATGGTATTGTCTGCCAGTCGGCCCATGTAACGAGTTTGGATTGTGGTAAGAATTGCAGATGCATTGTCTTTGGTGTGTGATTTGGCTTTTTCAGTTATTTTAGAGAGAGATGAATTCAGTTTATTTTGCCAACTGAGGTCTGCATAGAATGGCTGCACTGCAGTTTTGCTTAACTCTTTGAAAATGGCCAAGAGATTATTCTTTGTGCTCTTATCGTTCAGAAGATCTTGAAGTTGCTTTTTATCCTCAGCTTGTGAGAGAATGATGAAGTCTACTAATGTAGCTAAGGGGTCTTTTTCCATGTTTGATTCCACACTGGGGACAATCCTTTCTTTTAAATCAGATTTGATGCTGTTTACTATATCTGCCAGTATTTTCTCTTCTTTATTCCCAAAACCATTAGTAATGATTGTCATTTCTGCATTCTTCATATTTGTCACAGGACTAACATTTTCTTCAGCCTGTCTGGAGAGAAACTTTGGCATCGGCTTCATCTTTTTGCCCATTCCTTTGAGTAATATTTCAGAAGATTTGAAGCTCTTTGCGACCAACTTTCCAACTCCAAACCCAACGAGAGATACACCAAGAGAAATGGCTTTTTCTGTTGCCCATGACTTCCAGCTGATTTCTCCTGTCATCGTAGACTCACTCGTGCTGTCTGTTTTTTCTTCAGTAATGAGTCCCATGCCAACTTGAGCCAATCTATGAAACATACATGCAGTGAGCAATGATCCTCCAATATTCTGTAAAACTGCAAAAAAGGTCACTAGAAGACCTTCCCATGAGAAACGAGGCTCATCTTCCACAGAAAATATATATCTCAGACCTCTATTATAGAGGGTATAGACTTCAACTTGGAGATCTTTATCAGCCCCTGATACCAAGCAGAAAATAGGGGATTTTTTTACCACTGGATTCTGCTGTTTTATTTTATCCAACTTTTTGATGGCCTCAGTAATGTTTTTGTCAAAGTAACTTAGAACGTTGCACTTGGTTGATAACTGTTTTTCCAGACTGGTTGGGTTGCTGTTGGCTGAGTATGCAGAGGACATTGTTACAAACTGAAGGCAGACTAGTGATTCTTCACTGAGAAACTTCAGAGATTCCTGTGCCTTCATTAGATCATCTATTGCCTTGGTGAGGTAATCTCCTTCCGCCTGTTGTATAGTGCAGTATGCACGAGTGTAAAAAGCTACAGCTGCCCAGCTTTTATCCTCTGTCGTGGCTTTTTCAAACATTATGGCTGCGGTGTCCCACTTTTTTTCATCCAGTGCAACATTTCCAAACTTGATGTAGTGATAAATGCTGGAACTTGGTGAAGTCTGACTTTCAGACTGACTTTTTGCCTTTGACAAATCAGCTTTCAGACTCTCTTGCAGTTCATTTCTCTTCAACTGATCAATTTCTTCTGATTTAGTTTGCAGCCAAATCCCCCAGAACTCATTCATGATGGCAACAACAGCTCTTTCCTCGTCTCCATCAGTGGTGTCATAAATATCTTGAAGTGTTTCACAGTATTCTGAAAACAGGTCCTCCCGCAGTTTCATCTCAGCAACATCGTTCATCATGTAACTTATCTTTTCTGCTGCAAGTCTGTCTCTTGTGCTCTTGGCTTCCTCCAGAGAGGACATTGTGTGAAAAGATGGCTGCAGGTGTTCAGTGGAAATGATTATCTGAGCAGATCCAGGTTTACCTTTGCGTGCAGTTCGTCCAAAAGCCTGGAGTTCCACTCTTGTGTTCTCAGAAAGGAAGGAGAGGATCACAAATAACCCTCCATTATTGTTCACCTTTGGGGACACTTTTATGTCTGTGCCACGGCCGGCAAGGTTTGTGGCAACAATGACATCACCAGGATGAAGCTCCTTGTCTATTTTACTCAAACTGTCTCTGTCACTGCGGCAGTAGAGAATCAATTTTTTATTTGGGATGCTGCTCTTCAGCTCTTCGTAGATCTCTTTGGCTTTGTTTATAGTTTCACAGATCACCAACGCTGCTCTTCCTTCTCTGTATGAATTTGGGGAAATCTGAGCCATGACCACATCTTTTATTTCAGATTTCCATTCTTCAGCTGTTTTTTTCAGAGTACCTTTGACCTCAAATAACTTTTTCCTGCTGAATGTTGGTATTTTGCACACAGAGAGATTTGGATACAGGTCCTGCAAAAACTGAATGTCTGCTTTGCTCCCCAGTGTTCCTGTTGTTCCGTATATTTTCCCCTGGTATTTCTCAAAAAAGGAGATGTTGGAAATGTAGTTTGTCACTGTTGAAATTGTGCTCAGTTTGACTTGGTGTTTAACCTCCACAAACTGCTGCAGACCATCCCCCCATTTCTTATTCAGTTCAACAATACCAGTGGATCTGAAGTCCACTGGACAGACGTTGTCATTTTCTACGACATATTCTCGTCCTTCTTTCAGTAACATTGCCAGAAAGGCATTCTGAACCCACACTGAGACTTTCTTCTCCACCAGAGTCTTCAAGAATCCAGGAATGCTGATTTTGTCTTTATTGTTTTCACATGGGGTGTACTGAATCCTCTCAGAGATCAATTCTGCAATGGGCTTGATGAGAACTTCTTCTGACTCATAGAGAGGACAACACAATCCTTCCTCCAGCACAAGAAATGAAAGCTCTGGGATGTCCCGGTCATTGTATGGACTGCACTTTTGAAGACAGAGCAGTCCTTTGCCATCTAGCGTGTAAACAGTAAAGCCATAGGGGACATAGTCCTCAATTTCTTTGAAAAAGTCAACCATAGCATCCTGACTCACTGTTTTCAGTTTACTGAGAATTTCATGGTTTTCACTCTTGTAGATATCTTCTGAAAATCCTTTTGGCACAATGTTGGATTCTTCAGCAATAGTTAAAATGTCCATTGGATCACTAATTTCAGTGTTTTCTGTGTTCATTGAGTCATAGATAGCCTTGAAGAATGAAGCAGGAGGACCTCTTACAAATGTCTGATGTCCTGTAGATAGGAAGCCATACTGACTGACGTGGCTCCAGATCATGGTGAGAATAATGTTCAGGTGCTGCATGGAGACCATGGGGCTGGACAGGTATGTCAGCTGCACTCCTTGATCTAGCAGCAGTGAGTCCACTTCATCGATAATGATGCACTGAAAGTTACGATCAGCCCTCACATCCTTCATCTCAAATATTTGGCGAAGGTGATCAGCAGCAAAGGCTTCAATGGTTCCATAGACCACGTCCTTCTGATAGCATTCTTTCCGATCTTTATCCTCATTTTTATTTGTGTTTGTGTCGACTGTAATGCCAAAGTATTTGTAAAATTTGGCCCATTCTTTAGCATCTCTTTGGCATAACACAGAGGAGTTGGACACCACATCCACCTTTTCACCTCTAAGCACACGCAGCACGGCAAACATCGCTATGACACAAGACTTCCCTTCTCCAGTTCCCATCTCCAGGAGCTTCCCAGTGTCAGACAAGGCCAACAGGCACCAGCTTATCATCTGAGTTGCCCTGGGAAACCACTTCCTTTCAGCTTTGTGGAGGTGTACAGCATTGCATAAGACTGCAAGGACTTCCTGAAGGTCCTCAGTTTCTTTGCTTTGACACAGAGACCTAACATGTTCCACATCACATGTGTGCTTTTTAATTTCACCAGTTTTGATTAGGTTTGTTACATGAGTTACTATGTTGTCTGATGTACTCAGTGTTTGTTTATCAATGACTTTCATCTGCTGTATTTCACAGAAAAGGTTTTCAATGTTTCTTTTTTTCTCACCTCTAAGGCTCTTTTCTAGATGCTGGATCAGATTCTTAGTTGTGCATGAATCTATGAGCTCAAGGAGAGATTTGTTGTTTTCATCTTTCCACTTAGAGGAAACCTGATATGTTTCCATCAAATGTAAAATCTTCATGATGGAAATACAGCCGTCATCATGGTGGTTATCAGTTAATGCTCCAAGAAGGTTTAAGACCTCTACTGGTGACCAAAGTCTTTGTTCCCCAAGATTTGAAACCATCTTGAAGACTTCTTTGGTTTCTTTGTCTAAGTCTTGGAATTGTTCCACACAGGCAAATAAATTCTCCAAACACCATTTGCCTGCAGGATCTGTCATGTTTTTAACAGCTTCTGTTTCTCTAGCAAACACTTGCAAGAGATTTTCCAGGAAGGTCAAAATAAAGATCTCATTAGAAAGCAATTCCTTCCCTGTGATTTTCTTTGAGACGGTGATGATTTTTGTGTCAGTGATTGTGTCTTCATTTAGGTTACAATGGAGGACCTGAAAAAGGGCCTTAATAAAGATATGTCTCAGTTCCACATCTTCACTGTGAAATTTACTCATGAGGTTCTGCAGGACCTCCGCAGCAAACACCAGGGAGTCATCGTCTTTGAGTCTTGAAAGCTCCAGAGCATGCAGAACACTGAGACTTTGTTTTTCAATAATAAATCCACGACTAAACTGTGTATGCCCCGTTTCCATTGCCTCTATGCCACGTTGAACATAATCTGACACAAAATCATCCATTGTACCATAAACAATGTCTGCTTCATAGACATCCTGGAATGATGGGTCAGTCTTCTTCATGTTTGTGTTAAGTGAAATGTTAAGGTGCTTGTAGAAGTCAGACCACTCCTTTGTTTGCTCCTCTGAGTGAACATCAGAGCTCAGCACAATGTCCAATTTGTTTCCCATGCAGACTTGCATGGCTGCAAACATGGCTGTAACACATGGGTCTTCTTCCACACCAACCAGTTGTACCACTCCACTTTTCAGAGTCAGCACCAGTCCACACCACCGCACCATCTGCCTCACTGTGGGCCACCAGCCTTTTATATTAAACACTGCTTTGCAGAGCTGACACAGACATTTCTGTATGTTGTCTGCATTCAAAGATTCACATTTAAATGAATCTTTCATAAAAGTTTCTTCTTTTGGTACATTTTCTGTATATTTCAGGACACCAGTGTTAATGTTTTTTATCATATCAATGACAGAGTCATCCAAATTCCACAACATCTTTACTTCTGCTAGAACTGCAGTTACACTGTTCTCATCATTTCCTCTTAGAGTCTTTTGGAAATCCTGACAAAATCGCTCAGGAGCAGCAGATTCAAGGAGCTGGATTAGAGAGTGCCCACAGTCATCTATCCAGTCTGGTGGTATGTCATACACTCGTACCAAGGTAAGGATTTGAGTTATGGAATCATCATCCGCATATTTCTGTGACAGTGCTTTAAGCAGAGTGACTGCTTCCATTGGAGTCCATTGGTTTCTTTGCACAAGTTTGAGGAGCATTTCAGTGGATTTTGAGTGGGCTTCTTTTCCATTTAGATCTGTGAGTGTGGATAAGAGAAGCTTTAAACACTGGATTTCCATCTTTAAAGTGAACACAGAGGCTCTTCCAACTGCACTCTGCAGTGATGATGTGAGGGTGCTCAGGAATTCAATTATAAAGAGGTTTTCAGTGGAAATCTCATATTCTGCCCATTGTTTGGCTATGAGGACAGCATCATTATCAGATCTGTCACGGTCATTGAAAACATGCATCAGGTTCAGATACAGGGCTTGAGTCAAGAGGAAACTCTCAAAAACACCACTTGCTGATTGGCTGATGGATCCCAAATGGGACTGCATATGATTGGAGATGGTTTGTAGGGAAACTTCTTCAGATATTTCCAGAGACAGAGCACAGAGCTCTGTGATGAACACCTGAGTGTGCTGCAGAGTGCTGATGGATGGAGGAGCACTGATCCACTCATCAAACAGAAGTTTGTCCAGGACTGAAAGGATCTCACTGAGCTGATCACCTGTGAGCTGAGTCAGACTGAGATTTATAACTGGGAGACTGCATTTCACCGAGAGGAGTTCAAGAAGCTCGTCACTGTCACTGATTGATTCATAGTTGGCTTCAGACTTATGCAGATGCTTTATTAGAACATCTCGCTTGGACTCACATTCCTGTGAAATGTGCCCTCTCACCTGTTTCTCAAACTGCTCTTTAGCTCGTTGGTAGGAACTTTCCAGAGTTTCATTGAATTTTTTTCTTCTTTTGTCCTCTTCTCTCCTTTGCCTCTCCTGTTCTCTTCTCTGTTCTTCCTCTCTCCTTTGCCTCTCCTGTTCTCTTCTCTGTTCTTCCTCTCTCCTCTGTCTCTCCTGCCTCTCCGCTTCGCTTCTCCCCCATTGGTCAAAGCAACTTCTACACTCGTACGCATTATCCTGACCAACTGGTCTGTAATATTGACCTCCGTTGAACACATATACATATCGTCCATAAATAGTATTTTGAGAAAGGTTGTTGAAGCTCATGCACGGAGGCAGGCCATTATAACATTTACAGCATCTCAGGTTGCTGCCCATGTTACTTTCTGATGGTGCATTCCCCATTTTTGATGATTTAGTCAGCAATTAGTCAGTGGCTGTCAAACGTGCCCAGCATTCTTCTGAAAAGCCAATAAATAAATAAAAATTCAATGACTTAATTATATAACAACTTATCCATAATCCATAAAGTTGTGCTGACTATTATTATAGCTCACAAAATAAATAAATAAAGTAGATAATTATAAATATTAAAGTACATAATAATTAATTTTAAAAATTCAGATTTCTTTACCACTAATGTACAACAAGCCATGATGGCACTGAAGAAACAGTTAAACATATAATAAATTAAAAATACAAAAATGTATTCATTTATAATACATAGAACGTAAGTAAACATACATATACATTCCACTTACATGCCTGTTAAGCAAAAAATGCCCAGCAGTTTATATACATATATGTATATGAGGTGCGATGAAGAAGGTGCCTAATAAGTACAGCAAGCTGTCCATACCGGAGGACTTGAAAACTGCCTTGGAAACTCACAGCCTTGTCCAGGTGCTTGAAGAGGTACACCAAAGAGATAAAGGGCAGGAGAATAAACCATCTGTTCTTCACAGAAACATCCAAGATGTACTCTCAGTGGCAGGGGAACAATATGAGAACAACACCACCAAGGCTGGAGGAGGAGCATATAGGAGAAGGACGCAACCCATAACAGCAGTTGGTGGAGCTAAGAGAAGACCACAGCAACCTCCCTGAACAGGACCCAGTAACAATCACAGTGGGAGATATCAAAGAAAGGTTCATATGGTTCACGCCTACTGGCTGAAGAAGCTGACTGCACTCCACAAGTGTCTGGCAGCACTGATGAACCAGCTGCTGGTCAATGAGAGACACCTGGAATGGCTAACCGAAGGCCGGACAGTCCTGATCCTCGAGGACTGCCAGAAGGGACCGGTCCCTTCCAACTACAAGCCAATAACCTGCCTCAGTACCACATGGAAGCTCCTATCAGGCATCATAGCCATTACAAGAAGGCCTATGACCCGATGTCCCACACCTGGATCCTGGAATGCCTATAACTATACAAGAGGATACAGGAACTCAATGGGGATGTGGCGTACAACACTGGAGGCTAACTTCAAGCCAATAGCACAAGTCACCATCAAGTGAGGGACCAAGGAGAGGCTCTGTTCCCACTGCCGTTCTGCATAGACCTGAACCAGTGAGATCATAGACATAGATCATAGTCTCGATAAATGCACGGCGTTTCGGCGGGTACACTGGCTTCCGCGAGTGTGATGCTTATTTGGAGCAATGAAAAAATAATAAAATGTAATTTTATTTTTATATTTCAATATCACAATAAACTTCCAATTTAGAAGTACAAGTTTTTTTTTCTTTTTTTCTTTTTTTTTAAAGAACTAACATAAATAAAATACACTTCAGCTAAATACTTCTAATTTATTTTCCCAAACCACGAGGAGCCGCACTATAACGACTAAAGAGCCGCATGCGGCTCCGGAGCCGCAGGTTGCCGACCCCTGGTCTATACCTTACCCTAACACTATACTGTTTATACCGTCTTTATACGCAGGGGTGTCAAACTCCAGGCCTCGAGGGCCGGTGTCCTGCAGGTTTTAGATCTCACCCAGGGTCAACACACCTGAATCAAATGATTAGTTCATTACCAGGCTTCTGGAGAACTTCAAGACATGTTGAGGAGGTCATTTAGCCATTTAAATCAGCTGTCTTGGATCAAGGACACATCTAAAACCTGCAGGACACCAGCCCTCGAGGCCTGGAGTTCGACACCTGTGCCATACAGTATAAGGTGTCTATAAAGTTGGAATGTCAGAAGATTAATCTCTGCTATACTAACACAAAAATTAATTCTCAAACTCCTAACTACATTCACAAAACACACAGTAGTTTCAGATCATGCACACAACCAGTCACAATAACATATCATACTATAAGGACTGTAGTGTATTTTTGTTTCTATCACTGAGGGAACATTGACTGCACACTAAAAAGCACAGTAGCTCAACTATTTTCAGCATCATGTGTCTCTTAAATTCCTCAAAAATATGATAGGAAAAAAGAAATGGACCTCATTCTGTTTGTACTTAAACATTCGTATAATACACATTGTCCTTCTTCTGTTATTGACATAATAAAATAAAATAAAATGTTAATGTTTATGATTGAAAAATGATTATTTACACTGTTAGTGTAATATATTAGTGTCTTAGCAATTCAGAAAAATGTATACAAAATGTAAAACTTTTACATTACCTTGATCTTCAGAGAGGAAGAAACAATCAGCCCCACAACATCTAGAGAAGTGAAACTGATCTTAAGGCTCACAGCTGAAGCTGCCAGTGATATAAGAGTGAAGGACAGGGGCGTGTCTAAAGGGTTGTCTCTGAGTTTACTTGTAATAGAGTATTTTTACACGGTAATATTGCAACGACTGCTTAAGTAAACGGTCCAAATGTTTTACAAGAGTTGATCAATACGAATACAAAACACATGAAAACCATGGCCTCTTTTTTTACTTAGCTAGTTTTTAATGCTCCATTTATTTCTGAATGAATTTTCAGAAATTTTGAAATTTCTGAATTTTCTTGGCATCTCAGTCCTTCTCTCCTGACTGGTTGCTAGTCTTTCAATGCCATCATATTTGAAAAATTCTATAGTTGCCGCTGCATATCCGCATGTCACGAGCATAAATAATGACATTCAAAGGTATTAGAAGTAGGAAGTTTTGCTTCTGAGGCTATATTGCACAAATAATTCATTATAAGAATCAGCACTGCAATGAGCACATTGTCTTCTTGTGGTGTAAAGGTTTCATCCAATATTTCACGATTAGTACCCTGATGTACATGTGGCATAAAAAAACTGAGATAATAACATTTTCCCTACGGTCTTTCTGCAGTCCAGGGGTCGGCAACCTTTCTGATGATGAGTGCCAAGTCAATGTGCCATTTGATTGCATTAGCAATAAATTTAATAGCACTCTATATTAGCAGTTACACGCTATATAGAACAACTTTATAGAATTATATTTGTTCACAGATGCTGGCAGCTATCAGCGAATAGTTATCAGCTATTTTTTTTTTAAAAAAAAGAGGCACTTTTTATCCATAACAAGAACTCTATAACAGCAAACAACAGAAAATCCAAATGGTCTCCAAATGGTCTCCTCACAACAATGATAAGAAAAAATAAACTGAACCAATACGGCATGTTTGTTAATACAGAGATACACATGTTAATGTGATCTCTGGTCTCCCACTCAGAGACACACGTCTCCCAGCATTCAGATGGCTACCTGAGGACACTCTCCGTATGAGAAAAAAATCTGTAGAGCCAAATACTGTAAATAATATCCCTGCAATATTCTGAAGACAGTTAACCTTGTCAGGTAATGATGTCCAGCAGGTGAAAATGCAAGCTCCATGAACACGCACAGCTGTGGATTCCAGCTGCGTTCGTAGTTCTGCAAACTTCGACTGCCAGCTAACAATGTCCGTCTCACCGGTAGGTTAAGTGATTTTTAGCCAATTACAAGATGAATCTGGTAGTTGGGGTTGTTAGCTAAGATACTGTCATTAAGAAGCCAATATGGGACAAATAATGTGTCAACTAATGTGTCTATGGGAGGAAATTTGCGATTTGCACCGCTGGCCCGGCCATCTATTTTTTTAAGATAAGATAAGATAACCTTTATTAGTCCCACAAGTGGGAAATTTGTTTTGTATTGCACCTTCTCAGATTAATTCACTGTGTGTTGTGCCCGGGGCTGGACTGGGACAAAAAATCGGCCCAGGCATTTTGACTAGAGACCGGCCTACCAGGTATTATAGGAAAAGCCATAAAGCCTTTGAATGAAAACAAACGCTGTTGTGACAGTGATGTACACTGTCTTGTTGGTATATGTATGATTTCTATACATTTCACATCAAATAAAAACTTTGGTTATAAGATTCAGATAATTATTTATTAAAAACGAGACATTTTAAATGAGAATAAGAAAGAAAAGTATTTCTTTGTGCCCCCCTTTCCCTGTTGTGAAGGCCCCCCTGGCAAAACTTTGCTAGACCTGCAGCATCTGTAGAGAAAAGAGTAGGAAACAAGTATAAAATCTAACAATAAATTGGCTCATATTACTCTTTCAGAGTTTTAGACATTATTTAGACAGAGATATAGACATTACCTATTACCTATGTTATAGCCTTAACACAGAACGAAAAAAACTTCCATCAATTTTTAAGTTACAAACCTTTCTTTGCCTAATTAGCTATGAGTGTGTGATGTCTCCAGTTCCAGTTACACTCCATCTTGTCTTTTTTTTTGGTGCATGTTTGTGCAATCTAAATTCATACAATATAGCCAGGTATTTCACGACATAGAAAGTTGTATGCATCCTTCAATTCATTTATTGAATTGACCAGATATACCAGATAAAGTTAGAAATCTACTATGGAGGTTTATTTGGCTTCTTCAAACTTGTAGCCCGAGACTTCCAGTAAGAAACAAAATGATCAAATGGCTTATTCACAACTAGACAGTTTCTAGTGGGTTGATAAAAGAAATTATAAGTGAAGGCAAACATCTAAAGAGAAATAACTCAAATTGCTGAAAAATTAAATCAAGTCACCCATACATACATACATATTCTAATTTTAATTCTGACATGCAGGCATATAGAAACAGAGAAAACAGGGGAAACAACTGTGACGATAGGCCTGAGTATAAGGTTGTCCACAAGGACTAAAACCTGAAGAATTCTTGTAAAAGCCGAGTAGAAGGTGGACAAGGCACCTCAGAAATTATCTCAGTTGATCTTTACAGTGAAGCTGAAGGGAAAACATAGATAGGCTAAGGCCTGAGAGCAAGACCAGCTGGAAACCAGTTAGATCCAAGTGAAGCTGGCAGACATAAGGTCCTTGGTCTGCGAGTCTATGGCAATGACTGTCTAGATTGATGGAGGTTGACTGTAGATGTCAAACAACTCTAGGGGATAGACTTCATTGGCTGACTCAGGATCAGGATGCACATGGCAGAACAGACTCAGGACAGAATGCCTTAGACTCAGACTTGGTATCAGGAAAGACATCTGATAAAATAATGACAGTCTGTTGCTGCTTCAAAGAAACGCCAGATTACCCAGATTCACTAACAGTTTCAGGATACATGGGGGAACAGAAAGATTGTATGATCATTCAGAAAGAGGAAATTGGTTAGCTGATCCATAGATATTTTCAGGAACTGAAAGGTCATCCACATATTTTGACTCAGAAACAGGAAATCAGTTACCTGACCAAGGGATGGTCTCAGGAACAGAAAGATATTCAGACATAGAAACAGGAAACCAGCTAGCTGACTCAGGAACAAACTCAGGAACAGGAGGTATGACAAACTCAAGGTCAGGGGAACTTGCAACCTATTCAGGTGCATTCCTTCAAGAAGGGAGAAGAGTCAACTGACCAAAGACAGTATTTATGCTGACCATCCATAAAAGGAGCTCTATGGGTTTAATGTGCAGAGTCAGGCAATCGTTTTGGTGATCATTATTAGTAAAGCTGTTATGAAATGTACACTGTTTGTGTTTTTTTATTTATTGATTTATTTTACAAATGTTATATTTTAAACCTTATGCACTGAAATCATGTTTAAATAATGTCAATGCCACTGAGGTTATCTTGCCATCAGTAAAATAAAGCAGACACATCAGTAGTAAATGTCAGGCGTAACAACTATTTGAAATTTGCAGCTTTTTCTTAACTTTTTCTTTGACTGAAAATGTCAGTTTAGTCAAATTTATTTGACTTTACCATCATCTTTCCACAATACGTAAAAAATACTACATATTGATCTACTGCTGTATTTAGTATAACATGTGCCGATGCTCTGAGACTGACTTCAAATTCAGTGTGAACTAAATATTGATGTTTGGATACAGCTGTTGTAACACAGAAATACCAGAAATTTACAGTCATGTGAAAAATAATGTTTTTTTACATGACTTTGTGCAGTACTGCGAAAAACTAAGTACACCATTGGTGTCTTCATAGGAATTAAGAGGGTAAATAGCTAGGTGCTGCTGATTAATTAACCATCACCAAGTGTGAGCACTTCCATAATCACAGAAGGTTTTGAGGTTTGTTAAATCACGCCTGAATGCATCACACAAACAAATACTTTCAACACCAAACTGCTGCTTCAGGTTCAGCTGTTTGATCAGTGGTTTTTAAATAAAGTTGCCTTAGCTTGGCTTAATATTATCTTACAGTCTTCCCAAGATTAGATGTCCCAGCAAATTCACAGCCCCATGTTTGACGAAAACAGAACACAGGGTTTCAGAACATGTCAAGCAAAGTGGTAGAGGATTAATGATTTTGGTTTCTGTTTGAAGCCACAGAACTTAGGCATCTTGCAGTCACCGAGTCAACCATCAACTCCTCTGTATATCAAAGTATCTTAAAGTCAAATGTCAGGCCATCTATCCAACAGCTAAAGGCTGGCCAAAATAAAATCATGCAAGAGGATGAAGAGCCCAAGCACAACAGTAAAAGAACAAAATGGCTGAATGTGGCAGGGTGTGGTTTGTGGCTCAGCTGTAGGGGAGGGGTGGAGCAGTGGGTTCAGGGTGTGGGTTCAGGCGAGGCAGTTGTTCTCCATCACCTGATCACATCTGCCCTATTTCAGGAGGATACGGGACCTGACGACAGAGCTGAGTGCTGCACAGGAACAAGGCAGCTGGAAAGCTGCACAAGCAAAAGAAAACAACTTTATAAAGTAAATAAAAACATTGACATGATGTAACACTTTGTGCTTCATTTGTACTATGCTGGGAAAAAAAAGAATCAGTGGGTTTTAATGACCCAGTCAAAGTCCAGACTTCAACCTGACTGAAATGCCATGGTGGGACCTGTAGAGAGCTGTGCATAAGTGATAGACTATAAACCTCGATGAACTGAAGCAACATTTGTAAAGGAGAAACGGAAAAGTTTCCTCCACAACAACGTGGGAGACTGTAATATTTCTGGAGAAAACAAAAACCTTTTAAGGAAAAAAGGAAAAAAAAACCCAACAACTTTATTTTTCACAATTCAGCAGATTCACAAAGAGAGAAAGGGCACAATTACAAAGCACAGCCGAACAGAAGCCCCAAGTTACAAAAACTTCAATTAGTAGGTGTGTATTTTATGTATCACTTGATTTTTCTTCCCTGTCATCTTCTTCTTCTTTTTAAGAAATACTGAAGAATAATTTTGCTTCCCTTTCAGTTTGTACACACAGCAGTGAACATGTTTTTCTGTTTTTGTGTACCTGCAGTTTGTGTGCTGATTTGACCACATGTTTGACTCCTGTTGCTGCATCAGCAACTTTTATAGAAAAATAAGGAAGAAGCAACTTCAAAATGAACCATCACTTTGAGATAACAATGGATTACTGCACACTACTCTCTTATGTTTAATTGCCTCACAGTGGCTTTAAACAATTTCTGAGAAATTAAACCTTTGTAAAAAAAAACAAAACAAAGTGTGCAAGTGATTTTCTCCAATGAGTACAGTAAATAGTACATCTTAGTTTAAAATGCAATAATTAAGCATGCCATTTTGAGCCGGTGCCCCATACACCATAAGGTTAGTAAAGATGGCTCTGGCTGTTTATTATCTTCCCTTGGTTATTCTTCATGGTCCTATAACATTAAATGCTAAAAAGCCCCCAAAATGATAGTACAAAGAAATGAGTGGTTCACTTGGACCACTCTAATAGATTCTCCTACTGAATTAATAATCAGAAATGACCCTGAGGTAACATGGAAAAATGATCATATTTATGCCTCTATTATACAAACTTTAGTCAGGAATGTCAGGCATTTCTAAACAGGAATCTGTGTTCATTTGACTGGTGCGTTGGGTCTCTTAATGATATTAAAAATTGTATAGGCCTGAATTAAGTTTATTTATCTACTATCATTTTCTTTAACAAATTCTGAGTTATTTAAGTATCTCTGCTGTATTGGCACATCCACAAATATAATATGTATGTATGTTTGACTTCTTTTATCATGTAGCCTGATGATTTTGGTAATAAAAATATCGCCTGTGAGCTCTTCCATTCATTCAGAAATGCAGTGTTATGAAGTGTTTAGAGAAAATGTGAGAGAAAAAGTTCTTGTCCTATCTTGCAAAACTGTACAGAGGACTGGAGCAAAGTAAAACAAAGAGCCGTGGGTCATTGTACAATTCAAACCATCATTGTTTTGTCAGACCACTGCTGATTCCACGGACAGCTGTTCCTACTTACATCTAGAACCTAAAAGGAGAGCCGCTGTTAAAAATACTCAAACATGTGCGACACGTGTGTCTCATAATTCAGAAGGTCTGCCGTGGTTCATGGATGGATGTTTGACATCCTCACAACGGCGACTATAATCTGCAGTTCTCCCGCTGTCCACTAGATGCCCTCAGTTCCCTGCTCTTTATCCATCCATTCCCTTTCCCTCCCAACCCACCAGTTTTAGTTTCTACCTTTAGCTGTTTGTGACTTTATCTTTACAACATGTATCCTAAAATTCTGACTGTTTCTGACCCTCATCACCTGCTTTTTACATTTTTTGTTTGCTGATTCTGCCGCAAGTCCCGTGGAATTTAGACTCATTAAACACTGTTAACAGCACGTGTTACTGAAGCGATTTAAGAATAATATCGTGACAGAGTGTTTGCAAAGCATCAAGATATGACTCCAAGACTATTGTTCATTTACGATTGAACACAGTCAGACCCTAAGGGTTTTATTATAATCCATGTCCTCTTAATAAGTGATATAAACAAGCTTTCATCACTTCTACGTCACCTTGGCAAGTGGAGAAACGCTCGGATAGACCCTAATCAGGATTTATCCTGCTTTTCTCTCAGAAACCAGGCCTTGCTGCGCAGATCAGGCTGGAAACACTTTCCCCCCTCAATCTTTCATACGAAAAAAACAAAACAAAAAAACGATGAAACAAAAAGACTCACTGGATTATAATAAGCGTTTGGCTTCGTCTTACTGATAATTCTTTCTAGAAGTAAACGGAGTTCAGCTTTAAAGGTGTTTCTCTATTTCAGCCACAGATTCTGGTAAGTTGTTGTTATCAAACTATGACTTTATCACCTTCAGCCTGAATGAAAACTATTAACTTGCATGTTCGCATTTTTGTTTGTGTTCGTATTTTCCGTTAAAATCGGTACTATTTGCTTCACATTCCAGTAAAATACTTGTGATTGTGAGAGTTACGGTTATTTATTAGTTTCACGTCCGCATTCAAGAACAAAAACAAAAGTAAGCTGCAGCTTCAGGTCTGATGGAAAGAAAAGAGATTTCTTCTACAGGAAGTGTCAGTAGCTCTGATTTTTCTTGTTAATGCTGCAAGTTACGTCAGAGTACTAGATTACAAGTTTACACAAAACCCAGTGAAGTATAATTAATTATAAAAATGTATCAAAGGTGAGTAAAAGTACTTTTATTGTAATAAATTAGTCCCTAGGAGTGATATGTGACATGCTGAGAATTAAAAAGAAGCCTGAATGGAAAACATGTTAGCTGGATCTGATTCACTCTCTCCAAAGAGTCTCAGCATGTATTTTAGGAATCATGTCTTAATTAAAGACCCAAGAGAAAAAAATAATGACTCCTTGAACATCAGGCTCAAACATGTTTGATTAACAGTAGTTTAATGTTTGTGTTTTATAATCATACCATGTTTTTAAGAGTAAAATCACATACTTAGAACTCGTAACTATAACTGTAAAGTACTATAAAGTAGTGAAGTACTCCTTCTTTAGTGAATATATTTATTTTTCCTCCCCCAGTTTGCACTAAACCATCCAGCTGTAAACTCAGGTATTCTGGGAACTTTGTCACTGTCAGGTGTTTTTGTTTGTATTTTGTGTCATTGGCCTGACTATTTTTCTCTTTTCCAGATGAAAACAACAAGCTGATTATTCAGTCGGTGAGTTTGAGACAGCTGGTGGGGTGTCAGCCATGGGTCGAAAGCTTGATCTGACAGGACTGACGGACAATGAGGCGGAGCACGTGCTGCAGGTGGTGCAGAGGGACATGAAGCTGCGCAAGACAGAGGAGGAGAGACTCAGGTGAGTTCTGACCTGTAAATGCAGTGGAGCTCCAGGTGTTTTATGTTTAGGAAGTGAACTGTACTGACTTTTCCCCCCATCCTGCTGTTTTTCTATTGCAGCTTGGTTACTCTCACTGCTCATATGAGTGTTTGAAAGTTTTGAACTTCCTTACCTCTGATGAAATCTTATTTCTTTGAGTCTGCTAGTAAATGTGAAACTGCTGAATAATCAGCTTATCACAGCGGTTTATAAAAGTACACTTTTTCTCTTCTTAGTGTTGCAAGAAACATAAACCTAGGATTTATTATTGGAGATATTCTTTTATTTTTGGTTTCAATTTGAGTAGATCTTGGGGTAGACAGAAAGAGGGATTGTGGAAATTAAAATTGTGCAGAGACCATGGAGACGCACTTGTGTGCAGTCCTCCAAAAATTACAAGAATTACAGTCATTTTAATACTTTGCCATTTTCAAAGTCCCAACATTAACTAGACAAACCAACCAAATTTAAACATGAAGTTTATTTTAAATCCTTTGAAATGAATGACTGCTTGATGCCTAGAACTCATGAACATCACAAAATGTTGTTTCCTTCCTTGAGATGCTCTGCTGGGCCTTTACTGCGGCTACCTTTAGATGCCGTTTGTTTGTGGGTTTCTCTGCATCCAGTTTTGTATTTTATTTATTAGTTGAAAAGCCTCCTCTGTTCGATTGAGATCAGGTGACTCACTTGGCCACTGGGAATGGAAACTATATCTCATTTCTTTGCTTTTGCAGTTGCAGCATTTGGCTGAATCTGTGTAGAGAGATCAGCCCTGTACACTTCAGAATTCATATTGCTTCTTGTATCCACAGTCACATCCTCAATAAACACTAATGACCCAGTTCCAACAGTTCCAATGTCATACCATTGCCTCCACTGTGTTTGACAGATATGTTATGTTTCAGATTATAAACTATTTCTACCATGGTGATGAAAATATAAAGTATGGCTATGGAAACAAAATGAAGAACATATAAGTAAGTAAGGCACTGCATAACCAGTATACCTTTAAGGTCTTTCACACCAATTTTCTCAGGCTGCTTTTCTTTAGCACAATTTAATTCGAGGAATTTTTAGACCTTGGTGGAGATTTCCTTTCCCGCCTCTTTGCTCTGAAGTGTGTCCTAAACACAGTAGCCAGGAAGTGAAGCCTTTTTCCGCTGCACTCAGACCAGCTTCCTCCTTCACCCAAACCTCAACACATATAGATACAAAGGCACAATAACGTGGTAAATAGGTGGATTTCATTGCCTGTAGCCTCAGCCTGAGAGTTACACAATAGTGGAAAATGATTTGCCTGTTTAACAAAAAGAGTCCTTGCTGGTCCTGGTGCTTTATTTAGAAAAACACTTACCTCTTACAGCATTACTCCACTGTTTACCAAAATGCTTTCAGTGGACTGAAAACCCATGAGAAGGACCTCACATACAAGATGAACCTAATTGTCAGGATTTCCCTTAGATTTTTATCAGCAAAAGCCCTTTTATTTGGACATCTGGCTTGATTAATTAAGTGTTTATGTGTAGTGTTTGATAATGTAACTTCACAGCTAGATTTTTTTAAAGTATATATTCTTAGGACTATGTCTAGTGTGTGCTTATCAGCCCAGTGTGGTCTATTATAACTTCCCATAAGAACTGTTTATTGTTGTTGCTGTTACCCTCCAGTCTCACTCTGTCCACACACTGAGGACACGAGGTTTCTGCCTGTAGGTCAGACTACGCATATGTTTTGAAAGTATTTCATATTTAATATGAAATGTTTTACTTTATAAGCCACCTACCAGATCAGTTAGCTACATTAGCTACATTCACATAAAAAAAAAAAGCAGATGGATTTATTTTTCAGTACCACATACTGAAGATGAAACAGGGTCCACAGAATTATCTATGAAACACCATAAAATATCTCTGCATCTCTTCAGACGCAGTCTTTGAGGACCAGCAAACAGATTTTCAACCCGTGGTCTTTTCTTTAAACTTTTAATCTATGTTGTTTCAGATTATTTTCTGGTTACATTTTGGAGGTTGAGGAAACAGAGACACCAAAATATTACTGTAAGAAAAATATGCTTTAAAGAAGTGCACTTTAGTATATTAGACGGGCAGGTGGTTGTTACGTACCATACTTTAACTGAGTTATAGAAATAGTGAAAAACTAAACTATACGACTAAAATTTATGACCCTCAGCTTAGGGCTGCTCAATTAATCGAATTTTAATCACGATTACGATCTGGGCTTTCAACGATCATTAAAAATGACTGAGCCGATTATTAGCCCCTCCCTCATGCTTTACTCTCGCGCTGCTCCATGTGGCAAATCAAGCGCACTGCTCTGCATTTCGAACACGCGTCACAACAATTAAGAGGACCCGAGGGAAGCTCGGAAAGCTAAGCAGAAGTTATTTGGAGAGGAGTGGACTGCCGTTGGTTGAAAAGAGAGGTAAAAAAAAAAACTTAAGTGGTGTGGAAACATTATGGCTTCGCGGAGTCAGACGTGGATCAAGTAGACATAGTGTGTAAACTTTGCTATGGTGTCGTAGCTGCACCACAGAGCAACACTGCAAAGTTCACATTTTTCATTTATTTCTTATATTGCAAACATTTGCACTGTTATCAGTATTTGCACACTATTTTATATTATTTTTTAAAGTCATTATTCAATACATTGTTATTGTTAACCCTTTAAAGCCGGTCAGAGCAGCATGCTCGTTTTGTGTAACTATTTTTAAATCCCTGTAGAACCGGAACAAGCTAGCACAATAAATTTTTTTCCATATGAAACCAGAGGAGTTGTACTTACATCTTATGCCATCAGCTTGTCCTCGGTCACGGTTTCCTTCCACATATAGCTTTGCAAAAATTGCATAAAAAGAGCTTGCAGGAACAAAAACATAATATTCCAGAAACACGCTTTGCCGATCCGATCAGCTGTTCTTAACACTTCCCACATTGAAAAAGACGTCAACGTGAACTATCGCAAGTGACGTCATTTTTGCGGAAAATGTAGTTTTTTACTTGTAGGCCTTAGAACTCGAATTGCACTGCTGGAAATAGTTTATTTTGATGCACATGCACATTCTTTGCAAATTTGCATCATAGGATTGTTTTTTTGTTTTTCCTGCAGTATATAAAAATTGCTGTATCTCCAAAAATAAAACTATGAAGACACTCAAAATAAATTTCCTGTTGTTGTAAACTATTTTTTGCAACTTTTTTGTATTTAAAGTTTTGAGGGATAAACCTCTTAAATTTCTCCAAGTAGAAATATATGTAAAAACAAAAACGATTTTCAATTTTTTTGTAGTTTATTGCACTTTTTTGCAATTAATGTAGTTACTATGGACTTAATGCATACACATTTTTAAAATATGGGCTATAACAGTTGTATTGATGTATAGCAACTTGAAATGCTCCCACAAATGGCACTACAGCATGTAAAAAAAAATAATATAAGCTCTGGCGGACGAAATAAATATCGTCAAATAATCGTGATCTCAATTTCAGTGAAAATAATTGTGATTATCATTTTTGCCATAATCGAGCAGCCCTACCTCAGCTGCATATATATTTTCGGTACATTCACCTTAACTTACTTTCCCACCTCCCAAACTCTAACTCTATCTAAGTCTCTGTGACAGTCTAGTCAGAACATAGAACATACGTCTGTGGCCTGAAAACACTGTAGAACTACAGTATCGATCCAATTTTGTGTCCATATTCAAAAATCTGTGTATTTGCTTCACTGTACCGGCATTAATGTTTAAAAAGGCCCATCATCACTATCTGAGGCCACTGAAATGACAACAGTTTCTCTGCTTGAATCATATGTGTAACTGAAAGGGGTTTTTCTGTTAAATCCCCACATGACATGACGAAAAAAGTGATTAGTTGGTGAGCTTTTTACATTCCTTAACTTCAACAAGTGTTGCTAAGCAAAGCGCTTACCACCAGCTAATCTTGTAATTGTTTAGCCGGCATGATTACACATTGTTGACATTGTCTGAGTTCTTTAAAGACAGACATGCTTTTGCCCAAAAGTTAAGTTATTTCTTAGGTCAAAACAATAATAAAGTCAATCTATACTGCAGTTTTTAACAGCTGATAAATGTGGCCAAAGATCTTCACGGCTAATCCCCTCTTTAGCAGAAGTACTTGATACAAAAGGTCACGTACTGCTTTCAGTCATCACACGTATGAGTTTAATCTGTCATGTCATTTCGATTGTTCACTTTTCTGCTTCCTCACTCCCAAACTTGTTACGTGAGCTCTCACTTCATGCATCTTGCTTTTCAATTTCTGCACCGACATCCCTGAGATGAAACCCAGGAGTGTTCATGCATCTGAAACAGCAATCAGAGGGCAGAGATGAAGATAGGAAAGGAATAGAGATGAGCGAAGAACAGGAGAACACATCTGGATGCTGTTGACTTTCTTTGTGACCTCTGCTGCATCTTTTTCTTATGAAAGGAGAAACTTCTGTGTTAAGATGTTCAGGACTGATTTGGATAACTGAAGTGTCACACATGTATTTTGTAACTGATCTGAGATGATGCTATGTGTGATAAAAATACTCTTCTGTTTTTCTCAAGAATGTTCAAGCATAACTACTTCATTAGATAATAATAGAAAAGCAAGAAAGACACAAAAAACACAAATAAATACTCCAGATGAGATTTGTTTTTAAAACAGTGTGCTGGGGATTTCTGAAGCTAAATACAGCATCTACTGATTTCACACTTACTTGGGGCTAATACTTAGTTAGACTCCTTTGTGCCCTCAGAACTGCCTCAATTCTTCATGGCATAGAGAGGCAGAAACATTCCTCAGACATTTTGTTCCATATTGACATGACAGCGTCACAGTTGCTGCAGATTTGTAGGTTGCACATCCATAATGCAAATCTCCCATTCTCAATCCAGCAGAGCATCCCAAAGGTGCTCTACTGGATTGACATCTGGTGACTGTGGAGGCAAACTCACTGTTCAAGAAACTAGTTTGACATGATTTGAGTTTTGTGACATCGTGTGCGGTCATAAAGGGATCGAAAAGGGACGAAAATACGAGCACAGAAAAAAATATTAGAAGCATTCCTGGTTGTAATTAGTGGTTATTTGAGTTACTATTACTATTACTATCAGCTGAAAGCATACTGGACATTCTCCTCTGACCTCTGGCATCAATGAGGGATTTTCACCCACAGAATTGCTGCTCACTGTTTTTCAAACCTTTCTCTGTAAACCCTCGAGAATTTCTGAAATACTCCGACCAGCCAACAACCAGGCCACATTCAAGGACACTTAAATCACCTGTCTTCCTCATTCTGATAATCAGTTTGAACTTCAGTAAGTCATTTGTACATGTCAACATCCTAAATGAACTGAATTGTATCCCAGCTATGATCAGAGACAAGTTAAATGCACATTGCAAAAAAGGTGATTTTGCAAAGCTTTTCTGAGACATGGTTCTCATAACTGAAATGACTGATCAGTAGATGAGAAAATCAGCTATAAATGAGTTTTAATGTTGCCGCATAGATGCTAACATGTAAATAAGCTGCTATTTGTCAGATGTTTTCATGCATCAGCCTAGAAGTTGATGATATATGAGAGATTAGCTGTCCTGGAATTGTGAATAGTGAAAACCTCCGTTCACCAGATACAAAAATCCTAAAACTTAAAACACAGCTGTCCCCTGCTGTTCAGAAGCAGCACAGCAGGCACATTCATTTGGTAAGATACACTGTTTACAAAGAACAACATGACCCATCTTTTTATCTTCTTATGACAAAAGATAACTGATCCCCATTCAAATCTTCAAACACAAGAAAAATAAACTAAGCTCCATTCAGACAAATGCCAGCAGACATTAGTTAGCTTATCACCAAGAAGCAGACTTTATGTGAGGATAACTGCAGCTGACACAGCCTGAGCCTCTTCTTGTTTGTTCTCTTTGAATGACCGAAGCTCAAAAGCTTCTTTCGCTGAGGGTGTGTGAGGATAAAGCTGCAGAGTGCTGCGAAACATTACTGTGCATGTCTTATTAGGTCAAAAAAAAGGTCCACAGCTTTTTTTTATGTTGAGTATCATGGGATGCTTTATGTTTCAGGTATGTTTGTACATGTTTCTTCACTTTCTTGATGTTATTACCTCACAGTCTCTGTCTGAGTCTGGCTGATGCTGTTCTGTCTGGGAGGTATTTATATCATCCACTGAGCTTTAGTAATGGATGTGGTGCTGTAGTGAGGGGCATCCGAGGGAGACTGTAAAGTGTTTATGGTTTTAAAGTTACAAGTTTCATTTAAATATTTGTGGTTAAAATTTTTAAAGGACTTCTAAGTCATATAACTCTACAGAGCTGAAGTGATTAGCCAACAGAACCAAAGCTTGCTATCATAATTGTTCTTTTAAAAAAAATAAAATTCATCTTTTTCGTCATCGCTGATGTGACCTTTTACTTGTTACTATTGATTAACAGAGAAATTGACACATTTTTCTACACTAAAAATATTCATTTGTTGTCTGAGTTTTTGCTTTGAGCTTTTGTCACATATAACATCATCATCTTTTCTTTTAAAGAAACCCCTAAGTTTCCATAAATCACATTCTGTAAACGTACTTTAATAAACATTGTCACGTGCAGAATGAGGAATTTATTTTGATGCTTTGCATTTTGAATTTCATGTCATCAGAAACTGAAATGAAACCAACCTGCATACCTGCAGAAGCAGTTCCTGCCTCTCTCCTCATCTTGTCAGACTCCATCAGTTTCGAGCTGTTATAATTTATAAATGATTCAGTTATGGCTGATGCTCCTGCTGTCATGATGTGAAAATAATGGATTTCTTTCTAGTGCCACCTACACAGTTACACTTTCTATTTGCCTCTCCTGCTTTGCCTTCATTTGTTTGACTAATTTTATATTCCATCATGTTGGAGCTCCTGTCAAATCATCTGCTTCTGTCTGTATTTCTTTGCTGGAAAGCTAATGATAAAAGAAATGAATGCTAAATTGTTACACAATTACCCGTGTTTGTTTGCTGTCACATTTACTGAATGTAACAGAAAAAAAAATAGCTGGCAGTTATTCAGCTCCCTGGCAGAAAGCAACCAGTCTAAAACAAATTTATAACAATGTAAATTCAGATAAATGTGATCTAGTAACACCACAAATGAAGAGAGATGTGCATACCAAGTCCAATTAATTTAGATGAGTAAATAAATAAATAAGTAATTAGATTAATGTGTTTCATTTTAATAAAACAAATAATGAATTTGCGTACAGTTTTAATTCTATTACTTTGACCAGTTTGACCAGAACAGATTTGTTCCTCACAAACGCACAGAAACAGAAACACTGTGCCAATGATGTCAAACAGCAACATTAATTTAACTCAACAACAAAAGAAGCAGACTGCTGTCTTTGTATGGCACTGAAACAGATGGTAAAATGGTAAATGGACTGGTCCTTATATATTGATGCACTCAAAGCACTTAATGTAAGTGCTGTTTGCAGGTTGTAAATGCAGGCTGCTGTAAGCCTGTTAGTGCTTTGTGTTTGCGAAAGGATTATAAATGCAATCAAACGTGTAAAGTCGAGACGGCATGTTAAAAAAAGTCATATTGAGGCACACAATTACAAAATTACATTACATTAATTAGCATAAATTATTATTGCATTAATCTCCATGGTTTGAGCTCTTCTCACTTCTTTTGCACTTTCATCCAGATTAACCTAAAAAAAGACATCAGGGGTCTCAAATGAACCCCTTTCAGTCCAATGTTACCTGATTTTACATCTCTCTCTTCAAGCCTCAACAAGTTCTCATATATTCATGCCATCATTAACACCATAACTAGTGAAGATACTTGTTCAGTTATTAACATTAGTTAATTATCAGGACAAGCGACTGAATTCATTTGTCTTAGTGAAGATGCACTGAAGACACTGGGCTCTTTGTGTGTGTTTTAACCATGTATTTGTGGTTTAGTCACCACGGCTGTTATTTATTTAATACAGGCTTTCTGGTTAACAAGCAGCTCGATAAACATATGAAGCAGCTCCATAATTCTCACCGTATCTATTTATTTTCTGTTTACAAAATGATGAAACAACCTGACCGAATTTTTGAAACCACTTTAATTTCTGCTCCATTTTCATTAAAGGGATGCAGAGGATCAGTGTGCGTTCATCTGTGCACTCTGTGTCCTCATTCACATAATCATCCTATTTGACACAGTAAACCCTGGTCTGGTGCTTTATCCATGTGCAGGAACTTCATATGATCCCTGTGGAATACTATACTTCTTATCTTACTCACTGACACATAAGCATCTTTTTCAAACAGATTTTATACATCTCTCTCTCTCTCTCTCTCTCTCTCTCTCCCTCTCTCTCTCTCGCTCTCTCTCTCTCTCACACACACACACACACACACACACACACACACACACACACACACACACACACACACACATTCCTAGTTTCACTATCTCTCTCCCCCCTCCTCCCCACAGCGAGCTGAAGCAGGAGCTGGACGAGGAGGGCAGTCGCTGCCTCCTGCTGTCACGGCAGAGTTGCTTCAACCAGCGCTGCTGCATCCGCTGCTGCTCGCCTTTCACCTTCCTGCTCAACCCCAAACGCCAGTGTCACGACTGCCACTACAATGTCTGCAAGGCCTGCCGGGTGTACAACAAACGGGACAAGACCTGGCTCTGCTCCGCCTGCCAGAAGAGCAGGTAAGGTCAGCGGTGGTGCCTGGAAGTGCTGTGGTGTTTATCTGTGTGTGTGTGTGTGTGTGTGTGTGTGTGTGTGTGTGTGTGTGTGTGTGTGTGTGTGTGTGTGTGTGCGATATACAAGGAGACTAAGTGAGGATGAGAGGCCGAGAGTGACGTCAAAGGTTATTAAGGTCTTACTCCACTGTTGGAGAGATGGATTTAGCACTTATTACACATAACATAGACACTAAGATACAGTGCAGGATAAAGTCTCCTTTGGCCCCAACATTTGCACTAATGCAAGATGACAGAGGTAGGGAGATGTGCAGCAACATAAAATGGATTTTCAAAGACATTTTCCCAAATTTTCCCTTTAGAGGTCTTTTCTCGAACTCAACTTGTTTGTTTAATGTTACAGAAATCCTGAAACGCTCCATTAAGCATGTGAACTTTAAATCCACACGCTCTACTTCACTTTATTTTTGTGTAATTTTATATTTTTTACAGTTTGCTCAGATTGTAAAGCCTAATGGCTAAAATCGAAAGTGTGTCATAATTAAAATTCCCTTTGTTCATGAAACGCTGACATTTCAGGAGTTGACATTTTCTTTTAAAAGGACGAGGCTGAGCTTGTTATATGTTTTTCTCATTGCTGAGGGGTACAAAGCAAAAAACTAGTTTCTATGACAAATTGAATGCTGTCTTGTAAGGCCTGCTGAAAATGCAGCAATCATGAAAAAGGTCGAGACGTGATAATCGTTCAAATGTGTGGAGAACACATTTCTAGACAGGCTCCTAATCAGAAGTGATTGCATGTAGAAGAAAAAAAATGGAGCCACTATTCTCACCTCTAAACATGCAGGTCTGACCCTCAGACTGTTGGTGTTTGAAAGTTACAGACTGTCAGATTTATGGGGTTTTAGTGGGAATGTATTTCTGCAGCCTCTAGTCAAACTCTGAAGTGACCATGTCCGGTCACGTCTGCTGCACAGAGTCCAAATTAAAAGCCTGTGATTTCTGCTAAATGATTACATTATATACTTCACAATGGCACCTTTTTAAAAGCCTTAATATATTCCAGAAACTTCAAAGACACTGTAGATGTAAATTTTAAATGTGTAAAGCAGTTGCTGGTTTAAATGCCACTCTGTATGCAGTGGATCAGGGTTGTGCTGCTGTCTGACCCAGACATTCAAAATCAATTAAGTAGATAATATGAGAATAGAGAGCCATGACATGCGCTGGTGTCAGGAATCACTGTGATAAGCTTACCTACCTGCCACCTGCCTCCAGATCATTCAATATAGCATCAGCCGTGGGGTCAACGGGGACTGCAGATATCCAGTCATGCATTAAACGATGTATTTAGGTGCTACGTTAACTTTAGTATTTGTCAGAGAACCTAAAGGTAGAACATCCAAATAGACTTAAAATAAAGAAAAAACTGCAGTGTAATAAAAATGTAATAGTGCTTTGTAGATGTACTTCTTTCTTTCCAGTGAGGCATCGTGGCCAGTAGCTGGTAGTTAAAACCTGGCTGCTTAGTCTGCACCAGGAGGCACCTTACAAAGCCTGTAGAAGTGCAGTAATGATGTGTGACATTTTATGTTTTGCATCTGCTTCCTGTCAAAGCACTCACTCGCTGTGTACACACACTTACAACCACTCAGAAATCGGAGGGTACCTCATTAAACATAAACGTGTCATTATACAGTTAATTTAAAAGCAGCAGTGATAGGAATTTCAATCTTAAATGTACTTGAAGATAATGCAGCACGTAACTGAGCTAGACTAACAATATCATGCACACATTGGATCATATACTGGGTCTGTTTACAGCCATGTTTCATATGTTACATACAACAATTTTAGTTATAGTATGCAAGGCTATAAACAGACACTTTTCATAGAGTCAGTCACTATTTGTAAATGTTGTAGTTGAGATACATTTTCTGCACACTTACTCAGATTCTGCAGAGTAACATGTTACTTTCACATTAGTCTAATTCATGTGACCTCACTAACTGATAGGTCTACAGAAATCTTCAAATTCTTCACATTGACTTATTTAAGTAAAACACTGCTGAAATACTGTTCACAGCAGCAGTGTTCTGGGTTTGGGTACATAAACGCCCTTCTGTCTGGGGTTTGCATGACCTTACATGATTGTGTGGGTTTTCTCCAGTTAATATGATACAGTAGGTAAAACAAAGAAAACAGCACAGTGTATCTACGAGATGTGTAACATTAACAGGTTTTGTTTTGGACTGTGGGAGGAAGTCGGAGTAAACCCACGCAGACATGGGCAGAACATTCAAACTCCACACAGAAAGATCCCGGCTAGATTTGAACCCAGGACCTTTTTGCTGTGATGGTGCTAATTACTGCACCACCGGACTGCTCCCAACCGTCTTCACATTTAGATTTATTGGTGGTTCAGACTTTTCACAGTTAACCAAACAGTGATTTCATATCTACAGATTGTTTCTTAACTTTACGTCAGCAAGACTCTGCTAAGTTTGTGTGAAGTGTTTCTGTAATGCTGCCTTCTTGCTGCAGATCAGATAGTGTCACTGTGATTTGTTGGCTGTGACTTCTTACCCGTCACAAATGATAACAGCTGCTGTGTTTTTCCAACTCACTTCCAGCTTTAAAAACACTTATTTTTTAGGTAGAGTGTAAGATGAAATCAGTGCGACAATCCTGCTATTTAATCAGTGTTGTCACTGTATTACCCCCCATGACGACCCAACTTCAGTGTAAACCGGCCCGTGTGATTTCATGCTGTCTTGCAAACATCAAAGTGAGATGCTTATATGTCTCCTGTCTACCTTTTACTAATGATTAAACATCTCCTGCTGAGTCTCTCTCAGCCTCCTGATTTATGAAGTAACTCCAGAGAAGTTTTGGCTATTGATGTGAGAGACATAGTGGAAATGAATCCGCACAGCTGCCAGCAGCTGGTTGTGTTCATCTGTGAGTCAGATGTAGATTGGCACCAGGACTGACTGATGGTTTTGCTTTTTTGTGTTTGACCTGGTTACTGAAATTCTGGTTGAATGTTGCTTGACCAAAACGTGGATAATAACAAATCTGTGGATAATAACAAATGTGAAGAAAACTACATTTCCTTCACATTTGGTAGGGTGATTAGCATGATCTATATTAATCTGTTGTATGTTTGTGTGTTTCTTTCTCAGGTTGTTGAAGACACAGTCACTGGAGTGGTTTTACACTAATGTGAAGAAACGCTTCAAGAGGTTTGGCAGCGCCAAAGTGCTGAAGACTCTTTACAGGAAGCACCTGGCAGAACACAGTGCGCTTTCAGAGCTAACAGGTAAACTACTTCTGCTGCGTTAGATGCTTAAGATTCTCAGTTAGGAAACCGTTCCCAGCTCTTACTTCACTAAAACCTCACATATGATTGGCTCGTTTCATAACAGCTTGCTGTAGGGAGAATCTACTCTGATGAGAAATTAGTGTGCTCGCTCAAAGTTGTCTTGATTTTTGCTGTTTCATATCTCAAAGCAGTGGAGAACATGAACTTGGGAAGAGGGTGAAAGAGGATTAAGCTCTTGGCTTTCATCCCACATTACTCTGGCAAATCACTCAGGCTGTTGCTACACTTCAAGTCTATTAATGTTTGTTTGCTTCTTTCATATCTTCACTCAGCAGGGACTCAGTGCTGCTGTATGTGTGCAGGTTTTATGATCCACTGTTCAAAAGTGTTTACAGACGTAGATGTGAACATGACGGTGCAGTTACAAGCACAGTTTAAGTTAACTCGAATCAGTGGATCACTTTTTAATTTGTTTTCCTCTGTTTTTGGCCTCAGAATTTGTGTAATTTAAAGCTGCAGTGATCAACGTTTTTATATTTATAATCTCTGGTCTTTAATTATTGTTATTAATAGGTGTAATGTGTATTGCCGACAGTAGATGTTCTTTAATTGATGTTAGCGCAGGGCCAGTTATGGTTCTTGTCAGTTTTTTCTTTGTAATGTGTGATCCTGAAGCTTGTGTGAGATTTGTGCAGCAATGAAACATTTCCTCTAAAAACCTTTCAGCACATCTCACTGATTCGACAGCTTTGTGGTGGGCTTGAATTTCTGAGGGATGAAAGTCATGCTAGACAGAATCTTTGCACTGCATCAGCAAATCATCTGTGAACAGTGCACCTGGCGCTCCCTGATGACTAATATCAGTGTTGGGTCCAGCTGTTTTGAGACGGCAGCTCTTTAGCCCTTTACTTTTTTAGGGATGGACCTGGTTCTAGATTAGAGGAGTTTGTTCTCAGAGGAATTTGATTCGAAAGATTTTCTTTGAAAAGTTCATTATGAACTTCAAACATTGCAATATCTTTTCCTAAAAGTTTTGTTTTTACACGAGATCTTTCAGTTTTAACCTGTTTCTACTTCAGTGACAGTAAGAAAAAAAGGCTTTGAGCTTTTCTTTAATGAAAGCAAAGTCAGTGTAGAAGAAGCTTTTTGTGTCTTCACAGCTAAATGAGAAGCTGTCACACTGAAAATGTTTTGGTTCAGACACAGAGAGCTTTGAATAAATGTGTTCCTAGTGACATATGCTCAGGCATCTAGGTCTAGTCAGTGACAAAGCACCAGAGCATCTGTGAACCACTGGTTCAGAGTATGATCTGATTGAACCGACAAGGGATTTCAGAGAATTATGTGTGTTGTGTGGAGGAGAGGTCACCTGCTGCAGATAATGCAGAGCTCTGACCCTGGTGGGAGGAGGACTGATGTGGGCTGGCGTTAGGCCGTCGCTCCTCTGATGTATAGCTTTTTTTTATTCTCTGCACACGCACTCTTTAGCACTCTGTTTCTTCCGTTTTTGTACTTTAATGACAGACCGGCACTGAAAACTAAACTCTCCATCCAGTTGCAAAATGCGATCGACTCAGCGTGACTCATGATGTTACTTTGCATATGAATAATGCGTATGACATGAATAGCATCAGAACTAGCGGAGCTGACATTTGAGAACTAAATGCTGTGTGATCCTGAACCTTGTGTGAGATTTGTGCAGCAATGGAACATTTCCCCTCAAGACCTTTCAACACAGTCCACTGATTCAACAAAGCCTGGAGACATTCTCCTCTGAACAGAGACGCAAAGGAACAAAGTGGCCCTGAGGAGCAGAGGAAGTGAGGCGAACTCATATATATGATTTACTCAAGGCTTTGTATAGTACAGACATACAGGGGCCTGTTCTTCGTACCGCGCTAAGTGAGTTAGCTGGATGAGATTGTTGACGATTTCGCGTGATCCTGGATCGTTCGGTTCCCCGAAGCCCATCCGGGACTTGCTGTCATAGCAACAGAGCCGTAAGCGTAAACCTGCTGGGGAGCAGGTTTACTTTATGTAAACAGGATTAGATCGCGGCCACGCAAGTATGCCCGCGTCATTCATACGAAAGCAACAGCGATATTCCACCACTGTTTCACCATAAATAAATAACATCAATGTAACTAAAGACAATGCAGCACCTGATCCATTTATTGATTTCACACAGATACATACAGGTCATTTCCTAAAAAAGGGAAATGTACTATTAACATTCTATTACATGTATGTGATTATTACAGATTTAATTCATATTTCAGAGTAGCAATTGTAAATTACTTCGTGTAATCAAGATGAGAGACCACGGCTATAAAAGCGAAGGTGGATTTGGGAAGTCTGTCGCAGCCATGTCCTGTCCGTATACGCGAGCCACCCATTGCGGAAGGTGCAAGATTGATAAGGAGAGTCCTCAGAATTCAGCGTATATTGCGGGACAGACAGGATCCTTTAGCTCAGCGCGACAGTGTGCTCATAGAGAGATATCGATTTTCCCGTGAGGGTATTATTTACTTAACCAACTTGTTGACGAGGGGGTGCAGGACCACCACCTGTCTTTTTTTGCTCTGCCCTTTTCTTGGTTGCTGTTATAAACAAACAGATTATTCCAGGGTCTCTTTCCAAGAGACTAAAAGCAATATAAGTGATAAATATTACCATTCTGTAGAATATTCTTATATTTCACTTTTACCTGTTCCCATGTTCTAGTGGGTCCTGTCGTGGCTCTAATGTGAAAGAGGATAAAATATAACATATTATAATATAATGTAATATAATATTGGATAATATAGTGTAATATAATAAATCTACCCTACCGCCTACTGGTGTTGGCCAGAGGGGCCGATGGCGCGATATGGCAGCCTGGCTTCTGTCAGTCTGCCCCAGGGCAGCTGTGGCTACAACTGTAGCTGCCTCCACCAGTGTGTGAATGTGAGAGTGACTGAATAGTGGCATTGTAAAGCGCTTTGGGTGCCTTGAAAAGCGCTATATCAATCCACTCCATTATTATTGTTATTATTAAATTACTTACGAGTTTGATTTGTCAGCAACTTTCTGCCAGCCCTCGCTCCTTGCTTTTGCAGCCTTTGCAGTGTTCCCTTGCGTTCTGATTAAACTCTGAAACTCCTGAAATCCCTCACTCAAGAGTTCTTGCTCTGCTGCCGAAAAATACCGAGCCGAGCGCGCTCCGTCGACATTTTCGCCGACCAATCAGAGGGTTGCCGATCAATGTTTCTACTATCGATGCGTAGCCCCTTTTACGACACCCAGTGATGTCACATTACTGCGTCCAGCTGTACTAATCGTCAACAGCAGGTGTGTTCGGGGAACCGGATTAGCGCGCTCACGGTTAGCGCGATGGTTTGGTCTTGGATGTTTCATTTGATCTTGGATGTAGTAAGCGACGTACGAAGCACAGGGCCCAGGCGTTTTATTATCATCTAAACTAGTGATTACTGTTGTGATTCATCATTTGAGAATTCTGAAACTAGTTTTTTCCACGAACAGTCAAATCCTGATGATAACTATGATTATAAAATAAATACATCTACAAATCTTTACAACTGTTGTTGTAATTTTGGTGTGACATCACTTTTTTTTTTTAATTGTTCAGTTTTTTAGTTTGCTGCTGTAAACATGGAGAACAAATGGCATCCTCAGTGTTAAAGATTACTTATATAAGCATACTAACAAGTCAAAAAACATTGTGGGCATAATGATGATTATTAGGATTCTGCTAGCTTTAGCATTTAGCTCTAAGTCCTGCTAGCACGTTAAAGATATCTAAGACTGTAAAATAATAGGTTAGCTTTAGTACTGATTTAATTTTCATTTTAATTCAATTTCAATTAACTTTTATTTACATAGCTCCAAATCAGCCCCAGCAAACAGATGACTACCTATGGCCAAGCACTTAGCAACAGTGGGAAGGAAAAACTCCCTTTAAACAGGAAGAAACCTGGCAGAACTGGGCTAAATCTTCCGCTAGCGGTTGAAAGTGATTAGACGAACACAGGACAAAACACACCATGGAAGAGAAATTAACAATAACTCTTTGATCAGTTAGCTGTTTAACAAATACTCTTTCAAGAAAATGATAAAAGGATGGTTTGAGATTGGCCTATAATTAGGCCAGTTGACAGCCGGGTCGAGTGATGGCTTTTTAAATGATGGTTTAATATATAATGTGTAGATTAATCATACGATTGAAAAATTAATAATGGTAGGACTTCTCTGAGCAGTTTTGCAGGAATAGGGTCTAAAAGACACGTTGATGGTTTGGAGGAAGTGTATATTGAAGTTAAGTAAATATTAGTAGTACTGAAAGTAGCTGTATATAATAATGAGTCTGTAAGGTGGTTAGAAATGTTTTCTCTCTAATGGTTTCAGTTTTACTTTTGAAGGAATTCATAAATTCATTGGAAGTTGTGGTTAAAGGAATTTATTGGATTTCTGTAAGATCTAAAGGTAGAATAGATGTAGGTTAATGTTATTCAAATCAATGGAATATACTCTGCCATTCATGATACACGGGAGAAGTACTTTCTGCTGCAGAGTTCATATTCTCATGCATGCCTCTGTCAGCTCGCCTTCCCGAGAGATTCATGGCGCCTTCAGGGTTACAGTGACCTCCAGCTGCTGTTCTGGTCATACTTCTAATCGCATGCATCTGTTATGACACAGATGTCTGCAGACATACACGAGGCGTCACTAGAACAAAATCCCTTTTCCTGCAAATAAAACACAAAAAAAATCCTCAGGTTGTCTCTATTTCAGGATATTTCACATCAAGCTTGTCTCTGGAGTTTTAACCAGTGGAGTAAAGTGCTTGCTTCATTTAAAAAATCTGAACAGTTCATATTACTTAAGTGCTCTTTGGCCTTTTAAATGAATTGAAGTGACCCCGTGTACTCAGCTGTACCCTTGAACCGGGCCCTGCTGTGCACAGATCGGCTGGTAATGCCATGCATGAGGAAACTAATGCACTTATATAACCACAAATGGATGCATTGTTGCATGAATATTTAAATGATGTGAAAAGAGTTCAGAGCTTAAGAGCTGCAAGGGGAAACTATGTAGAGAGTGACTGAGTGCTCTCTACTGAGCAGTTACCGACATTAAAATCAGATTATGTATTTCAAATATCGGTCAGAGATACTGTTGATAAGTTTGTGTAGTTATATCTGTTTACACCATAGATGTATTACCAGCAAATGTAGTGAGGAAACAAGTAATCAAACCAAGCGAAAAACATGGTAGAGTGTCATTTTTATCAAAACTTACACTTAATAAATCAAAAATTAAGCTCTCATACAGGAAAGAACATCTCACTGGAGACAGCACAGCTGAGGTTTAGGTATTTGCAATGAAAACTGTTCTTGTCATAATAAAATATCAAAATTAATTCTCATAATTGCACAAATGTAGTTTCCATAACGCAATTTAAAAAATGACAGTGACCAAAAAGATGCTCCTTCATCTCTTTAATGCTTCATCTTATTTAAAGGTTATTCCCGTGATCAGGTTCCAGGATAAAAAGGTTAATCCCACGTGGAAGTCTTTTCACGTTCATGTAAACATGTGTGTGTCTGCAGAGGGCAGCGCCTATGAGGAGAGCATCTGCAATGAGGACAGCGTCTGCGGGAGCGACTCAACGTTTTACAGACAAACTGAAGGTGCAGACACATTTAATTATGACTTCACTGATGCTTGATTGTACTGTACACCTGCTGTTGTAATTACACATGCATACACTTGGACTTTCACATATCAAAAGTATGACACTTTGTGGTGGCATAAATGCTTTATTTAATGTACAAAAGTTACAGATTTTCCCCAGTTCAGCTTTCTCCCAGTAACTAGCTAAGATAAACGTTAAACTAATTAGTTTCAGTTTTTGTTTGTTAGCAATGAAGTAAAAAAAAAAAGACCTGCCATTCAAGTTTTGCTTACAGTTCTAAATATAATTGGTTTTAGTTGTATTTCTGGTATTTGTAAAATACTGAAGTGCCAAAGTAACTTTAAGTACAGGGGTCAGTTAACTCATCAGTGAGCCCTTTGGAGCTGTGCGCCTTTAAGTCCCAGCGTAGCTCTGTTTTCCTCAATTTTTGAGGTTGGGCAAGTGCAAATTTAACAATCTGCACCACAATATTATAACATCAACTTTTATATTGAAGATAATAAAGCTGAATTTGGGTTTGCAGGGAAATATTTGCTTTCTTGCGAAGAGTATTAAGATGCACAAAGGTGGATTTTGTTAACTTAACACAGTTCAGATGATTATCTTGTGTTACACTCTGCAAGAAACCAATATGTATTGTATTGCAATGTTGGCTTATTTTTTTAGCCCTTCCTGGAGCATCAGTTTTAGGCCTATTAATTTTATGTTTCTTGATTTAATCTCTTATGGAGTGAATTTAATAGCTTAAACAGAGGTGTTATGGTGCTACATGTTTTATTCATTTAGCTCCATGATAATAATGAAGTTCCAGCCAGGCCAGAAATCCAGAAATTTAATGGAAAAACGGCGCTTGGCAACTTTGTGTTTATATACTATAAGAATACAACTCGTTGGCAAACAGATTGAGTCCTGTATTGCAAAGACACCCATTGCAACTGGGTTGGTCTCATTGGTGCAGACAGACCCAGACAGCAAATATTTGCAAACCTTCACCAATATGAGAGTATTTGCAGTCGAATGTGAGAGCTTTTCCATCTTTTACCCAAATCAGTCAGTGAAATGCTCACCATTTATTTGCCATACATCAGATTTGGCTACTCGAACATTTGGCCTTTTTCTCCTGATTGGTCATCCATTTCCTGTTAAAGTGAATTTCAACAAGAAAAAGATATTTCCCAATATCCAGGTCAAACATAATCCTCTCATGATTCCACATGAATCCATATTTGTTCCCATGCTGACTTTCATGTAATGCTTTATAGCAGAAGAATTGAGTAGTTTTATGATCTTAGCTGTAATCTTTTGGCGCAGGTTCCTATTGCATCTCAAACAACCATGTCAGTCTGTTCTCTTCTGTGTCCTGCCTTGCTCTCATTTGTCATCACGCGCATAGTTCACTGCGCTAACAGGATGAGTGACGGCAAACATGAATGAAAAGCTGCTTTGGGCTGGTGGTCATGTCTCAGTCTGCAGAAACTGGGACTGAATGCAGACAGATGCATGTCTTTAAAAGTGAACTGAACTGAAAACTGCTCCTTCTTTATAAAATTTTGCAGAGTAAACAATGTAAACAATTGTTTGATCCAAAAGTCCTTCAAATAACAACAAAACACGTGATTGTTATTTTCGCATTTAGAGCACAGCATGGCAGAGACGCTCACTGTGGCCAGGCGGGTGGCAGAGGAGGCCATAGACGAGGCCATTTCCAAGGCTGAATTTGACACTTCCAATCAGGTTATTCATGTTTTTCCTCTCATACAAATAGTTGCTTATTGTTCGAACCTTTATCGACCCATACAGTCTTCTACTGGAAATGCTACATTATGTTGGAGATTATCCTCAATCTGCACTTTGATAAATAGCCTCTAGAGACCTTACATGAAGTTTCTTTTTAATCTGACTATTCTGTTTTTTTATTTTCTTTCAGTCAGATTAAGTTAAACCATCAGGATTATGCTTCAGTCCAAAACTCAGATGGTTTAATACTACAGTATAAGACAATGGCAGGGCGATTGCTATCTTTGTGTAACACTTCCAGCTCTTCAAAAATCACAGACGCTCAGAAAGATTGGCTTTTCACGATTTATTCCTGCAGAAGACATAAAACACACTCAACAGGTGTCTTCTGATGGTACCAGCAATTGTAGCTCCCTCACAGTGCAAACGCGCACTGTCTTAACAGACTTACAATTAACCTTTTAATAAAGAAAAGGTGGAAAATAATAACTTCTCTCATTTTACACTCTGTCATACTGAGCTTGTATACAAAAGAAATCTTATGACTAATAAAATACATTTCACAATCGTATAAAACAGAATAACAGGATAACATAAGTATCACCAACTAAACATTTCCCTCTAGTGGTCAAATTAACAATAGCGCATTACATCTTCACTTGCTTGTGCTTTACAGACAAAATGGCTGTTAACAAGCTCACGTACCTGCAGAAGACATAAAACACACTCAACAGGTGTCTTCTGATGGTACCAGCAATTGTAGCTCCTACAATGTAAAACAACATCACAAAAAGCACAGAAAAACGGTAAATCCAAACACATTTCCTGCTATGCGCAGCAACCACTAGGGGGCTGACAAAGACTAACTGCCAAAGAGCATAAATACGGCAGAAACACTATTTAACAGCAACCCGCCTTTGTTTCAGTTACACAGAAACTTTCTAACATCAATATGAACCTATATACATCGACATGTACAACTTATGTAACAACATTCACACCAGAAACCATAAAAATGCCAGAGCCTTTCATTACAGGACTTACCCTCACAGTGCAAACGCGCGCTGTGAGGAGCGGAAGCCTTAGCAGCTTCTAAACGTTAGAGTGAGATCCGGTTTCTGGGTTTTCAAAATAAAATACAATAAAAAAAATGATAAAATTCACACTTAAAATGATAATTAAGAACAGGTAAGTGCATGTTTTTCATATGTATTTAGAGGAGGCCATAGACGAGGCCATTTCCAAGGCTGAATTTGACACTTCCAATCAGGTTATTCATGTTTTTCCTCTCATACAAATAGTTGCTTATTGTTCGAACCTCTATCGACCCATACAGTCTTCTACTGGAAATGCTACATTATGTTGGAGATTATCCTCAATCTGCACTTTGATAAATAGCCTCTAGAGACCTTACATGAAGTTTCTTTTTAATCTGACTATTCTGTTTTTTTATTTTCTTTCAGTCAGATTAAGTTAAACCATCAGGATTATGCTTCAGTCCAAAACTCAGATGGTTTAATACTACAGTATAAGACAATGGCAGGGCGATTGCTATCTTTGCTCATAGCTGTATGTAAAATGTGGCCACTCCATGAAATAACCCGAGGAGGTCATGATGTGAATCCTCGATTTGAATGCTTTTGCTGATGTGTTTTGGCTGAGTGACCCTTGTATGGTTATAACTTGTCAATCACAAGGAGGGACTGCCATGAAACCGCATTCTTTTCTTTTCTAACTTGAATCATAATTTAAAAAATTGTATTCAGTAAGCCTTGAACCCAGTATGTACGACCATAAAGCCATGAGGTTGGGTCGTTAAAGAGGTCATAGCTGAAAGGACATTTTTCCTAAATTTCTTTGTTTCAACCATAGTCAGCACCCCCTGTTGGTCTTTTGAAAGAATGCAGGTTGAAAGTATTTTCTTAAACAAAGTTCATCTAATATCTGCATACCTTTTTAACTCAACTGAAAACGATTTGCTCATTCACATGAAACCCCAGTAACATGCTAGCCTTTAAAATGTTATACTTTTTCATATAGGGGGAATTATTTTGGTTTAATTCATCACTTGACCTTTCTAACTTAGATTTCTGATGCTGCATCTTTAAAAACACAGTTATGTTAGAAAAGATTTACTTCTTACTAATCTCTCAAAGTATGCTAAAGCTTTTGGATGCAGCACAGCAAACATGTATATGTAGTGTATATTCAGAGGAGTAATCAGCTTAGAGTGTTTGTTTGCGGCGATGAATAGCTTTTTTATTTGTGTTTACAACAGGAGAAGCAGAATGAAGCACGCTATCTGCGGGAGCACAGAGGAGAGCTCATTGAGGAACTGGCCAAAACCATTGTGCAAAAAGTAAAAAACATAAGAACAATAATTTAGCATGTGAAGGCCTCTTCAAACCTTCCAGTATTAGAAAGGAGTTAATTATTTAATTTTATTTATTTTTTCATCTGCAGAGTACTGAGCTGTTTGCAGCACTAATCCTAGTCTCTGTTTATGTAAGATCATTAGTAGGAGAAAGACTTTGGCTGAGATGAGAGCAGAATATGATCAAGACTTGGCCCTTGAACGCAACACTGACCTTCATCATCAACATCAGTCCCCCTCTGATCAAGCGTCCAGCTCACAGAAACATCAACCAAGCCTCTGGGTAAAAATAAATAAATCAGAAACACGTTTTGTGATCCAATAACTTTACCTTTGTGAATAATTGGTGGGAAATAACTCAAGTAATGTATTTGTATTTATTCTTAATGAGTAAACCAGTTTGCTTAGAAGACGTTAAAGCTCCAGGAGCACATGTAGTATGAAGAACAAGTTACATTTAAAAATCTCTTTTGTTGGTACCACCCAGGCTGTGTTTTTAAAAAAAAGAATATTTGGTACTTAGAGTCTGTTCTGTGATGATCCTGATGAAGGCCATGGGCCAAAATGAGTTAGTCAAGTAAAAAGGTTGTTCTTCATATGATAAATGTTGCTGGACCTTTAGGTTCTTCTTCACACGCACATCAGAAGCAGCTGAACAGTAAGTCATCAGTTCTTCTTTCACTGAAACAAAGGATGACATGATCATTTCTGTTTCCACATGCTGACCTCTGCTGGTTGAACTATTCAACAAGGAACCTTTATATTATCATCAGTTTATAGAAATAAAAGATCAATTCAAATATCACCAAATTATTTTTTTCTAATTTTGCAATGACTTTTATCTTTTTCCCCAGAGGTCACAATCTGCTTTCTCACTGTTGGACAATGACCTTCCGGGCCTTATAGAAGACTCCCCGCAGACATTACAGAAGGAAGGAGCTGGGTCGGCTTGGAAGAGTGTAGACCGGCTGGATAACGCTGGTAAGATCCTCAAAAACTCAACAAGTATGTTAAACTCACAGTTGTAAATTGGATTATTTTATGTATATTTTTCTCCTCACACTGTTTATGATTGAATGTATTACCATAAAAAGTTGGAACAGGTTCATTACATATGATATACACAACATGCGTGCTCCTGTAACTGGAACAACATGATTTAAGTGACAGGTAAACAATGCTACAGTCTCCCAATTTTAAGGAAAACGGTCCACATTTGCATCAGCATTTAATGCTTTTTTTCATACTTTATCTCTTTTCAAAGTTTTCATACAAACTGGCTTCATATCCAAATTTTCTCTGCCTTGTTGGGGAACTGCTAGCTGTAATGTCACGCTCTCAGTTCTAGTTAAAGGTGTGGTAGGTAATACTTGTGTGGGTGTTTTTGTTGCATCGTTATATGCCTCGTTTGGCACACTGCTCCCTGCTTCTCTGCGTGATATCTGCGTCCTTGTGTGTGTATGTGCATGTCTGTGTAAATGCGTCTATGCGTCGGTGTGTCCGCAGTGCTGAAGAGCCCTGATGGGAACTGGATTGCCCTGCAGAGCGCCCAGCTGTCTCGTCCCAGCCTACTCACTAAAAGGAAGAGCCTGGTCTACAGCGCTTTGGAGAGGGAGTCCGGAGTGGTGTCAGCCTACGAAGGTCTGGGCTCAGACAACGAAAGCAGACCAGAGCCTGACAGCTCCTGGGGTGCCGTCCTCAAGGAGATCCACAGGAAGATGACGGACTCTAACTTTCACCTGCCTGACGCCGGCGACAGCATCCCATCGCCACTAACGGGCGAGCGAGGCAGCCAAGATGGTCTGTTTTCAGACTCTGAGGGGAACTGGAAGCCTAAAAAACCTCTCATGGCTCTCTTAAAGCGGAAGGTGCCGGCAGAGATCATCAGACCTTCGTCATCCCACAGGACAAACATCATCGATGTGAACTTTAACCTGGAGGGAGCAGGAGGGAATCAGGGAGAGACGAAGGTGACAAAAATGAGGAAGTCACGGAAGAGGAGAAAGAGTAAAAAAGAAACGGTGGCTTCTTCTCCTGTGTCGGTAAGAAAGAAATACAGATGAAAGGACACTGGACTATCCAGCTGAGTCATTCAAGGACCTTTAAACATGCAAAGCTGCCAGCTTTTGCTCTGAAACTTGTCTAATTTCTGCAGTTGTTTGCATGGAGCTATGACGATAAAGAAATGAGATGATTACTCAGTTAACTGATAAATCAATCAGTCAAGTCTCTGTTTTTCAAGACAACAAACCCACTTCACAAATAATAGCAATGGTAAATATAATAAATTTATATTTTCTAAGTCAAACACTCTTTCTGTTTGCAGGATTTAAATCAAAATGACAACGTCCCACCACATCCTTCTGATGATGTGACCTCTGACACTCTGACGTCTGAAGCCACCACCCCTGAACCGTTTGACTCTGAGGGTAACATCACTGTAAATAAATCCAATCCAGTGGACGAGGAGCTTCAGTTAAGTCTGGAGCAGCAAGCGGCACGAGTTTCTGACTCGACCACAAGAAATGAAAAGCTTGATGAAGACGGAGATGATGGACAGACGAAGAAAAGGACTCAAGAAAGTACGGATGTAGAGGAGGAAGATGAGAGGCTGTGGAAAATGGAGATCGATTTGGATGAAAGGAGAATGGAGGATGAGGAAGAGAAAGAAATGGATGAAGAGATGAAATACAGATTTTACAGGCTTGTTGCACAGTCCAGACTCTCATACTTTTCGTCTACTGAAGATAACCTCGACAGAAGTGAAGGAGAGTGGGAAAGAGAGAACGATGAAGATATGGAGGAGGAAGATAAAGAGCAAGATGAGAAAAAGCCAAAAGGACTGACTTACAAAATATGTCAGTTGGAAAAACAAGTCAGAGCTTCACAGTTCTCATCCACAGAGGACGAGCTGGACAAAGTTGGCATAGAAGAAAAGGAAAAGGGAGAGGAAGAGGACGAGGACGAGGAGGAGCTGGTGGTGAAAGTGTGTAGATTAGTTAATCAAGTCAGTGCCTCCGAGTTTTCATCTACAGAGGACGAGTTGGACAGAGTGAGCAGAGAAGGAGACGAGACGATGGACGAAGAGTCTCTGTGGAAACTGCCAGCAGAGGAAGCAGCACAGCTACGCGATTTGGTCAGTTTAGTGAGGGCTTCTCAGTTTTCTTCCACTGAGGATGAGCTGGATAGAATTGGAGAGAATGAGGGAGAAATGGAGGAGGAGATGAAACAAGGAGAAACTGAGAACAGCATTGAGATGGAAGAGCTTTGGGAGAGAGCAGATAGGGAGAGGACAGAGTCCATTGGAGACCTGGACGTGAACATGTTTGAGTTAATGGCTGATACTGAGAAAACAATGAGAGAGGGCAGGGATGGAAAAGTAATACATGAGGATGCTTTTTACAATCAGATACAAGTCGAGGCTGTCCAGCATGAGGAAAATGAGAGAGCGGAAAATAAAGATTGCACGGTGGAGAGGGTAACAGTGGATGAAACAATAGCCAAGGGGCACTTAGGCGCTGAAAAAGTAGAAGTTTTCAAAGGAAATGAGAGTGAAAACGACTCAGAGAAAAGACAAGAGATTAACTTAAAAACAGGGGTGGAAGCACAGGGAAGCGACTTACAGCAAAAGAATTGGCTTGAGGCAAAGTGGCCCGACCAAGACAGAGAAGACAAGTTTCAGAAAGAAAGCAAAGAAAGCGAGAAAAAGAGGCAATCTTTAGAGGACAGCGATGAAGAATTCGACAGAATAATCAGCAGCATGTTGTTAATGACTTTGGGCGACATGGACGTAGAACCAATAATGGATAATGTCGGAGGAAGAAACAAAGAGCTAAAGGATGAAGATGAAAGCAGTGATCAAGGAGGAGAGAAAGGAGAAAAGGTTGGACAAAGCACAGACGCTTCAGAGGAGACGGGACATCTTTCAAAGGAGTCTCAAAGTCAAAGAGGCCACCAGAGGTCTGAGTCAGAGGTGAGAAAACATCCCGAGGAAAATAGAAGTGAGGAAACTGAAGGAGATATTTCTGCAAAACGGGAGAACACAGACAAGGCAGGCAGAGATGTAAATGAGCAGAAAGAAAGTGAAAAAAGTTTGGTTAAAGAAAAACCTGCAGCTTTGACATTTACCAAGACATTTGAGACAAGTGAAGCTACCATGATGTGTGAAAGAACAGAAGAGGACACGGAGGAAAAAGAGGATGGAAGAGAAAGTCTGGCAGCAGAGCGGCAAGCACTGGAGACATGGGGAGATACTGCAGACATGGAGAAGACAGACATGAAGGAAGTCAAAGACAAAAGTGCAGACATCATGGAAGAAAGCAGCACTTTGTCTCTGCCCGAGGGTTTACTGTCAGCAGAGGAGATTCAGAATGTAAGCACTCAAGCTGTGAGACCATTTCAGAAGCTTTTTTCTGACACTTATTTCCTACTAACACTCTGCTGGGTAAAGTGAGCCTATGCACCTTAGAACAAAACAAACACACACGTGCACATTTCACCAGTTACAAATGAAAAGGTCAGTTCATAAGAAATAAAACACAGGATTCATTATTTCTATCAGTGCTACAAGATTACACATAATCCTGCATCAGACATAGTCTGTCCCAATAACCAGATTTATTAAAGACCCTCCAAAGAATGTATAATCGTGCTAATGAGTCTGCATGGTGTGTTTTATTTGCCAGAGGGTCCCTGATTAATTCCTGGCTGGCCAAACCTTTATTCTATTTTCTGTCTCCCGTAAAGAAAACAAACGTTTGTGTAAACCTGCTTTACATAACTTCCTGCTTCATCGCTGTTTTCCTCTCACTTCCTAAAAGTTTTCCGTTCATTTGAGCTCAAGTGTTTATATTCAGTCCAACAGGCCTGTGCTAAAATTTCATTTACAAACTTTGCCCCCTTTAAGAGTTTGATTACAGAAGAAGTCTTGATTTGTGTTATTACAGCTTATAGTGCTTCCTGCTGTATTGGACTAGATTATAATAACATAATAAAACAATACTGACGATGCGAAATGCAGAGTTTATGATAGAGCTGTAAGAGCCGACACCCCAGTAGAGCTCTCTACGAGTTTAGGTTCTCCTGTGTCTCCTTTACTTGCAATATATCACTTTAAAGTCCAGTGCAAACTCCCTAAAAATCATTTGTTTTGAACGCAACTAACTTCTGTCTGATGCTTCTTTCTCCTCTGTGTGCTTCGTTTCCTCCTGCGCTGTGTGAGCTGTAGGGTAGAGACATGGAGCTTTACAAAACAATAGAGTTTATGTCGACTCTGTTGGAGCAGGTGAGAATGAACTTTGTTTTGGTTGAAGACGGGTACTCAGATTAGTTTTTGTTTTTTAATATTTTTCCATGTTTGTCATGCATAACTTATTTTTCAACATGTCATCAATGTTACCCCCCCCAAAAAAGAAAATCCATAATATTAATGATTTACTAGCTTTTATAGCTGATTACCATCCACTGTGACTGAAGTCCCTCCTCCTTAAATGCATTTGAATTCATTCATGCATCTGGATGTTTTTATTTTGAACTTTATTTAGAGCAGTAAGTGGAGTGGCACTGCATTTCATTAATCTGAGTCCAGGCTAACGTAAGAGCGTTAATATCCCAGTATGACCTAAAAAAAACATCAGGATGTGGAGGAAATTCAAACTGCAAGCTTTAAAATCCTTCACACTGAATTCCTATATTTTGGTCACCTGGGTATGAACAGTTGTTCTATTGCACTCTTACTTGTTTTTCTAATTTAAATGAAAATAAAGGTATCCTTAATCACACTGCCAGGAGATGTCAGTATTTAGAGTAACACCCGTCTCTGTTTGTGTGCTGTAGAGATACTCAGCCGTGTCCCTGCGCAGCATCACTACTGAGATGCTGAAGGTGCTGAACGCCACTGAAGACCTGCTGCAGGGTGTGGAGGGAGGAGAAAACACCCCACCCCCATCCACCTCCCTGCCCCCCAACACTGACCCCAAAAAACTGGACCAGCAGTTCTCCAGACTGGAGGAAAACGTGAGTTCAGTTTAAAGATATTCTACATCACATGTAGCACGGTTAGCTCTTGTTTTGAAGATGCAGCATTTTAATTTAGGCTTTAAAAGGATCCGCTAAGTATAATTAAATATTACCATAAATCTTTCAACAAACATTAAAAAGAAACAAAGCCAACTGAATAATAAGTTACTTTGGCTGCTTCCTTTTTCCCTTACATTTACCCTGCTTCAATTTCTCTCTCAATAACTCAGTGACGTGACAGCTTGTTTTAATAGTTTCACTTTATTCACTAGATTTTCAATTGCTGTTGAGATAATTTATTAAAATCATTATTTTTAATAATTTTCAGTTGAGTCCATCAAGTAATTAACACATAAAAATTGTGGTTAATGTAGCTGTTATTCCATCATGCATTGTTTTTGTTTTTTGTTTTATTTTGTTTCACACATGGTACAGCAGTAATTCATTTCCTATACACAACCTTTCTTTCAATTAAAGTAACATGAAAAGGAGCAGGAAGAAGAATAAATTCTGATTGACACTTGCCCCCTATCTGTGATAATACAAGTAGGCACTTACAGCCAAAAATACACTCTGACACTATTCTGCACACAACACAACACAACAAAACAAACAGAACAATATACTCAACAATGAGCAATACCACTAAATATCAAACTAAAAGGATCATTCTTTCTACAATTTCTGTTATTTTCAGCTTCTTCATATCGGTTTATCATTTTATTCTTATAGCAGATTTTAAATTGAGAAACATTTGTACAACCCTTAAAATGATCATGGAGAGAATTCCAGTTTCTTATGCCTATGACTGTTGGACACATTTGGCTTTGTGTGGTTCAAGCAAACCGGTGCTTAAAATAAAACTTCCTTCTGCTGTCCCCATTTTCTGAACACAATACAAATAAACTTTGTAACTTAAGAGGTAGTGTTTTATTTTTTGCCCTAAACATAATAATTAATGTCTGTAATTTCACTATATCGTCTAGTTTTAATAATTTAGATTTTATAAACAAATTATTAGTGTGTTCTCTATATTTAACATTATGCATAATTCAAAGTGCTCTCTTCTGTAATAAGTATAATGGTTTCATATTAGTCACATATGTATTCCCCCATACTTCAACACAATAACTCAGATAGGGTAGAAACAATGAAAAATATAATATTCGCATTGCCTTGTAATCTAATATATACCTAACATTACCCAGGATATAAATACTTTTAGCCAACTTTTTATTTTTAACATGTTGTTTAATTTTTTTTTAACATCCTGTTAAAGTTTATAACCAAAAACCTTTATGATTATCTAACTGTTCAATAATATAATAATGTGGAACTAGTGAAACTTGTTTTTCATTATTACAGTTATAATTATAGTTATAAATGAGCACATAAATGAGCAAATATGGCCTAATGACATTATTGTGAAGATGAGTATTAAACAAAATCGTCTGCAAAAATGTGTTAAAATGCAGCAAAATCTCCAAAATAAGTGCTTATTTCACTTATCCTTGTTCCATCACTGCAAGCTGCTATTTCCTGTTTTGTGCAATTTTAGTAGTTTTAGAGAAATAAAGTTCAAACGAACGCAGGTTTCAAAAACACTTAAACTTGATTTTTTTTAAATGTGCTGCAGGTGTACGTGGCAGCAGGATCAGTGTACAGTCTGGAGGCTGAGCTGAGTGACCTGGAGGAGTGTGCCCGGGGAATCTGCAGCTCCACGTCTGACATGGAGTTGTCCTTCCTGGAGGAGCAGGTGGCAGCAGCAGCTGCCAAGGTACAACAATCTGAACTGCAGGTAGGTCGTGGTTGGATTTCTAGTAAAATATGTAAATAGAAGGAGAGATTTTGATTGACAGATATTTGGACGGTATTTCCTTTAAAAAAAGACATAAAAACATAAAAATTACACCATCAGATTAAAATGAAAAACAATTCAAATATTGAACAGTGCTGTTTTGTTTGTTAAAAACACAAAATCATTTTAATCCTTTCTCTGCGTCTGCTGTAGATCTGTGACATCTCAGCAAGGATCGCTGCTCTGAAGAATGCCGGTCTCAATGTGGACACACAGTCGCGCTTGATCAAGAGCAGGACTATTCCAGTTATGGTACAGTATCTGTTTACACTAACACACTGCAGTGAGTCCATCAGAACAGGAAGTCAAACTTTGCACGTGCACACAAAACTATTTCTCACATGCATCTCCCTGCAGCCCGTCACCCTCGACTCCTCGAGACAGATGAGAAGGCGATTACCTGCACCCCCCGTGAAAGGTGGAGAAACACTGTCCTTCTTCAAACAGTAGAGTTTGAAATACTTTATTTCACTTCATATGGTTTATGTAAAAACAAACAAAGACATGAAGTGTTTTAGTTATTCATAATGAACTTATATTTATGATGTAATATGTGACTTGTTAGTTTTTATTGACCCAATATCAGCTAAATGCAAAATTACAGCATTTACGTAGAGTATTTTCTAGGAGTACTGCAGTGATATCCCTTTATTTTGTAACTTTTCATCTTCCCTGTTTTCCAAATCATATTCTTTTTATTTCACTGCATCATGCAGCTGCTTTTAGACAATATTCAAATTTATGTCCAGTACGGGACATATTTTTTCTTCATGAATTTGATATTTGACCCTCCCCCAGGAGCATAGCTGTGCAGATGGTTTCTTGCTTGGATACTGCAAAATGTTAGTGGTTGTAGCAGGATTTCCACTTGTTTTGGGGCATCATGGACTTTACATTCATTGCATACTAAATAATATGTATTAATTATACATTATATAAGTTTTGCAATTCATTACGTGTCGTGCCAGGAAAAGCATAGGTGAAGCAATAATTGCTACTCAGTTTGTGTCAGTGACACTGAATCAAATGGGGAGGGGGGTTAGGGATTAGGGGTCCGGGTTAGGTACACCTGAAGGTCTTTTTATGTGTATTGTTCTATTCAAAATATTTTTGTAAAACAGGCCAATTTATGTATGCAGTTGCTCTTTTATAGCAGTACCTGGGTTACAAATTAATGTGTCTTTCTCCTCATTTTCTTTCATTCTGCTTTAGAGTACAAAGACAAATAAGTCACCGGACAAGAACGTCTGTAGTACCTCCAACACATCAGTGCCTTGACCTTGCTACACTGCAGCCTACAGGCCAGTCTTAAACAATCCATCTAGACACCATTTGCCTTAATTTAATTTTAAACTACTCACGCCTCAAATCATATACCATAAGACTTTAGTACTGTATGTGTAATATGAGATGTACAAATAATGCAGGAAATAGTTGATTTGCATCATTCTATCAGATGCATCCAGCAGATTTCTATCAGCACTGATCACTGTTAAAAAAATCAATCATTCACTTTTTAATTCCCCAAACAATGAAACAGCAATCTGAAATGATTAAACATCAGGTGTAAAAAAGTCTTAATGTTTTATTTAGAAAATGTTTCAGTCTTCATTTCACTGCTGTTACTGGATAAAACCTGCGATTTACACTGTACATTATATAGAAAATACAGTGATTACATTTACACAGGAGCAGTTATAGCATGTTAGAGAAATGTTGTGATACTGCTTTATGTCTACAGTTAATATAAATTTAAACAACTTACAATGTATACCTGTATTTTATTTAAGTGTGTATGTTGAAGTGTACATATTTGCAAAGCAATCAGTAAATGTTGTTTTCTGCCTTTTAAATATAGAAAATAAAGAGAAATAAGCCAAAGTTGCTGCAGTGTGCAAATGTTACACAGGGCTGAAAACACTGTGCATCCTGTTTTCCACCTCAGGTGGATGTGGGTGTAACGGTGAGGAATTTAGTCTGTAATTTTGAGATGAGGAAATGACACTCAAATATGACATTCCTCTTTGTGAAGGTGTGGGAAGGACAGCTGTGGAAAATAAAGGCCGTCTTTGAGAGGTGGTTTAAACCATTCAGCAGCATCATCTCGCGCTCTCTGTGGAGCTGTGGTAAAAATGAGCGGATGACCTGAGCAGCGTAAACTCATTATTTTGTCCTTTATGCTTCATAAAAGTGCTGTGGCTGGCCAAATGAATACAAACAGGAGGTAAAACTGGTGCATAAACATAATCGTAACACTTTCCTCATAGAGGTTTGGTGTTTTTGTGTTTCTGTGTACTCAGCTGTTGTCCTTAAAGTGCAACAGCTAAATACAAATAAACTGTAGCATCTGAAAAAGGAAGAAGACGTCCATCGAGAACCAGATCTTTCCCAAAGGATGGTGGGATTTGTAGTTTTGGTCAGGAGCTCTCTGAACTTAGGAAGCGCTCCCTCTGATCAGGAATGACGAATCCTTCTTTCTGTTCGCTCTCTCGTCTGTCGGAAATCACAAAACACTTTTTGGGATCGATGACCACGATGCTGTCTCGGTCCTGACCAGGAGCTTCCACCTCGGCGTAGGAAGGACGACCCGAGCCTCGCCTGAACTTTAGGATTGGCCAGTGGGTTGGGCGTCGCTGTGGGGTTGGTGGAGGGGGGGCACAATTAGCAGACAGTTCAAGGAAAAAAAACTATTAAAAATAGTGCCCATTCTATTATCCCCCCATTTCCTGCAGTCATTACAGTCCAACAACAAGCACTCATGAAGATCACATAAACATTCATCACATTTCACCTAAAGCAAACATAATGCTCCACTTTAGAAGTGTTCATTTCTGCCCATTTTTATCAGACTGACTTCTATTTAGATGTATTTAATGTATGTAAAGTCCATGTGTAGTCCATATTTCACTGAATATTATAACAACTGATGGAAGAATTTTTGGCTGAGCTCTCACAACAAATGTCGAGTAAAATAAGAGCCAAACAATAAAAAGTTAAAGTTCACTTCAAGTATTTTTCTCAATGGGAAATATTTCCACGTTGCTAAAACAGTTCATTTCAATTCAGTTCAATTTTGTTTATATAGCACCAAATAAAAGATATGTATTATTTAATTTTATATAATTACACTGTTTGGAATATGATTGCATGTTTTTGTACATGAGTGTAAAACATACTCAGTAATGTACTTGTAGGTTCAATAGGAAGTAAAAACAAGGTGACTCATTGGTGCTGATTCACTTCTCCAAACACACTGAAATAACTGATGAGTAACGTCTGCAAATGTCGAGCAATGTCTGGACATTAATTTAAAATCATGTTTTAAAGGGAAGTTTGAGTAACTAGTTTCATAGTAAATGTGAGTAGTTTCCTCCAAATTAAATCTAACCAAATGTTTACTGTGTTAGGTTTGCTTCTGATAATTTATTAAAATTCACTGTATTTCCAGTTTAATTTTAAAGAGGGGGGAATTAAAAGGATCTAGGAACTCGTGATTTTGCATAAATATAATGTTGGCAAGTGTAGGTTCAAATAAATTAAGCCGTACTACTAGTGCCCTTGGCTGATTTTAGGTTGACGCACCTCCATGAAGAAGAGGCTGGCGCTGGACGTGGGGTGGTTATACACGTAGATGTATGTAAAGATGGCTGCTGCCAGCAGGACCATCACTACGAGGACTCCCACCAGCAGACGCATCGGCGATGCCTCATAGGTGTCTGTGTTCTCCCCCTCTCCTGCTGTACACAGAGAGTGGTCAGATTCAGCTCATAGACTTAAATGTAAATGCTTCTGCAGTCACGTTAACTTTTCATTTTTCTCGACATAAAAAATTTACCAACTTTGAACAATATCAGGTTCATTAAGTTGCGACATTGTGTGAATTGGTGCTTTTTCACACGAAACCCAACAGGAGGCCTGCCTCAGACACAGTCTCACTATGGGGAAACACTGTGTTTGACTAAGGCGGAGGTACTGCTTGGGTAGAGCGCAGAGGAAGCAAGACTCAACACACACTCGCTGGATGTGAATTTGTTAAGGAAATTACATGCACTATTCTCACACGGGTGCAGTTTAACATCACACACTTTGGACTAAGGAGCTGGAAAGCAGAGACCGTTTCAGGTCCAATAGAACTGCACGAGGCACTTTCATTCGACTGTGAGTGACTTACGTGCATCACTGATGTGAAAAGCAGTCTCTGCACCATCTAGAAAAGAAAAAACAAAGACTTTTAAATGCACACAGTACATGACATGCTGTGACATGACTTTAAAAAATATTTTGGTTAAATTTCACAAGTGGCGGTTTCTGAGCAATCTGTAAACTTCATTTTCTCTTCCTAAGCTTTCACTTCAGTGGACTTGACTTAAAACGTAGTCTGCAGAAGAAAGAAAAAAGTGATAATCAACAAATTTTTTTGGGTTGAGTCGGATATTGAGTCTTTCTCACTCTGCTAGAGTGATGAACGTATATCACGCCATCCTTCAGCACACTGAGGACATCATGCAGTATTTAACATGGCGCTGTATATGCTCAGCTATGAGCTAACAGGGGGCTGGGAAATAGCTGGCCACTTGACCCCCACCCTGTCAGATGTTCCACAACACACCAAGCATGGATACTGTGCAACAACAACAAACATTCATTCATGGGGTCGTAATGATGGCTGCGCTGCAGAGGTGCACAAAGAGCGACAGAGTGATCTCAGATGATTCAGCATTCAAGATGATTTATTTTAATGTTAACAATCAAAAGGATTCCATTAAAGGCATCCACGCTCCTCTATGTTAGTAGAAACTGACATTTGTTTATAAGGCAAACAAAATAAAAGTGTAATCAAGGCAAAGAAATTATTTCAATTAGATTTCAAAACCGTTTTTTTTATTCTTATTGATTCTCTGATTAGAGTCAAGTGAAAACATGTGCATGAGGAGTGTGATCAGACAAGCAGTCACAACAAACTATGAGTACTATTAAAGCAGATAAAAAAGCTTTGTGAGTTTACCACCTGCAGATTTGTTGGTGGGACGCTGCGGATGTGATTTTGTTTCTCTGCTGATGCTGCTGTGTGTTGAGGGAATGGTGAAAGTGGGAGTCTCGGGGGTGGAGGTCATGCCAGATGTCCTCTGCTGCCCTGCAGACACAGTAACTGGAGGGGTTCGGTGTCTCCCGTGATGTGATGTGGCATTTGTGACTTCATTCATCCGGGGACATCGCAGATTCTGCCTCTGGGAAACAAAAGTGTGTTCAGACTGACGCTAATGGTGCTAAGCTCTAATGTGGTCAATCTTTATGGAGAAAAGCAGAAGAACCTCCTCTGGACAGCCGAGGTCAACCCAGTCCTGCCGTTTACGATCAAAACCACTGGAACATCTGAGAAAGAATGAAATGACTGCTGTTACATTTTCACTCTGTGAGAGCACAACCCGCTTTATTCATGGAGATGAATGTTTCCAAAACCAGATTTAAGTTATCCACCTTAATGCTGGCAGCTGATGATTTATTTTTAAATTAAAATTAAAATGATTTATTGGAGATGTGGATAATAATCACAAAATATTTAAACCACCATGAGTGATGCTTAAAAACCTTTTTCATTGTCACAAATCACTAAATGTATTACAATTATTTATTTAAAAGATAAGTTTATTAGACTCTTCAGTGCTTGACAGGAGATTCGGCTGCATATTCCTGCTAACTGCAGTGAACTTTGTATATTCATCTCTTAAGGTCGCTAGGCCAGATTCGGGTAGTTGGGGTTGCTGACTATCCCGCAGGCTTCCTGTTGACTGTACTGTATGTGAATGACATGCGAATGACTCTGCGAGCCTGCTCTGTTTACTCACAGTGACAGGATATGAGACAGTCTCAGGAAGCACCGCCTATGAATCAAGTTTACTGAGTGTGAGTGAGTGAGCGTATCCCTGCACGCGCAACCGCAACTGACTGAGAGCTGAACTGAACAAACTTTGGGCAACAACAAAAAACTCTCATGGATAAACTGTGAGGTTGAATAGGCTGCATGTACAAAATACTTCAAATTCATTATTATTAAAATGAGAGATAATGCAGTTATTATATTTTCATATTTATCCAAAGTGACAAATGCCTCAGTTTCACACTGGAAAAAAAAACTTACTGTAACTGCCTTCAACTAAAAATATTCTCTAATTTTAATGGATCCACATTAGACCATGAAACATTTTCTATTCCTAAAATAGTGGCAAAGTCACTGGTCTCTTTGATCTCTTTGACTGCTTTTCCACGTTACCTTCGTAGCTTACTGCACCAGCTGCAGTTAAAGCCAATCTGAGAAGTGACACATGGGCCACAGCTGGAGAACTGCAGACACGCTGAGAAGACAGACAAAGAGAGTGAGGAGGAAGAAACTGCTTTGCCTTCTGCAGATAAAACAGCATAATAGTAGAATATCCTGTAGCACAAAGATTATACATTCTTTGAATACTGACTGGTTCAAATGGTATTAAAAATAGGAATAACCTACTAGGGAGAGGAAGCATCTCCACCGCTATTAAACGGGAGATTTTGGACACTGGAATGTCGACTTTGTGATACTCATAGATGGTTCTCCGACGAACATCTGACGCATGTCGGATAGAAAATAAAGATGTCACATATAAGCTGCTAATAATTAAAGAAAGTATTTTGATGAAATTTTAACAGGACAAATTTTCAACTTACTGGGAATCTGCTCTAGCTCACGAAGCACCATAAACGCATCGGACAAGCCCACTTTGACAGGATGATTCTCAGAGCTGATGTCGCTGATGCTAATAGGAATCTATGAGGTAAAAACTGCATGAATAAATTTACTTTGTTTTAAAAGATGGACACAAAAGAGAGAAGAAAAGCCACCTCTTTGTAGGCAAAGACAATCCGCCCGTCACTGTGCAGAATGGCCTGGAAGGTGAAAGCTCCCACGCTGATGTTGTCCTGGAGGTGAAGGTGGTTCCACTGAACCACCAATGCTGTGCCTAATGGATGGACATGGGCACACACAATACTGTAATGTTTTGTACGCATGTTTGCACGTTCCCTGCCAACCTTATGCAGCACATGTTAGGGCATCTATTCAGTAAAAATATTTAGTCTAGTAAATAAATAAGATCAACAGTTCCCACCGTTATCGAAGTAAAACACAGATGAGTTTTTCGACAGGCTCGGGTCGAAATTCGCCATCAGAGGAGCGACGTACTGAGTGGCTGTGAGCATCCGATGGATTATGTCTCCAGTGTAAATAAAACCTGGTAGGAAAAGATGTGCAGCTGTTAGCATCAGTAACTTATTATACATTATAATCAGTTGACGCTGACAGCTGTCATGTAAATTGCTTGTAGACACAGTCATTAATTTAACTTACGGTATGTACTTTGTTCCTGTCAATGCAACGGTCAGATCTTTGACTCACTAAAGCTCAGGCATTGATACTGCCCCAATAAAACTTCAAAATATGCAAGTAACAATTATTTATTACCATTTAATAAACTAATATATTTATTAAGTAGGTGGAATTCCAACTAACAAAAGTGTGTTTATTCTTAGATTTGAAGAAGGTGATGGGATTTCCTGACACGTGCAGCTTTGGGCTCACAACCTCCACAGAAACAACACTGAGTGTAGTTAAAGACTCACCTCCAGTTGCAACTGTGATTTCTTTGAGTAAATGGCCGTAAAAAGGAAAGTCAAAGGAAAGATTCACTCTCTGGAAGCACAGAAACATAAAGCAGGAAATTAGGTAAAAGAAAGTTGTTGTTTTTTTGTCTTTATTTAGGAAGAAGATGAAACTATAAAACTAATATGAAAGGTGTACAAGACAGTCTGGACATCATACCTGGAAAATAAACCACTTCACCCCCCACAAATTTGAAATGTTCCTATTTTAGTTATTTCTTCACAGACTGATCTCTTACCTCAGCTTGTCGGTGAGTTCTGGGCAGGAAGCCACGGACCTTTTGCTGATCCGCCTCCATTTTACTGATGTTGACCCACAGCTCTTTACCAGCTGCATCTCCAGGAGCATAGATTTTAGATGTGTAGTAGACATTATTCATATCCTACAACAGCAGATATTTATTATATATGTTATTATATGTTCTTATCACATCTTTGCATGTACCCTTTTTTAAACACTAAATCAGTAGTACAGTAATATTTATATTACATTAACTCTATCTGCTGTTGAATGTCTTTGCAGCAGAATAACCTTACTACGATCTGTGTAGAATTACTGGGCTCATCCTCCATCATTACATTTGGATCTGACTCCTCTGACTGGTGTTGGTTTCTGTAGTGGCCTCGTTTATCTGCAGTCCTGTCAGGGGCCTCGGACCTGGGCCTAGATGCCCACCTCCGTTCTCTGGGCTGGTGGTTCACAGAGATTATATGTAACCTCTGCTCTGGAGGAGACGGCTCCTGCATGTTGGCAGGGTAGACTCCTAAGAAGTAACAGAGGAGAGCAAAGAAAATAGGTTGGTTAGATTAGAATTTTTAATGAGACAACAACAATGTAGCCAAATAAAAAAATTATGCATTTGTTGTATGAAGCATTTTATAGGGCTTTATATGTATCTTATCATAAATCAATTTATTATAAACCAGTGCTTTTAGTTCTGTCTTTTTGTTGTTTTTGTTGTTGTTTTGCTTTGTTTGGTTTTTTTTTGCAATTTTCTCTTTTATTCTGATATAAAAAAAACTTTTAAAAATCTATACTTATAAAAGACAAAGGGGTTATAATCAAACATCATAACAAATCTAATTAAACATCTATTGACTGAAGAGTCCAGTGAACAGATTTAGTGGATTTAGCAGATGTAGTAGATAAAGCAAAATCTGACAATATAATATTCAGCAGATCACTAACTTACTGTAACTTGAGCGCTTACAAAAATACCAAACTGACAAAGTTTTAAATAAAATCGAAAATATTAAATGTACCTCTCAAATATGATCTCTTGAGGCTTTTCATTTACTTCTCTCCATTTTAAGGTACTGATTTGTTTTCCAAATCAGTAAACAAACAAACACATAATTTAAAATGAAAAATTTTGTTTTCTAATTACAATTTCGCTTTTCTAATTAACTCTGTAAAGTCTGATCTGATTGAACCTTCAAACAAATTTAAAAAAAGAAATGAAATGAGTATTAATTTGTATAACTTCTCTACATCCGTCATTTTTTCCAAATGTATTCCTAAAAAATGTGTTTGTGCAACGTATTAATTGTTTTCAATAACAACAAAAATTGACTGACAATGCTGAAAAACTCACAAAAACCTGTGTATCACAGTAGCCATTAAATAATTAAGAACATCAATTGTATTTTAACACGACGTGCTGTCATAAACTTTACATCCACAAAGTTTATAATATCAGTTTCTTATATGAACCCTTTCAGAAAGTTCTGGCTTTTCTTACGTCACTTCAGAGGGTGTGGTTTGTGTGCTAAATTGCATTATGTCGTATTGAGCACATTTCCAAGAACAAAATATGACTATTTTATTTAAGCATTTTTAACAGTAGCACAAACCAAATCCTGTAAAACAACACCTTGCCAAAAACAGTCTGTATGCTGTGAGGCTGCTGTATTAGAGTGCATCAGCTTTACTGAAACACCGCAAACTAAAAAGCTTAAACAGATTAAAAGATTATTTTAACAGCATTAAAATAATCTTTGATTATTAGATATTAAAGAGATTAGATATGGACAATACGATGTCTAAAACGTAAAGCAAACTCGCTCTTTTACATGTCCGGCTGGATGTAAACAGTTCCTCAGTGGGTGCCATGTGGCAAACATGTGGTCACTCTTCCCTTCCAGTGACAACAGTGTCCTAACTTTTCCTTTCACAGCGGACAGTGGAGGCATGCTTCACATTCTTCACACCAGGAGCTCCAGGACCTGGCGTGTGAGGCCAGACATCAGTGGGTGATGTGTCCATGAATCTGTCACACGGTAACTGTCGGGGCTCAAAACACGCCACAGCAAATGCCAATAGGTGCTTCCACGCAAGATGTGTTAGATTTTCTTACAGACGTGAACTCTATTACACAAAGCAGCAGCAACAAAACAGCGTGGTTAAACATTTCATTAGTTTGCCGTCTTAAAATAATAAATAAATAAATCACTGCTTTCAAAGCAGGAGGTTAAATTTGTGATTTGGCACTAAAATAACTGAAAGGCCATCGGGCTGTCAGTACTATGGTAAGAAATATGGACACTGTAAGCATATTCAGAAAAGGTTACACTTCATGACAGCCAACCCATTATTAGCCTAATGACAACAAATAAATGTTAAAAATGAAAAAGTGATTTAAAAATTGTCTAAATAAAATTAATAATATAATTAACACTTAATTCACGATGTGGGTCTGTGCTTTTTGTAGCTGGTGTCAATTACATTTTTATGACTCACCGTAGGCAGATTTTAGCCTCATGAAGCTGATTTCAAGCTGGAGAACAAAGACCAGACATCTGACGAGATAAACCGTCTTTGTCGTCGCCATCCTTCCTGTAGCTCCAGTTTCTGAGCGCAGAGAAACTCATTAATTATCCCGAACAGATTCTTCACTCTTTCACTGATGGCAGTTATCTATTTAAAAAGACAAATGCAGTCCAGTGTTTTGAAGAGAAAAGAAAGGAGAAAAAAAAGCAGACGAAGCAAAGTTAGATATTTATGTATCCTCATGTGATGTTGATGTCCAACTTCATCGGTGTTCATCATCAGCAAGCCTTCTCTGCATCAGTTCAGTCTGCAACAAAGTCAAACGCTGCAGGAAACGTTGCATTCAGGCACTGTCGTATTGATCAGCATCTTCAACGTCATTTCATTGATTTAATTTAATTTCTTTTTTATTTGTCTGAATTTTATTTGAATAAATCAAAATGTTTTTGAAAAAGAATCTGTGCATCTCAACCAGTATACTGCATTGGCCTAAGGTACTGACAGAAAACTTGGGCTTAGGCTACTAACTATATCATTCCTGTGACTGTTTTAACCTGTGATGTGCACAGTGCACAATTCTGCAATTACAATGTTTGACAAATACATAAAAATCCATGCATGCATGAGTATTATAAGGTAACCAAAAGCACCAAAATTAAGACTAAAGTGTCCCACATCATAATCGTCTTGCAGATATAAAGAGCAAAAGAAATCACACACACTGCCAGGATGTATCTTAACTCAATCATACACTCAAATTTCTAACTGTTAGAAGACGTTATGAGAGTTTGCTCTTTTTTCACCTGCACCTACATTCACATTAATAACAACCTGAGTATCCTCTGTCTATCTCACTCTTCTATCCAAAGAATGTTGAATGCAAAAACCTGCACCTACAAATGGAGAGATGCCAAACTGTGTTTCTGGTAACAGTGACATTACAGATCTATCTTATCTTAATCTGCATTGAAGTTTCACGATTACGGGGAACAAGTGAATGCACCAGGTCATCCACGCAGCTCCAACCTTTCCCGTTGGATGGCGCACGATTGTGCAACTGAGAAAAGGACAAAGCAACCCACTCGTGGGACTAGTATGAGTTATGCATTTATTTGAGTATGCTGATTCATTACCGCTTATTTCACTAATAATATGCCACATATTAGAACAAACAAAATGCCTAAATTTCTGTGATATTACAGGTTGAATATTTAGATAAAATCAGAATGTAATGACATACAAATCTCATAAGTCCATATCTTTTCAGAAACCTAAAGAAGATATAAAATATATTGAATGTTTGATTTTCCACATCCGTGGAAGTGATTTGAACTTGTGGAAATGTGGAATTGATTTGAATACCTGAAAACAATGATTTTGATGTGTGAGACAATACTTTTTTCAATATTTTGCAACGGTCTATGAACACAGTTCATCGCACCATCCATAAATGCAGGTTATCATGTTTTAGTTTTAGAGTAACATGCTCACAATGACTATGTTAAAATGTGTATTGCATCTATTACAGCACACAATGAGTCCTACTGAACTGGCCTGCATGCTTGCAGTCCAAACTTGGGACTGTCCAAAGTGGAAACATTGAATGAAATGAAAAATACAACACAGAAGACCCAGGACTGTTGAACAAGTAGCAGGAGGAGGAGTCAGCGGCCTGGTCAGGGTCTGGGATGCTGGGCCTCCCTGCTGCTGTAGGACCAGGGGCGGTCTGCTTGTCTTCACCACAGGGCCAAGGGCAACATCTCCTGGGTCTGGGGGTGGATTGCCCCTCTGGGGGTGATGGTACCTGGACCTGGGGGTATAGAGTATGTTTGGGGAGTGTGAGTGTGTCTACAGTGTTCATTTCTGTTTGTCTCCACATTGGGCGAATGCTGACTATTTGTATATGTGTGCATGAGGGTGGGAATGCATGTTTGTGTCTGCGTGCACATAGGTGTATACACGGTGCTCACAGACTTACGTGCTGCTCAGTAACATTCAATATTGATTATTTACTGTTACTTATACTTATCTAGGTTGTTGCTGTGGTCTCCCTACTCTGTTGTTCTGTTTTTGCTTGTTTTCCTTCCCCCCGTTCCAGTAGATGATCCAGCAGATTTTTAGTGTCTTTTCTCACCGTCCCTCTCACCTCTGTTTTTCTTTCCTTCTTGTTTTCTTGAACTTCTCTTGTCTATGTCTTTCCCTTTCCTATCCCCCAGTCATGTCTGTTCCATTTGTAGTAACTCTAAAGTTTAAATAAATAAATAAATAACAATAATAAAGATAAATCAAGTGGACCAGTATGACAAAGCCATAACAATCCACTTGGAAAAATAAATCCATTGGGCTTTTTTGTTGGTCTTCAGAAAATAATTCTGATTGCTACAGTGCCGAACAGGACAGGCAACAAGAAAGCCTACAGTTGATTTTTGGCCTGTCTTGACTATCTTCCTATAATCAGCTAAGTCTTATCTTGTTCCCTCCCTGGATCTATAGTGGTTGTGAGGGTAGTCAACTAAAAAAATTGCACTCTTTACATTCTCCAGTTTTCAACCTTCATTTCTCAACACATGGTAGTTGGGAGTTATTTTAGTTCAACATTAAATTAATTTTGAAAGGAACATTAAGCTTAACAGTTCATTATTTTCTTCATTTCTTTTATATATTCATAAATGTCATGGGAAAAACACTTAAATATGCAAAAAAAAAAAAAAGAGAGAAAAAATTATTACTAAACTGCATAGCAACTGAAAAGAAAACTTCTTTATTTAGAACAGACAAAAAGAACTGACTTTCATAGAACACAGCGTAACATTTCAAAAGCACACAGATTAAATTTAGAGTGTAATAGTCTCACCCGATGACATTGTAAAACATGGAAATGCATGTCTGACGGTGTTCCAGTAGAGGCAGCATTACTGTGGTATTTAAATTCATCACCGAGAAATGTGCTGGCTTCCTCAAAATGCATTGCTTACCTCACGCCACATAGCCACTAATTCAACATACAGTAAAGCTACAATGTTTGTTGTTTGTGTTCATAATGGTTTCATTTTAGGAAAAACAGGCCATTGCTATTATTTTTTGTCATCAAGGTTGGTTCTGTTTAAATAAAGAAAATGACCCTGCATGATAAGTTCAGAGACAGGGTATCAGATGAAACAGTCCTGGTAGGCATAATGTCTAGGGAGAATTTAGCTTCACTTCATATCGACATTGTGGCACTGAATGTTTTCTCTGTCTAAACTTCTAGAGGTTGGTAATGTAGGAATATTGTAATATTTTACTTATTTACATGGTTTTCTTTGCTAAACTGTGCTAGACCAGAAATGGAAAAAAATCTGCTACTCTTTTTTTAAATGAGGAAAAACAACACCGCAACAACTCAGCTCAGCACTGAACTTTGAGTAAAGGGTATGAACACCCCCCTAAAATGTGGTAACCTGTGCTGGATACATAACCTAGTTGGGAATAGTTTATTTTATAAGTTTCTAAGTATTGATTTAAAAATGGCTGTAGGTGCCACGTGATTACAGATTTTTTTTTTGTTGTTGTGTATAGCTTCTCTAACTTAGGAATAAAGCATACCTATACTCTCTGAATGAAGCCCAGCTGTAACATTAAATATTATATACTGATACTGATTTAATGAAGCAGAAAATGTGTAAATGTTCTTATGTTTCTAATCTGCTGCTATATAATATTAATGTATTGCCCACAAACGAAAGTGATTTTGATGTTTCCTTTATAGATTTAAACTTTAATGCTTAAATGTATTCAGAGTTTCAGAGCACAGATTGTCTGACAAATAGAAAGCAGCACAGATAGCACAAATAGTGTTGAAAGTATTAGCTTGAATTGTTTATTTTAGTCTTATTTGCAGCCAAGTTGCATTTTGCTGTCATATTTTTTTTTAATGATGATGATGATGATGATGTCTCCAGTTTGGAATAGGTAGCGCTCATGAGGATAATTTTGTGCAGAAGAAGAGTCACATGATCCACAAAGTGCCCCTTTTTGTGAGTGAGTGTAACCGGTGTGTTTCTGGGTTGTGTGTGATCCTGACGATAAAAGGTAAAAGAAAGAAAGACCTCCAAATAAATAGCTTGCCCACTCCAGCTCCTCTCCCACAGGGGAATTGTAGAAAAGGGCTGGCATTTATTTTTTACATTAAACATAAAGTATGAATTTACACGAAACATATTTGACATAAGATTAAAAAAACAACAACACGAAATCCGACATACCTGACAATAAAAGGTAAAAGAAAGAAAGACCTCCAAATAAATAGCTTGCCCACTCCAGCTCCTATAACCAAATACAAACAGCGGGGAAGAGGGTTAGCTCAACCCACCACAACTTCCAAGCTAGCAAGAATTATCTATTCATGCTAGCATTCACGTTTCCTAGAACACATATGTGGCACACACATACTACACATTTATAGCATCTAACAAAAAACAGGCATAATGATGACAATAATTGAACTAAAATTGCAATCAGAAACATCTGGGTGGCTAAATTATAGCCACCCAGATGGCTAAATTATATGTGTGTTTTACAGTTTTGGAAAGAAATGACACCCACCTCTCCCACAGGGGAATTATAGAAAAGGGGAGAGGCAAAAGGGGTACATTTAGGGTTGCCAACCGTCCCTTAAAATACGGAATCGTCCCGTATTTAGAAACAAAAGTACACGTCCCGTATTGAGCTAATAAGGGACGCACTTTGTCCCATAATACAGTGAGAATCAAAAGTAGTCTATAAATGTTTATGGAATTAACGCTTTGTTTGAAAACATAATTCCCAGCCCCTCTCCTGCTTTGTGACCAATGAGCTGACAGCACACTTATGACAATTCGAGTATAACAATTCAGATTACCGCTCATCTCATTGGTCGAGGAAAGGTCGCTTACAGAGAAAATACCGGAAGACAACAGATGACCACAACAAGAAGCATGGCCAACAGGGAAACAAACGCCGACACTGCGGTGCAAGTCTCGGATGACAGTACACCTAAAGCTGGGCAGACACTGTGTGATTTTTTCAGTCACGTTATTCAGCTCCTGCTCAAACTGCACGATTGACTCACAGGGGTTAGAAGTTGGTAGGTCACGTGCAGGGTCTCACACTATTCCGCCCGATGCTCTGATGCCTGACCTGAGTGCTCACACTGTGTCTCCATAAAATGAAGGTTATAACAGAAAATCTGTCGCTCGCTCTCTCTGTCTTTCACTCACACAGACACACCACCACCATCAACTTTGCTAAATTGCTAATGAAAACATTGATCAGGCAGCTGTGATTGAGCAGCAGTGTAAATCCAACTATTTTCACGGTTGTTGTGGTCATGATAATTTTTGTGATGCCACATCGAAAAGGCTCGGATGAGCTTTCCAAAGTTCTACAAGTTGTGCCTCCATCACTTGTGTCCAGATCACACGCTGCACAGCCGTGCTGCTCCGTCTTTTTCACCGACGTTTACGTGTTTGCGCGCGAGCAGTGTGAGCGCCTGTGGCGACACCCTCACGAGCGATTGATAATCGGGAGCTGGTCGTGAGGTGTTAATCGCTTCTCGTCACCCCACGTATACTACACGATGCACGATGAAGGCCAAAATCGGTCCGATCACTCAAAAATCGGCTCAAAATGGGCCTAAAACCGCACAGTGTGAGCCCAGCGTTAGAGCAGCAATGTTTGTTCCCCTCAGAGAAAGGGAAGAATGGGAAAAGGAAAACACCTGGCTGGAAAAAGTTAATATGGGCATGTGCAGTGAATATCAGCGCTATGTGGCCAGAAGTGTGATAATATAACTTATTTTGTGTAATAAACAACTGCAAGGATAGATGATTACAACAAATTGATGACTAATACATAAAAGTAATACATAGATGAATAATGATGATGAGTTATGATGCGTAATCATGGGAACAAGCGGGTTTACAAACAGGAGCAGCTGATTAGCATTAGAAAAGCTGAAATAATACCTCAACTGAAGCCAATTGTACTAAATGCACTAAATGTGCACTGTTACAAGAATATTTTTCTTTCTATTGTTTTCTATTATTTTAAGTTAAGCAGGACAGAGTTCTTTTAAAGAAAGATTTACTTATATTCTCAAAAGTTAAGCATGACAGGCTTCTGTTTAAGAAAGAGACCTGTTTTATTGTGTTAATGTTGTCATTTTGAGCTAAAAATAAATGGCTAAATGATCATTTGTTTCACATGTGTTCATATCACAAAGAATAGAATATGCATCTACTTAAATCAACTTCAAGTCAAATGGTTAAAAAAATAATTTCACACACAAAAAAAGAGCTAGAAAATTCACCACACTGGGAAGGGTGAAGACAACTGGGTCGCTCGGCCCTGGCCACGAGGTGTCCCTTATTTATTTTTCAGGGAGTTGGCAACCCTAGGTACACTGTATTTATAGGGTTGCACCAAAGAAGAAGAACAATGAGGAGGGGCCCTAACTGATAATGAACATAACTACAGGCTTGGAGGTCCTAACAGTCAGGTATTAATAACACGTTTTGTGTAATTATAACAAGATGTGATTTATGACCCTGTTACATTTGCACAGAATCACAAGTAGAAAGTCTAACAGAAAAGGCTGATATGCATCCATACCTGTTATCTCTGACGGGTATCTGTTCATCTCTCTTTTAGGTTTTGTTAAGGCAGCTAACTAAAAGAAAGGCTGGCTTTGTTGAACTTTCTTCGTGTTGCCCCTCAAGTGTTTTTTTGACTTTGTTATTCTTAAGCGCCATTAAGCTACAATAAAGGTCAACATTTGCTTATCTCAAGTTTGACTGTGCAGACTTCCTTTGGATTCAAATGCATTTGTTTTTGCTGACTCAATAACCCCCAATGACTTGCTTTATGTGTTATTCGTAGGTCTAATAGATTAACATCAGAACAAGGTGTCATACAATTGTGCTTAAACACATTTCATTTGAAATGGTCCATTTTGAGAGTCAGGTCAACACTGTCTGACTTTCATTCCTTTTACTTAAATTTACATTATATTTTTCTTGACTAATGTTGAAGGCATAACACATAAATAAGATATCCTGATATCCTGGAGAAATATTTAAAGATCTTAAAATATGAAATGTTTGTGCACTGAAGTTTAATACTGGCTACGCATGGTTTGCCTTACAAATAGTACAACACAACAACATTAAAAAAAATGAAACAAAAAGCAAAATACAAACTGGAGCTTTCAAAATGATAACCTTTAAAGTTTCAACACAGCTCTTGTCAGATTTTATAGGTTATATTATTTTCTGATGTCTGGTACGACTGATGCAGGATGCTTGTAGACAGTTATTTGTCAGTAAAAAGTATGACAAACAATGTTAAAAAAAATGTGTGCTTTCCTTTAAGGCAGTGCTCTGACTAACTTAAAAAGAGGAACTATAAGTTTACTTAAGAACATCAAAACCTTTCCAGCACAGGAAATTGATGGCTGATGCTTGGGGTAAGTTGATCAGTATTTGCTGTGCCTCTTCTCCTAATTTGGTGCTTTATTACTCTGTGTTTTACAGATCATACAAAAACTAAAATATAAAAAAAGAAATTCCCATAAAGAAAATTGCTTAGTTAATGTGTTTAATTACATTTTAAAAATCTAGTTTTGTGTTTGTGTTTTATAGAAACTTGACAATGGAAAGCAACTACACAACTGAAGAAGAACATTATCTATGTGAGGTTAACTTTCCAACCTTTACTGGCACTTTGTTCATATTGATCTTCATCATCAGTGTCATAGGCAACGGTCTCCTCTTATGTGTCCTTTTCATCTACGAGAACCTGAAAAGTATCACAAATATTTTCATCCTGAACCTGGTCTGCTCTGATTTGATCTTCACCATCACACTTCCATTCTGGGCTGTTGATTATCTACACCACTGGGTCTTTGGAGACCTTTCCTGCAAATTCATAACTGCTGCATTCTTTGTTGGTCTGTACAGCAGTGTCATTCTGCTGACTGCGATGACAGTGGATCGTTTCATTACTGTGGTGCTGCACAACCAGCTGAACAAACTAGATAGAAAGAAGTACGCAATTGGTGCTTGTGTAGCTGCCTGGGTCATCAGCATCTCTGCATCCCTGAGGGAAGCTGTGATCACAAAGGTGGGAAACTGGGAGAATTATACCTATTGTGAGACATCTGAAGACAACCTCGGGCAACACCTCCAAGTGTCGCTGCTATTCTTCCTCCCATTTGCCATTGTTATTTTCTGCTATTCTGCCATCCTCAAGAAGGTTTTACAAGCTTTAAACAGAAAGAAGCACAGGACTGTAGCTGTGCTGTTGTGTATTGTTGCAGCATTTTTCATTTGCTGGGGGCCATACCATATTATGTTTTTAATCAATTCTCTCTATACACCCAAAGGTTGTAAAACACAGGAACGGTTGGCTATCACGTCTCGTATTTGTGAAATGCTTGCCTATTCTCATTGCTGCATGAACCCTCTGCTGTATATGATCTCACAGAAGTTGCGAAAGCATCTGTTGAATCTTTTGCACTGTGAAAATGTGTGCAGGAAGAACAGGGAGAGAGACACTGGCCGGAACACAACTATTAGCCAGAAAGTTGTTTTCACAGAACAAAGTACTGCTGTCAACGAGGACCTGCATGACTATCCATTAAACAATCTGTCTTAAATTTACATATTGAATTTGTAAATGCTTTTACATAATATTTTTCAGTTTTTCATTGAGCCAGTTAAGAAAACAACAACATATGTGCATTTCACTGCATTCCTTTGCATTCACACTGTTTTGTGTAAAAAAAATAAACTGTTGCTGAAGTTCAGTGAAGCCGTTTTCACTTCTCTCTTCTAACAAAATTCTGTATAATGCCATGGCAGGCCGAACTGACAAAAAATGCACTGACAGCACTACTTTATGGTGTCACTACTGTGAAGTGTAAGGGCCAGATTTGGCCAGTGGTAAATTTTGAAATGATGCACTCCCAGCAATGTGCCAATGTGAGAAGAGTGTTATACTAACAATGGACATTTTTTAAACACATATTTCTGTCACGGTCCGGGGCAGCGGCCGTGTGAAGAGTGGAAAGGAGGACTCAAATGCAGCACTTACTCAGATGTGAAGGCGATTTATTGACAATATCAAACATAAAGTGGAGATGGCAAAACAGAACTAAGGATGAACTAAACTGGGTGAAACTACACAAAGGAGTGGCAAACCTGAACATGAAGGGAGAACAGCAGGGAGAGCACGCAGGGGATTTCACAGGGTATGAACACAGACGACGCGACGAGGAGCAGAGGAAATCACACACTATAAATACACAAAGAGACACTGGGAAATCACACACAGGTGGGGGAAACAGCTGGACCTGATTAACCTGACGAGACAGGGGAACACTAACACCAGGGACCAACAGAGGGAGCACAAACCCAGAACCCAGTGTCTAAAATCCCAAACACAAACCATCCCAAAACAGCCATGAATAATAATGAAAGTAATAACAATAAAGAACATAAACATAAAGTCACTGAGTCATGGTCGCAGGACCATGACAGTACCCCCCCCCCCTCAAGGGCTGGCCCCCGACAGCCACAGAAACACACCACCAGATCCGGGCGGGCGGCAGGGGGCCCAGGACGGAGGGACCGGGCCAAGACCAAAGACGGAGGCCCCAGAGTCCCAAACAAATGTTCACAAAAAAAAAAAAAAAAAAAAAAACTCACAGGGGAGCAGAGTCCAAAACACAGTTCAGGTGGCCGGCCAGGGGCCCGATAACACAGGAGGCCGGGATGGGACAGTTCAGGAGGCCGGCCACGAAGAAGGCCGTGGAGGCGCACAAAAGGTTCAGGAGGCCGGCCGTGCGGAAGGCAACGGCGGCCGCTCAGGCGAAGAGGGTCCGGGGGCCGGCCGTGCGGAAGGCAACGGCGGCCGCTCAGGCGAAGAGGGTCCGGGGGCCGGCCGTGCGGAAGGCAACGGCGGCCGCTCAGGTGACGGCGTCCGGCCAGTAGCCTAGCCAGCGGTCCAGAAAACGGCCGTTTAGCTCCAGACCCAAACGAGGCTGGGCCAGGCGAGGCTGAGGGCACGGAAGCCGGGACCACAGCAGGCGGAGACGATGATGCAGACACGGAGGCTGGACCAGACGAGGATGCAGACACGGAGGCTGGACCAGACGAGGATGCAGACACGGAGGCTGGACCAGACGAGGCTGATGAGGACGCTGAAGCTGAGGCTGGACCAGGCGAAGCTGATGAGGACGCTGAGGCTGGACCAGGCGAAGCTGATGAGGACGCTGAGGCTGGACCAGGCGAAGCTGATGAGGACGCTGAGGCTGGACCAGGCGAAGCTGATGAGGACGCTGAAGCTGGACCAGGCGAAGCTGATGAGGACGCTGAAGCTGGACCAGGCACTGCAGGTGAAGATGAGGATGCTGTGGCCGAGGATGCGGGCACGAAGGCTGGACCAGGCCAGGATGAAGCCGGACCAGGCGATGATGAAGCTGTAGCTGAAGCCAGGCCAGGCGAAGCTGACGCTGTAGCCGAAGCTGGGCCAGGTGAGGATGAAGCTGGACCAGAACCAGGCGAGGCTGAAGCCGGGCCAGGCGAGGATGAAGCCGGGCGAGGACGAAGCTGTAGCTGAAGCCGGGCGAGGACGAAGCTTCAGGCTGAGGCGTGGCAGTAGCAGGTGGTAGCGCTGCAGCCACAGGTGGAGAAGCAGCCACAGGTGGAGAAGCAGCCACAGGTGGAGAAGCAGCCACAGGTGGCCGGACGGGATCCTCGGGCCCCCCAGCTGATGTGGCAGCCGGTGTGGCATGAGGCCGGACGGGCTCCTCGGGCCCCCCAGTCGAAGCAGGAGGCCGGACGGGCTCCTCGGGCCCCCCAGCGAAAACAGCCGCAGAACCAGTGGGCACCGGGGCCCCCGGCACACATGAAACAAAACCAGTAGGCACGTGGGCCTCTGGCACACATGAAACAAAACCAGTAGGCACGTGGGCCTCTGGCACACATGAAACAAAACCAGTAGGCACGTGGGCCTCTGGCACGTATGAAACAAAACCAGTAGGCACGTGGGCCTCCGGCACACATAAGGAGGGCTGCAGCTGCGCAGAGCACTGACCCTGCTCAGGCAGTGACAGCCCGGTGCAGTTCACAGCTGGCATCTTGGCCTCCAGGGGTCCAGAGTAAGCTGAGGGCAGTAACCCAGCCTCTGGGGAAGCCCCGGAGTGAGCAATAGTCTCTAATGTAGCCAGCTTTTGAGGAACAGGTCCGTAGTGAAACAGTTTGTCTCCCTGCCCAGAAACAGCGGTGGAAAAACAGTGTGAAAATTGTGGCTTAAGGGAGGCTAATGGTTGAGCTACAGACTGGGAAGCTTGTGGCTGGACACAGAACTGAGCCGGAGAATGGCAATAAAGTCCTGGCTCAGAAGGAGCGGCAGAGACACAGTCTGTCAGTTTTGCAGCGGGTTTGTACACGCCCACTTGGGAAGGATCCGTTACCACGAAGGTAGGTAAGCGATCCATACAGTCTCCCATCCCGCTCTGAATAGCCCCAGAAAACAAAGTCCCGGAAACTGGGGAAAGCAATGCATCCCGCTGACTCACCGCATCGGGCTGCTCGAAAGTGAATGCAGACAGGGGGTGTAGTCCAAGGTCCAAAAGGAGAAACTCCCGCTCCCACGGACATAGCGAGCCTAGAAGCCATGGGAGACCGGTCACCAGACGCTGTAGCCGCCTCTCTATAGCGCGCTGGGACTCCCCGCCCGGGTTTTCCAGCCACAGGTCAATAAGCTCCTGTGTGGCATCGATTAGATTCTCCCGTAGCTCCTTGGACGGGTTAAGCGCTGCTGGGTCCATGTTGTGGTCGCGTCGTACTGTCACGGTCCGGGGCAGCGGCCGTGTGAAGAGTGGAAAGGAGGACTCAAATGCAGCACTTACTCAGATGTGAAGGCGATTTATTGACAATATCAAACATAAAGTGGAGATGGCAAAACAGAACTAAGGATGAACTAAACTGGGTGAAACTACACAAAAGAGTGGCAAACCTGAACATGAAGGGAGAACAGCAGGGAGAGCACGCAGGGGATTTCACAGGGTATGAACACAGACGACGCGACGAGGAGCAGAGGAAATCACACACTATAAATACACAAAGAGACACTGGGAAATCACACACAGGTGGGGGAAACAGCTGGACCTGATTAACCTGACGAGACAGGGGAACACTAACACCAGGGACCAACAGAGGGAGCACAAACCCAGAACCCAGTGTCTAAAATCCCAAACACAAACCATCCCAAAACAGCCATGAATAATAATGAAAGTAATAACAATAAAGAACATAAACATAAAGTCACTGAGTCATGGTTGCAGGACCATGACAATTTCTTTCAATAATGATCAATGATAGTCTGAGTGACTAATAAAACAGTGTGTGCAGGTTTTACACGTGTTTCTCTTCAAAAATGCCATTACAATTTAGGAAAATCAACATGTTTTTGATATCAGGAAAACTGATCCTATTAATAACTGCTGTGGGTTGTGTGTGCATAAATCCACGTGGTCTGGATAAATCTGACGGTGAAAGAAGAGCACATGACTCATCCAGAGAAGGTCTGCATTATTACAACCTATTCCATCATCCTGAAACCTCTGCCGTCCTCCGATCAAACCACCACCGGTTTCACGTCTTAACAGCTGTTTTATACGTAAGCTGTGGGGCGTGACCAGGCTAGCCACAGTGTCTTAAAGAAGTATCCATGACCAAGGCAGAGGGGGCCATTTCCCTGTACATGTAACGGAGTGGAAAGATCATAGAGACACCGAGTTTCTCTTATATAAAACAGGTGCCTCTCCAGTGCCCCTGTTGTTACTTTCATTTACACCAAAGCAGATGAAAGGGATTCACAATGGTTTATGCTAGCTGACCGGACAGACTGATATCAGTGCACTTTAATGACTTTGTGCTATACTGTTTTGTTTACTGACTTATTTTTCAATTCATTTTTAAGCTGTGAAGTAAAGATTTCCAGTAATAAAATATAAATACATTTATTTTGAGAAAACAGCATTTTAGTTATTTCTAAGCATCCTTTCAGGCTACAAAGTAACAACTAAAATAAAAACTGTTTTTGATGAAAATCTGAAATGTAATTTTTAAACATTTTTAGTTAAACAACAGCCATAAAAACATTTCCTCCTCTCCTACCATTTCCTTAAATGAGATAATAGAAATTCAAATTATACTGTTGTAAAACTTACAGGTTATCAAAACTGTTTTATCAGGCTATTAATTTAGTGAATACTTCTTATGCCAGAAATGAGTAAATGCGAAGTTTATTATTATAAATTCGATTCCAAGTCTCATACTTACAGGAAACACAGTGAATACAGCAGTGGTTTTGACCTGAATGCAATCCCGACCTTCTCCATTAGATGGCGGAGAAATTTTAGAAATTAAAAAGTAAACCACTTACAGAACTACGCTGAGCACTGGGCTCAACAAAAATACGGCAGGTAATTGCTGCCTCTGGTTTAGCTGCACCAAATGCTTACCTTAAACGTAATCCATATTTACTGGCCAAAAGGCATAATTTCTAATCTTAAAGGGCTCCTCATCAATACATAAATTATTTTGATTAGGTTAAGAAAACATTTCAGTGATAGAGAAATAAATATGATTTTGACCACATCTCAAATCCATGAAATTACTTTAATTTGCTGTATTATTAGCAGGTGTTTCACCAAGAATATGTCAATTATTAGGGGGAAAAAAGACGGTAAACTGCACCCTTGGAAGCGATTGTCAGGGGTGGTTTAAACTTCTTCTGTGCCTAGAGCCTCATTCTCAGCTTGTGCCAGGGTGACCAGTCCTCTAATGTGGTCGGCTGCTCGTTGTGTCTTCTTCTCTGGGACTCTAGCTCTTTGGCCATGGGCGCCCCTCCGTCCTTCTCCTGCTGCGATGGATGCACAGATATCGCTGAGATGTGTACTCTTGTACTCTTGGGGGCTGTGGATGGCCCGGATCTCCTGGATCTAGTTCTGTCTGCCTCTGGGGGCGTTGTTGTGGCTTTTCTCCCTTATTATCAAGTACTTTCAGCTTTAGACATTGTCATACTATAATATATAATATTATATTTAATGTAACAACTGAAATAACATAAATAGAAATGCATAAATAAAAGAGATAAAAGAAACACATCAACAAGAGGAGGAAAAGCAGAATATGTTGGGCACAACAGTGCATCCAGATCATAATTCTGATTGCAAAAGTCATCAGACATGGCAGGAATAAAAAGAAAAAAAGGCTAAATGTCTCTTATGTTACATGATATAATGTAATAATCCTAAATCTTAATAAGAGGTTTTTAGTCTCATTCTGCCACTAAAGTTAAATTACCTGGAGATGTATGAATTTGAAATAAAAATCCCACCTTTTGAGCAAGAACAGAATAACTGGTTATATTTAGAGCTGAGGAGTCCTCACAGAGCTGGCAGTGTTTGGAAACAGTTCATGCTTCCAACTTTCTCTACTTCAGACTCCTTAAACAAGACCAGTCTTTTAAGGTTAGATCTGAAAGAAGAATATGCATATGCAAAATGAAACATGTAGACAAAATAAAAAGCCACAGCTTTGTGTTTGACACTCAGTTCAAACATTCCTGGCAGGTAACAGATTTAATCTCTGAGTTACAATTTAGTTTCACTTCATATGGATGCTGTAGTGCAGACTGCTTTCTCCATCTAAATCTCCACATGAAGGTAATGCAACAACTTTGACATTTTTTTATTTAATAAAAAAAATATTTTATTACCTTAATTAGACTAGACTAGAAACTGGAAAAAAAAAGTTTGACTCTATTTTCATTACAAATTTAATTAATCAACTCTTAATTCTCACTAAACTTAAAGATAAAGGGGCCCCAGTACAATATTTGCCTTGTTGTGTGTGTTTATTTTGCTGAACAAACAGCTGTTTGGGGAACAGCTGTTGGTATTATATTTACACAATATCGCGAAAACACAAAGGAGCATTCAGAGGACTTTGAGGAGCTGAGGTGTTTCACTTTTTTCACAAAAATATAAAAAGAACTAGTGTCTTTTTATGTCAGTGTATAAACTGTAAATGTTCGTATACTTTTTTTAGTCTGTGAAGAATCATTAAATTCATGTTTAACTTCTGATTAATTAAAAGTAATTTAGAAAGCTACCTTTACCTAATCATGAGTATCACACAGTCACGGCAGCTTAAAAACATTTCAGTTTTCATTGAACTTAGAACTTAAAAATGTTGAAAGAAGATTATTCTTCATAATAATAAGATTATTATTAGAAACAAGGATGCATCTTCCGTCCACTTTCTTCAGGACTACAGTTAACTTAATTGCCACTTGGGGATAAATGATGTCTTTCTGATTCTGATATTACTCAAAGGTGATTTTATGGATTTTTCTGTTTAACAAATATGTGCAGATCAGTAGCTGTGTAACAATGGACATAGATCATATGTAATTTTTTTTGCAATCTGATGCAAATTATTGTATGATTTGAATTATAAATGAAAGTATATTTTAATATTGATTGGTCAATTGTAATCAGTAAAGAAGAATGGACTCTACTTGAAAAGTGAATTTTATGTATATTACCAGCTCTTTGATTTCTGTGAGATGAAGAAAATGAAGGAAAATGTATGCAAATCTGTGAATTTTGTCCTAACAATGCATGAAGCCACTCGTTGAATTTCAGTTTGAGTTTTAATCCACACAACTTAATAATCTTAGACTATCTGCCCTTTATTTGAGTGCTTCTACATTAACTTTACATTCTGAGTAATGAAAAAACATCAAGATAAATCAAGATACAAGTAAAGAGTAAGAATTGCAAGTGTACACTATTATGAAGTAAACATACTTTAAAATTCAAAAGATAACCAACCAAAATAAAAAAGACTGGCTGGGCAGGTAAACTTTGTTGTTCATATTAAATCATTTTCATTTATTTAATGGTACCAGATTTTTAACACTGAGTGGTTTTGTCACTACTATTGTATCATAAAAAGCAACAGGAAAAGGTCATGTTTCATCTCAGTGAAAACAGGCCATTCCTATTATTTTGTGCAGTCAAGGTTAGGTCTTCAAGAATTTGACCAATGAAAATAACCCGGATAACACTGTGTTCTACTGTATTGTCTAATACAACATGTGACAAGTGCAATCAGTCTGTGCAAACAGTAGCATCCTAACAAAACAATCTACATCCTGAGATCTAGTAAAACAGGTAAAACATTCCTGGTATGGAGATATAATCTCTTGGCTAAGTTTAGTTTCACTTCATATGGACATTGTTGCACAGACAGTTTTTGCCAATTAAACTTCCAGAGGAAGGTAATCCAATCCAATCCATCTTTATTTATAAAGCATTTTAAAATACAAGGCACAGGCCAAACGTGCTGTAGCTTAAATAAGTTAAGAACAATAGAATAAAACAAAACAGTAAAAAATAAAACACATAATACATCAGAATTAAAACAGCCCTATATTTTAAAAAAAAAAAGATAAAATAGCATAAATTAAACTAAAACATCTGAAATAAAACTAGAACAAAAAACCAACATCTCACAAGGAGTCAAAGGCCAGGGTGAAGATATGGGTTTTCAGGAGTGATTTAAGAACAGAAACCTGTCTCATCTCTAAAGGCAGATCGCTCCACATAATGTAATGTAATAAGAATGAATTGCTCTTCCTGTTTCACCTAAGCAGAGAAGCTCAGACCTCCCTCTCCACAGCTATCTCCTGGCTTGTAACAGGCCAGACACCCTATACTCCTAAAGAACTTCCCAGAGAGAACTTCGAGGGACACGGTCAAATGCTATCTCCCAGTCAAGAAAAAAAATGGGTAAACTCCCATGCTCCCTCAAATGTCCTCGAGAAGATAAAGAGCTGGTCCGGGACAAAAACCGCATTGTTCCTCCTACATCCAAGGTTCGAATAACGGATGGACTCTCCACAGACTTTCCAGGGGAGCATTTTTGAATAAAGAAAATAACACAGACACCCTGTCTTACTTTATTCAACATACAAGGAGTACAGTCATTCTGTGTTAAATTGCATCCATCTAAATCTCCAGATGAAGGAAACATGTAAACATGTAACTGTTTTACTTACTAACACAAAGTTTTGTGCTATACTAGACAATTTATATTGATTACTTAAGTTTAGGTCTTCAGGAAACATAATTGAGATAATGCCATATTTTTGGGAATGTTTAGACCACTTGGTATGTAGTGAGAATTGTTTAAACTCGCAGGCTATCTGGGTTAAGGTTAGGGTTCGCTAGTTCGATACTGCTTCTTGTAACTGTTTAACTTCTAAGTATGTCAAGGATCACTACTGCTGTGGTGTACATCAACTGGTTACTGCATTCACACCTTCACATACTCTTGGTATGCAAAAAATTCCCCTGGTCACCAGTTAAGCTTAGTGGGTGAGCAGGCGACCATATGCCGTATGGCTCGAGAGCAGTAGGCCCAGGTCGAGTCTGATCTGTGGAATTGTTGCATGTCTTCCCACTTCACTCTTTCCCCGTTTTCCTGTCAATCTACACTGTATCTATCCAATAAAGGCTTTTTAGCTTTTATTGGATAGATACAGTGATGTCAGATGTTGTTCCTGGGATCTGCTGGACACACTCGTCTAGCTTGGAGGTCACTGCACCGAATGCTTCGATTACCACTGGGACCACTGCTGCCTTTACCCTCCATATCTTCTCGAGCTCTTCTCTGAGCCCTTGGTACTTCTCCAGCTTCTTGTGTTCCTTCTTCCATGTTGCTGTTTTTCTATGCGAACATAGAAAAAATATGTTTGATTTCGCACACATTTTGCCAAATTCAAAATTGCACCACCTTTGTCATTTCAACAGATCCTCACGAAAGTCCAGTAGCATGCTCTAGTTTGAAGAAATGGAATATAACAAGGCCAAGGCAATTTTCACATTCCAGTACACTGAAGTTGGTGCTTCTTGGCATTAAAAGTTTTGGAACCAGGTGAGTCACTTTGGCAAACGTTTAATCAGTTTATACCATGTCAATAAAAATGCCTTGAAATTGAGAAAACAAAATTATTGATGGTTACAGCGCTCAGAAACCAGTAGGAAGTGTAGAGGCCTTTTTCTTGGAATGGCTTTAGCATATCAGCACCAATGGGATATTACTAATGGCTCCCATTAATGGTTGGACTACTTCTTCTCTGTTCACATAATATGTTCCTTTGAATCTATCTGTTCATTAGTACATGTGAAACTACCCTTTAGGGTTTTCTGTTGATGTTAGGCTTGGTCACTGCTTAGAGGACTTATAACTCCAAACCATTTGAACTGAGAAATCAATGCCTGTCAAGAAAGTTCAGGAGTGAACTGGCAAGCAGTTTGAGATTTTCATCCCAAAAGACTTTTACATGGTTATCATTTTGTGTAGAGATTTAAAATGATTAGCCTAACTGCATATTATAAGACTTTAATTTCTGATCTATGTGCGAACTTCAGGCCTGAATGCACTGACCTTTGAAGATTCCTGTTTGGTCTCTGAATTCTAGCTGGGGATCTAGATTTCATCATCAGGATTATCCTTGACAGTCAGGCAGTGCACACAGATGATGTTCATCCTCTGTGCAAGATTGAGGTTCATGATGAAATTGTAGAGCAAGAAGGCATGTTGGCTAAACAGACCTTCTAGGAAGAGATCAAAAGTACTGGCTGTGATGCTGTTGCACCAAAGTAAGTGAGACAGTGATATAAAGAGGAGAACCTTCAAAATTAAATTACGTTTGTTTTCTGATTTTTTTTTCTTTTTTCTAATGAATGAAGTCTCATAAAGTGCTCATGAGTTGGCTGTTATATCAAAAAGTATTTCTAATTTGGTTATTTATTTATTTTATCTTTCAGAAAGTACCACGTCACTGTTCAGATCAAAACAGGGAACAAAGTTTCAAATGAAAGTCACATGGGTGACAAACTGAGATGCTGTGAATAAAGTCCTGTCTCCATGAATATCATTTTCATAAATTATACCAAAGTACTATTCATGAACGATACATACATGTGTTCAGTGGAAGGGAATACAACAAACCAGTTGTTAACGATGAGTTGAGCAGAAGAAAGAGGAAAGACAGAAAGAAAAACTGAATCAAAGACTACAAGAATTTCACCAACAAGCTAAAGAGCAGCTTGAAAAAACTGAGTGCCCAGATCTCAGATTAATTTGAGTCACAGTGAGATGGCTTAATAGGGCATCTGGATAAATGTGAAGCCAACTACGAATCAGGCAGTGACAGTGCTGAGTTTCTTGAAATCCTCTCGGTGAAATGCAGTCTCCCAGTTTCAAATCTCAGTCTGAGTCAGCTCACAGCTAATCAGCTTAGTGAGATCCTTTCAGTCCTGGAAAAGCGTCTGTTTAATGACATCCATCAGCACTCTGCAGCACACTCAGGTGTTCATCACAGAGCTCTGTGCTCTGTCTCTGGATATATCTGAAGGAGTTTCCCTACAATGCATCTCCAATCATATGCAGTCCCTTTTGGGATCCATCAGCCAGTCATAATGTGGAGTTTTGAGAGTTTCCTCCTGACTCAAGCCCTGTATCTGAACCTGGTGGTTGGTGGTCCACAGTGAGGCAGATGGTGCAGTGGTATAAAGATGAAGAAACAAAAGGCACGGACATTCTTTTTTATGAAATACGCCAGATGAAAAATATTGAACAAAAACTGAGTGAATCAACCTAATAACTTATGTAACAAAGCTGATCAAAACTGATTACATAAAAAACCACACAGATATACAGCAAGCTAGGACTCCAGGCAGCATCCCAGTTGAAATTATTCTCTACTGCCGCAGTGACAGAGACAGTTTGAGCAAAATACACAAGGAGCTGTTTCCCGGTGATGTCATTGTTGCAACAAACCTTGCTGGACGTGGCACAGACATAAAGGTTTCCACAGAGGTGAACAATAATGGAGGATTATTTGTTATCCTCTCCTTACTCTCTGAGAACACAAGAGTGGAACTCCAGGCTTTTGGTCAAACTGCATGCAAAGGTAAACCTGGATCTGGTCAGGTAATCATCTCCACTGAACAACTACAGCCATCTTTCAGCACAGCGTCCTCTCTGGAGAAACTTGCAGCAGAAAAGATAAATCACATGATGAATGATGTTGCTGAGATGAACCTGTTTTCAGAATACTGTGAAAATCTTCAAGATATTTATAATACCACTCTCATTGAGGAACTAACAGGCTGTCTTCAATTTGTAAAAATGTCCTCTGCAGACTCAACAAACAGTAACCCAAACGGCCTGGAAAAACAGTTAACAACCAAGTGCATAATGTATAGTTACTTTGACAAAAACATTACTGAGGCTATATCCAAAATTTGGATGTCTCTCTTATTGCGTCAGGAATTGGAAAGCTGATATCAAATGGATTCAAATGTTTTAAAACCTTATTTAAATTTGGTAAACAGCATAAATCAATGTCAATGTTCCTTTCAAGACAGGCTAAAGATGGCTTCAGTGTAGTCTTAAAGACTAATTTGAAGAATGTAGTAAAACACACAAGTAAAGAAATGTTAAAAGAAAAAATCAGCTATGCACCAGGAAAGACTGAAGGGAAAATACTGACTCAAACACTAAATGACACTGAAGATAAAGTGAAATTAAAAATAGAAAAAGAGCCTTTATCTACATTAGGAGATCTCATTATTCTCTCACAACTTGATGATAAAAAGCAACGTCACGATCTCCTGAAGGACGAGAGCAGGAAGAATAAACTGTTGGCCATTTTCAAAGAGGCAATACAGCCATTCTATGAAGACCTCAGCTGGAAGAACATGCTGAATCCATTCCTCTCCACAGTGACTGGTAAAGCTAAATTACATAGCCACAGAAAGACAACAGCATTTCTGGGAGGTATCCAAAGTGTCTACATGGTCTCCAGTAACATAGTTTCTATTGTTAAAGGCCAGGCAAATGGTGCAATTGGTCGTTACATAAGAAAGGGCTTAAAGTGTCGCAAAACAGAGGAAAACCTCAAAGCTGGACAGAACACCAGACACATTGCATGCATGCCAAGAAAGCTAAATTCTAATCACAAACTTGTAGGACATGCAGGTCAACACTCACAATCATATGCTGAAAAGATCAAGAACTCCACGACTGCAGGCACCATCCTTGATATCAGAGTTCTGTCAGAAGCCACTGGCACTAAAGTTGTCATCCTAACAGAGGACAGCAATGGAAGACTTACCAAAATGCAAGAGCTGAGCCCAGACACTAGACCTGCTAAAAAAACTGTGACATTAGTCTACAGACCAAAGAGTGTCCAGTATCCTGATGGTCATTATGATGTGCACATGAATAACCAGACAATGAGCATAGAAAGTAAGGGAAAGAGCTGCTTGTTTCATGCTTTGGCACGGGGAATGAAACCACAAGCCAGTGAAGAAGAGATCACTTTGGAAGCAAATCGCCTCCAATCCCTGGAGGCTGATGCTCTCCTCCGTTACCCAGGCCAATGGGAGCCTTTCATCAACCGGAAAGAATTAACTAAAGCAATGAGGGGAGAGGAAGAGGAAAGTGAACCAAGAAAGATAATAAATGAATGCAAAAAGATACTTCAGAGAGAGGTTGGAAAAGTAGAGTTATACAAAAACTGGCATAAATATGCAATTCAAAATCCAGGACTTGGAAAGTTCATCAATGCAGATCACCAGCCACCAGTCAGTAGTATATTGAAGGCCCATAAACAGAACCAGAATAGCAGATTAGCAGAGGCCATGCTTGAAGTGGCAACAAACTCATCTCCTCTGGATCGAAGTCTCATTTCTAAAGTGGACAGTTCTCATGGTCGGGAACTTCCAACTGTTTATGTACCTACAGAAGTCCATCGTGAATTTCCCAGTACAAAATCACCAGCCTTCAGAGACCTCTTGGCTGCAGCCATAAGTAATAATGATATAAAGAGCACCTTCAAGCTGACAATCCTTGGTTCAATGCCAAGATTCTGGTTGGATCATAATAAGGACTTCAAAGACTTTCAGAACAACTCAATGAGTAACACCAGGCTTGAAATTTTTGAAAACAGCTTTCAGAAACACAGCACAGAGATGGTAAAGACATGGTTTTCTCTGCTTCAAAACAAAGGTGTTATAACAGATGATGATGTAAAGACCATTACAGATTGGATTGGCAAATCAGGCTACAATGATCAAAATGAGCCATACAGGAACGAAGTCACCAACCTTCTCAGATCAAAAGGTATAATCACATTTAAAATGACATTTAAATAAATCACGTATACAAACTTATGTGTGATTCTTAATAAAAGGGAATGGAGGTGCTTAGAGTGGCATTCATTTGAGTGGATTTGTGTTTTCAGTTTGTGAGGTTTGAGAATGTGACTTACAAGCAGATCACACAGGACACTATTGAGAACTTCCTCCTGGCTGATCATCATCAATAGGGCTCTCTGTGTCGTGACTAATAACGACTATTTTCCTATTCAGAATGGTCATCACAGAAAAACATCCTAACTGTTCGTTTAGCCATACTAGCATAACTTCAATAGTAAATTGACTGTTTTTTTTTAACTCTTTTTATTTTGTTTATTTTTGATGTTTTAATTATTTTGTAATATTATGTGGCACATTATGTGGATATGAAACAAATTTGAATGTTGTTCGAATTATGTAAAAAAGCTCATGGTTTGTAAACTCAGAAACATAACATTTTTTGTATGGTCATATAAGATTTTATGTTTTTTAAAATAATCAAAACCAATGCTGACAGTTACCAACTTTTGACTCATGTTCAAGTATATGAGCAGTTGAAATTGATCACATACACTCAACAAAAATATAAACGCAACACCTTTGTTACTGCTCCCATTCCCCATGGGATGGACGTAGAGACCTAAAATTCATTCCAGATACACAATATAACCATCCCTCCCAAACAGTGGTCACAAATCAGTCCAAATGTGTGGTAGTGGGCACATCTGCCATAGTGAGATAATCCATCCCACCTCACAGGTGTGCCACATCAGGATGCTGATCTGACATCATGAGTAGCGCACAGGTGTACCTCAGACTGCCCACAACAAAAGGCCACCCTGGAATGTGCAGTTTTTTGCGCTATTGGGGGTCTCGGGACCCAGAACCGGTCAGTATCTGGTGTGACCACCATTTGCCTCATGCAGTGCAACACATCGTCGCATGGAGTCTATCAGATTGTCAATTGTGGCCTGTGGAATGTTGGTCCACTCCACTTCAATGGCTGTGCGAGGTTGTTGGATATTTGTGGGAACTGGTACACGCTGTCGTATACGCCGGTCAAGCACATCCCGAACATGCTCAATGGGTGACATGTCCGGTGAGTATGCTGGCCATGCAAGAACTGGGACATTCTCAGCTGCCATCTGCCCTGAACAATGTGAACCATGATTCATCCGTGAAGCGCACACCTCTCCAACGTGCCAGACGCCATCGAATGTGAGCATTTGCCCACACAAGTCTGTTACGGCGACGAGCTGGAGTCAGGTCAAGACCCCAATGAGGACGACGGGCATGCAGTTGAGCGTCCCTGAGACGGTTTCTGACAGTTTGTGCAGAAATTGTTTGGTTGTGCAAACCAATTGTTCCAGCAGCTGTCTGGGTGGCTGGTCTCAGACGATCTTGGAGGTGAACCTGCTGGATGTGGAGGTCCTGGGCTGGTGTGGTTACACGAGGTCTGCGGTTGTGAGGCCGGTTGGATGTGCTGCCATATTCTCTGAAACGCCTGTGGAGACGGCTTATGGTTGAGAAATGAACATTCAATGCACGGGCGACAGATCTGGTTGACATTCCTGCTGTCAGCATGCCAATTGCACACTCCCTCATTGCTTGTGGCATCTGTGGCATTTTGCTGTGAGACAAAACTGACAAAAACATTCCAGGGTGGCCTTTTGTTGTGGGCAGTCTGAGGTACACCTGTGCACTACTCATGATGTCAGATCAGCATCCTGATGTGGCACACCTGTGAGGTGGGATGGATTATCTGAATATAGCAGATGTGCCCACTACCACACATTTGGACTGATTTGTGACCACTGTTTGGGAGGGATGGTTATATTGTGTATCTGGAATGAATTTTAGGTCTCTACGTCCATCCCATGGGGAATGGGAGCAGTAACAAAGGTGTTGCGTTTATATTTTTGTTGAGTGTAAGTTCTCACTCCCCAGCCAGAGCATAAAGAGCATATAAAAAGCAATGTGTTTCTTAGAGAACATTAACAATCACTCTCATAGGCATCTGAATTCATGAACTTTACAGAGTACCTGAGTGACCTCTAGTGTTCAGAAAGGCAAAACACACATCTCTTGTATTTAGATCTAAGCAATGCTTATTTATCATTCTTTTCTGGTGGCAGCTGGTGGAGTTATTCTGCAAGAGTTAGACAGAGCAGCTAATAAAATGCTAACTTTGAATCATAAAAGCCAGAAAGATGTACGGTGAAAGAATTAGTAACATAATTATAGCATGTAGCTATAAATGAAGCTGGGACATTATGTAAATATAGATATCAAGTCAAGTCAAGTCAAGTCGGCTTTATTGTCACTTCAACCATATACAGTTTAACAGTACACAGTGAGGCGAAACAACGTTCCTCCAGGAACCAAGGTGCTACATGCAACATAAATTTACAACATAATTTAACAGAAAACTCTAAACTAGTTAACTAAGAGGCTAGTTAGCTGGCTAGCAGAGACAAGACAGACTGACCTAACATAAATTACAACATAAATTAACAAAAAAACTATCTAACTATCTAAGGATGACTTTTTTTTTAATTTATTTATTTATTTTTTTATATCAGACAGCAGACAACAAAGTGCACGTGCAAATGTGCAAACAAGAGCAGCAAGTGACAGTGTGACCAACGTAACATAATAATAAGGTTTTGTGATGATGACTTGAGGTAGTATAATAATATAGATATTGATATAATGCAGGTAAATAATGTAACGATTAATTCTGTAATGCAAGGAAAAATATGTGTATTACAGGTTAAATGTTGAGACGTCCCTGTGCAGTGGATGATTTGTTGGAGGGCTGCTGATTAGCTGGAGAGATTGATGTGGGGTTTATGAGACAGGCCTCAGAAAACACCACACAGTTTGGATGATGGGGAGCATTTCAGCAAAGATAACTTTACTTGGTGAATTTTTCAACCATAAAGTATTCTTGCTCTCTTCAGATTCACCAGGTTGCACCCACTTGATGTGTATGTATTACTGGCTGGTTTACATGAATGAACTGTAACTCTCTGTGGGTGATGCAAACCATTGCTATGGGTTACTTGTTGCAGGTCAAGCTACCTCATTTCCTGTTGGGCTTTTTCATTGGAGAGAAGACAAATATGCTCAAAGTGTATTTTCTTAAATGTATTAATCAGTTCAAGATTCAAGTTAAAAACGGTAGCCGTGTCTCTTAGCTCACTCAGGAGACCCAAACAAACAAAGAGCACCACACCCAGTCAGCAAACACTTTTATTAGGCCACAGAAACAGAATATCGTCTCACGTTTCTTTTTCTGGAACTCTCTGGACATCTCTGTATATAGAAATGGCCCTTTTACAGGTAACACTTGCATTACCATGGCAACCACCTCTTGCCTTTTGTTTAGGGCTGTAGAGTTAAAGAAGAGGGAAGGATTGGAAGACCATTTCCTAACACCAGAATTTATGGCCCTCTTTTGGTGTAGGAGAGTCAGCCTTACAGATTTGTACCTTCTGGTACCATCACCATTTCAGGCAGACCATTCCCCCTCACACAATCCTCAAAGAAGAAGGGTTCTCTTTGTTTATGCTTGTTAGTATCTAAGTGTAGCAGTCTAAATCCCAAACTATACTAAAATGCAAATCAGTGTGCAACAAAGGACATAAAACAAATCTGTGCCACAAACCACAAAGCAATTGTGCAACATAAAATTATGGGGAAACTTTAAACATAAAAAAATCTGACATTTCACAGAATTGTAAACATTGCTCTTTGCACGCTAAAAATTGGGTCAAAACAATTCTGGATTGTTTCAACTTAACAGGGTTGGGTTTTGGTTTGACTCAGCACACTGGGTTAGGATAACTATCCAAAAATTGGGTTAAACTGACCAATGTTCAAAGTTGAAGTCACCAAAAATTGGGTTGAAACTGTTGTTATTACAGTATCATCTCCAGGCATGTGAGAAAGGCGTTAATGCTTAACAGGAAACCATTGATATCATTATGTTTTTGCATTAATTTGCAAAGTTCTCCGATGGGATCAGTTTTCTGCTGTTCATTTCTGCCAGTGTAATCAGTTTTCTGCTTCATTTCCATGTAATAGAATAGAATAGATAGAATAGAACAGAATAGAATAATCCTTTAATTGTCCCACAAGGGGAAATTTGGTTGTAACAGCAGCCAAAAAGACTGCCTGACTTGTGTAAAAAAAAACATGAGTTCTCCAGCAGTTTCATTCCTTTCATTTCTAGATATTTTTTCTAAAGATTTTGTGATGTAATTTGGTTTTTACATGAGATGCAAAGTTCTCCCATGTTATCAGTTTTAGCTGCTCATTTTCTACATGGCGCCTGACCTGCTTTATCATTTTATCAGTTTTCGTTTTTCTCTCATTTTGACTTTTTCTTCGGTGCCAATTCAGTTAAGTTTAAGTTGGTTTCTAGTGTGGGTGTGCTTGTTTCAGTTTAGATTTTTACTGTTTACTTCACATTACTAAAACTCTTAACTTTAATTTAGTTTACTTAATTTTGCTTTTTACTATTATTGTAAGACAAATTGTATCAGAGCAAGGCTGAAGAACACCAGGGGTTAAAATAAAAACACAAAATTATAAAAAAAAAAAAAAAAGTTTCTTGTATAGGAAATAAGAAGAAATAAGAAAAAGAAATATTAAAAGTAAATATATATATATTTAGAGTTAATTTCTTATTCTAGTGAACTAACTGATGAACACGTTTTTTTTTAAAGAATAATAAAAAAATTCTTTAAAAAGCATCCACTAATGCTGGTCAATTTGTAGTGGATACTGTGCAGCTGTATGATATTATATCTTTACTAGGTACACTTTGGTTCAAATTTTTGGTTTTACTTTCACGGCTCAACCACCATTAGCTGTGGAAATAAAGTCCACATTTGGCAGTTTTCACAGTTGAACCATGATAATGATGTAATGATGTTATTTGCATTACTTTGCAATGTTCTCTGTGTTATTAATCTACTTCTGCTCATTTCTGATGATGTTACCAATTTTCTCCTTCTTCTTTCCAATAATGGTATAAATTTTCTACTGCTGATTTACATGAGTGACATACTGAGTCACAAAGAGGAGGGGTTGGTTCTTGTTATAAGGCGCTGTTTGAAAGACCAAAGCATGTCATCTGCACTACTTTGGAGGTAAGAAGTCTGTCTTCAAATTCTTCATTTATTTGTTATTCAGCACTTTTCAGATGAAGTTATTGTAGTTAAAGTGCTTACCTTTTCTTGGCTCTTTTAGATGAGCTGAGTTGGCAGTTGAAGCAGAAATGGGATATGAGCTGCTCTTTACTTATTTTAATTTTTTCCCCTTAAAGCTAAAATAATTTCAATGATAGCAATTTAGCCTACTTTATTACTTTATTTCTGTGCAGTTAAGGTTATATGTTTAGTTTCCTTTTTCTGGTTAGGCCTAAATTGTTATAAATGTATCTGTTGACACAGATTTTCCTGTTCTGAAACTTTTTTTGTGTTTTTTTTTTTTTTTTTAATCAAAGATTTACAAACTGCTCAAGCGACTCTTGAAAGACTGGTAAGTGCATTTACTCAACTGTTACAACCATGTTCCTAGAGATTGCTGGACAGAGCTTTTTTTCAGATTTTTTTTTAACATAAGTTCATTTTCACAAGTATTTCAATCTCTTAAAGCAAATAGAGCTGCACAACATGACATCAAGTAAATAAATGTCTGAACAAAGAGGAAGCGATTGTGTAATGTGTATACTGTAATGTGTATGTAATATGCACTACAGCATCATGGACTGTGGGTCTTAACTTGTGATTTGTGCAGTGAATAACAGTGAGGTTATGACTGACCTGTTGGCTTCTCCTGTGTATTTGCTGATCAGCCGATCAGAAACTGTACCATCAGCTGCATAGCCAACAACCGTAGCTGGAAATTTCACACAGTCATATAGATGCAGGGTGGAGCACAGGATCTAACAATGTACATGCAGTGTCTGACTTGGCTTCCGAACATAGGCTGTATTAAATGAGGCTGAAAAAAACGAACTAGTCACTTTGTTTCTGTTTCAACATTAGTCCCCTAGAGGACAGTCTTGTCTGGCAGCTTTTACAATCAGAGTCATGATCTGAATGCACTGTTGTGCCAAACACATATGCTTTTCTTAGAAGAGCTCTATAAATTTAATATAGGCTCTTGTCGGTGTTCCTTTCTTCTCTTATGTATTTATTTCATTCATTTCCATTATTATTCACACGAGTACATGTGTAATATTATCTGTCTATCTAACTATGAAAATATTCCAACAAATTATGAAATGAAGAACTGAAAAACACTTGAAACATATTTACAAGAATGACTTGATACAATCTTTGGTTCATATGGTACTATGTCATGTCATATTTACTCTCACATCGTGAGGCACTCTGTGTGAAACTTCAGAAAACTGTTCTTCTGTGCTGTGAAACAGAGGTGCACATTATTCAACAACTTTTGTGATCCTGCATCTTCCCTTTTTTTGTTCAGTTCATTTCAGTTATATTTATTTAACTCCAAGTCACAACTATAGTCACCTAAAGGTGCTTTATATTGAAAAGTAAAGATTCTACAATAATACAGAGAAAACCCAAGCAATCAGATAATCCTCTATGTGCGAGCACTGGCAACAGCGGCAAGGAAAAGCAGGAATAAATCCCTTGCCTAACCCAACTCATGCAGGGGAGACATCTGCCCCAACTGGTTGGGGATGAGGGTTTGTCATATATTGTTTACTTGTATTGTCTAACCGGAGATCCTGATTTGGAATGGGAGCTGTGGGTCTCTTTTGAGATATCCAAATGTTGGGCTGCCATCAAGAAGAACCCCTTATTCCACAATGTTGCCCTGAGGAAAAGAAAACTGAAATTTTTTAACATGCAAAATAAAAGACTCTTTCTAAAACCTGAAAAACTGCTTTCTACAGCTTCACACACAAGTAATTTTTATTTAAACATTGATGCCATTTTAAATATGATTAGTAGGACAAATATTTTTACCTTCTTCTCACACCTTGTGGTCTTTTAACCAAGCTTGATAGTGACTTTAAAATCTTAATTAACTGAAATTTGATATTTTTTAAAACACTGATTGGTTGGCACCATTTAAGTTGCACTTCTTCTATTTGCTGGTGGTACCTGCTGTCCAGTGGTCTGCCCTTCCACGATGCTGTCTCTTCTTCCAGAAATGAATTTAAAGTGCTTCTCATCACATGCAAGATCTTGAACAATCAGGCTCAGTCTTATCTTAAAGACCTCACAGTACCGTATTACCCTAATTGAGCACTTTGCTCTCAGACTGATATACGTGTGGTTCTTAAGATATTTAAATGTAGAATGGGAAGCAGAGCCTTCAGCTTGCAGGCCTCTCTTCTGTGGAACCAGTTTCCAGTTTTGATTCAGACACCTTCTCTACTTTCATGATTAGGTTTAAAACTTTCCTCTATGACAAAGCAGATAGTTAGGCCTGGATCGAGTAACCCTGAATCTTCCCTTAGTCACACTGCAATAAGCCTCGGCTTTTGAGGGCTTCCCATGATGCACTGCATATTTCTTCTTCACTCACCTTTCACTCACTGTGAGACTGTGTTTACAGACCACTTTGCATTTAATCCTTTGTTATTATTAATGTTGCATTCTCTTCCACAGCGCGTCTTTTGTCTTGTCTTCCTCCTATTACTCCCAACTACTCACGACAGATGGCTGTCCCTCCCTGAGCCTGGTTCTGCTGGAGGGTTCTTCCTGTTAAAAGGAAGTTTTTTCTTCCCATGGTTCCCAAGTGCTTGCTCATTTGTAGTGGATACTGTGTAGCTGTATGATATTATATCTTTACCAGGTACACTTTGGTTCAAATTTTTGGTTTTACTTTCACGGCTCAACCACCATTGGCTGTGGAAATAAAGTCCACATTTGGCTGACTATGGTGCAGTTTTCACAGTTAACACATATTCTGTTGTTTTAAATTTGCCTAAATGTTGTGCATTCAAAATGCAAGATGGACCCAGTTTTACCAGCTGCAAGATTTATGTGAGCTAGGGTCACATCAGTAAAACTAATTTATTATTGTAAATAAATACTGTTCAAAAATCTTGAATCCAACTCTCTTTCTTTATATTTCGCTTCAAATGTTCTTGTAAGTTCTTAAATGGGCCTTGAACAATAGTTCTCCAGGCTTTCCCAAGGTCTTTTTAAGTTTTTGTTTTGACACCGGCTTCTTTTTCCACTCTTTTTCATTCTAATACTTGTACCTGTGCATACCTACCACTTGCATCAAAATAAAAACTTTGTACCTCAATAATGACTTGTGAAGTCATTTAAGAATGTATTTTTTAATTCTGTTATTTATTTAAACATTACTAAATTAATGTATTGTATAGTAACTTTATTTAAACTAGAAACAGAAAAAAATTTATATTTCGAAATGAAATATCCATACTTAATAATTACAAAATAGTAAATTAAATACCCTGAATAAAAACCTCATTTCAAATAACATTTTCAAATTAACTAACAGATTTTCAAAATCTTTTTTTTAATACAATTAAACACAGACCTTCACAGGCAATTAACTTGTTTGCTAAAATGTGTCTGTAGATGGTTCTGATGAATATAGCTTTTTACAGGTAGCTGCTTTGTAGTTCAACAAGTGTTTCAAAGCACCTGACACTTTCTGTTTCAGTTCTAATCACTGTCTGTCATACGATGTCCTGCACCACTTACTTCCCTGGAGTGGAGATCCCAAAGTTTCCAACAGTCAAAGTGAATTTAAAGGCAGAAAATCATACTACAAGTATAGAAAACAGAGTCTGGTCTCCACACTGAATGATTGCCTGAACACACATAAGCAGGTTTTATCTTTGATCTAAAACAACTCTGAAACTCCTGAACAGCTTTAACTCGACATGTTTTAAACACAGAGTATCATTTAGTTTTTTGGCTGTTTTCACAATTACTCTTCTAGTTCACAGAGCTTCACTGAAAGCTGCAAGCTGTTATATAGAATACATGAACGTACATGATCATTTCACACAGTGGGTACATACTATATTTTAGGCTGATGCTAACATCCAGCTCTACTTGAGTCGTTTAAAAACTGCATGACATGACAGAATAGAATTTGGTTTAGTTGATTGCTCATTCAGTCGAGGTGTGTCTGCCTCTTTTGCAGCGTCCCCTCAGACTACGCCCTGTCACAGTGTGAAAGGAAGAAAAACGTACTTCCTTATACCTAACATTCAAATCATACCTGACAATGAACAGAGTTATGTTATGGGTTTAAAGTTTGTTTCACCTCTCAACACACTTTCTAAACTTGTACATTTCCATCTCATCTTTGATTACCCTGAGCTACTTGTCTACTTGTTCAAGAATATTTATTCTATAGCAGTTTAATATATAGGAGTTCTGACTTTGAGGCTTTCCTTTGACTTCGCCATCTCTCTCTTTGCTTTTTCCGTTTCGATTTGAATAATTATATGGCCTGAAAGTAGCATTAACCCTTTACAGCCGATCGGAGCGGGCACGCTCTGTTTTGCGTAACTATTTTTAAATCCCGGTAGCTCTGCAACCAAGTAAGCTAGCGCAATAATTTTTTTTGCATATGAAACTGGAGGAGTTGTACTTACATCTTATGCCATCAGCTTGTCCTCAGTCACAGTTTCCTTCCACATATAGCTTTGCAAAAACTGCATAAAAATCACTTGCAGCAACAAAAACATGATATTCCAGAAACACGCTTCGCCGATCCATCAGCTGTTTGTAACACTTCCTACGTCCATCAGCGCGAACTATCACATGACCGCATGACCTGCCCGAAACCGGAAGTGACGTCATTTTGCGGAAATGTAGTTTTTTACGATCGGGGCCTTATGAGCTTGTGTTTTACTTGTTATGTGTTTTAAAAAGTTATGTTTGACTTTATGACTTTCTGTGTCGTTTCTGGGATGCTTAAGACTCATATTGCACTGCTGGAAATAGTTTATTTTGATGCATATGCTGTTATTTTGCAAATTTGCACTATAATATTTATTTTCGTTTTTCCTGCAGTATATAAAAATTGGTGTATTTCAAAAATAAAACTATGAAGACACTCAAAATAAATTTCCTGTGGTGGGAAACTAGTTTGTGTAACTTTTTTGTATTTACAGTTTTGAGGGATAAGCCTCTTAAATTTCTCTAACTAGAAATAAAAAAACAAAAACGATTTTCAATTTTTTTGTAGTTTATTGCACTTTTTTGCAATTTATGTAATTACTATGCACCTAATGCAGACATATTATTAAAGTTTGGCCTATAATGGTTGTATTGATGTATAGCAACTTGAAATGCTCCCAAAAATGGCTCCACAGCATGTAAAAATATAATATAAGCTCTGGCGAACTTGGTTCTATGGTAGGTCTTAAAGGGTTAAAGTAGATTTTAATAATAATTCTCACTGATGGTGGATTCTGCTCTGTACAACTCAGGGCCCTGGTACACAGGGCTTCCTCATCTGAATCACAGTCTGAAGACAATGAAGAAAGGAGAAGGCTCTTTGTCTTTGCTGTTCCTGAAGCAGGGCCTTTAAGGCTGGTCCAAACCTCTTCTTGCTCTCCCTTTGCAAGACACTTTAAATCCTTAAAGCGTGGGTCAAGGACAGTAGCTATCCGGAGCCATGGCTGAGTGTAACTACAGGTTGGGATAGGTCCCTTGTGAAGGCAGTCTTAAATTTCACCCTGTAGTTCGAGTCATCATCGAAGACCTCCATGGTGTGATGCAGGTGGTAGAAAGCAGGTAAAACTGCTGAACATGAGACATATGTCTCACCTCCAAGAAGCTCAGTCACAAAGCTGTAGACAGTTCAAGAAAGTAATTATTAATCTACACAATAACTGTTAGCTATACAGCTTTTTGACAAAACAGTAACAATAAGTTAAAAAATAGTTTTATTTACCTGCCTGGCTCAAGGACAGTCACCAGCTTTTTGAGTTTTATCAGCTCTGATGGAGTAACAATGACTAGCTTGTGCTTTTGTTTGTCTAAAGCAGCAAAAACAGCCTCTTGATTCTTTAGTAGATGAGAAACCGTTTTCAGTGTTGAATTCCACTGTGTGGAAACATCCTGTGTGAGTGGCTCTTTCTTGTATGTTGTCTGCGCTAAATCTCCATCAAACATTCCAGGTTCACTTTCTTCACCGTCAGAGTCACTTTCCGTGCCGTGCGGCTCCTCGGAAATGATGCCGGCTTTTGCGAAAGCTCGAACAACAGTGCCAGCAGACATATTAGCCCAAGCATCTACAATCCATTCGCAAATTGTGGCGTACCGGTAACTCGCCCGGCGCTGCCTTCCACTCTTAGTGAAACTGTGGTCTCCATCGGTCATCCATTGCTCCCACGCCGCTCGCAGCCTTACTTTGAAAGGCCGGTTCACACCGATGTCCAGCGGTTGGAGTTCCTTTGTCAGGCCTCCCGGAATGACAGCAAGCTCACAGTTCATTCGTTTCACTTGTTTTTTTACATCGGCTGTGAGATGGGCACGCATAGAGTCACAGATCAACAGCGATGGTGATGCGTGGAAAAAACCACCTGGTCTCCTTACATACACCTCCCTCAGCCAATCTTTCATCATTTCCTCATCCATCCAGCCCTTTTCATTTGCCTTAATGATGATTCCTGCTGGAAACTTCTCTTTAGGCAAAGTCTTTCTCTTAAAAATCACCATAGGCGGCAGTTTCTGTCCATTAGCATGGCAGCCAAGCACAACAGTAAAAGAAGACTTTTCGTGCCCCGTTGTGCGTATCACTACCGTGCTGGTCCCCTTCTTCTCCACAGTGTGACTCACCGGGATGTCAAAAGTGAGCGGCACCTCGTCCATGTTAGTGATGTGTTTGCTGCAGTAGGAGCGGAAGATGGCCAGCTTTTCATTATAATCCGCTGGAAGTTGCTGCGCTACCGTAGTCCTGGTCCGGATGGAAAAATGGCACCGTTTCATGAAACGAAAGCACCAAGACGGACCTCCTCGGAAATGTTCAATTTTCATTTCTTCTGCAAGCGAAACTGCTTTTAGCCGAATGGTGACCGTCGAAACGCTTCTCCCACTCGTTCTTTGCTCGATGATCCACTGCTCGAGTCTTTCCTCCAACTTGGGCCACCTCGCCTTATGTCCGCGGAAACTCAGCTGCGTCTTCTTGACCTGTCGGAGCTTGTTTTCCAGCTTCCTCCACTTGCGAACCATCGATTCATTAATCTTAAATTCTCTCGCGGCTGCTTGATTTCCATGTTCCTCCGCGTAGCTGATGGCCTTCAGTTTAACCTGTGCTTCATAAGCGTGTCTCTTTGCCATTTTCAGGGTTGTTAAAACAACGATGTTCCGCATAATGCACATACCTGTCCTTTTATACAGGTATGTGCGATTGTCCCGGTATATACGATCAACGCCCACACTTCACCCTTTAGCGTTCTCATGGTGTTCTCTACTACGTCCTCCTTACAACACACAGGGTGCACTGCACTATAGGGCGCGCTGCACTTTTTAAAGAAAATCTAAGGCTTTTATGTGCGCCTTATAGTTGCGAAAATACGGTAATTGCAAACAAGTGCAATAAACTACAAAAAAATTGAAAATCGTTTTTGTTTTGTTCTTTTAACATATATTTCTACTTGGAGAAATTTAAGAGGTTTATCCCTCAAAACTTTAAATACAAAAAAGTTGCAAAAAATAGTTTACAACAACAGGAAATTTATTTTGAGTGTCTTCATAGTTTTGTTTTGGAGATACAGCAATTTTTATATACTGCAGGAAAAACAAAAAAACAATCCTATGATGCAAATTTGCAAAGAAAACAGCACGTGCATCAAAATAAACTACGTCCAGCAGTGCAATTCGAGTTCTAAGCATCCCAGCAACTATTCAGAAAAGTCAAACATGACTTATAAAAACACTAGTATAGGCTTTTAAGGCCTACAAGTAAAAAAACTAAATTTTCCACGAAAATGACGTCACTTCCAGTTTCGGGCAGGAAATGCGATAGTTCGAGTTGACGTCTTTTTCAATGTAGGAAGTGTTAAGAACAGCTGATGGATCGGCAAAGCGTGTTTCTGGAATATTATGTTTTTGTTCCTGCAAGCGCTTTTTATGCAATTTTTGCAAAGCTTTATGTGGAAGGAAACCGTGACCGAGGACAAGCTGATGGCATAAGATGTAAGTACAACTCCTCCAGTTTCATATGCAAAACAAATTATTGCGCTAGCTTATGCGGTTCAGGTTCTACAGGGATTTAAAACTAGTTACACAAAACAGAGTGTGCTGCTCTGACCGGCTTTAAAGGGTTAACAATAACAATGTATTGAATAATGACTTTAAAAAATAATATAAAATAGTGTGCAAATACTGATAACAGTGCAAATGTTTGAAATATAAGAAATAAATGAAAAATGTAAACATCTATGTTTAGTGAACTTTGCAGTGTTGCTCTGTGGTGCAGCTACTACATCGTAGCAAAGTTTACACACTGTCTACTTGATCCACGTCTGACTCCGCGAACCCATAATGTTTCCACACCACTGAAGTTTTTTTTTACCTCTCTTTTCAACCAAAGGCAGTCACTCTCCTCTCCAAATAACTTCTGCTTAGCTTTCTGAGCTTCCCTTGGGTCCTCTTAATTGTTGTGACGCGCGTTCGAAATGGAGAGCGGTGCGCTTGATTTACCACACGGAGCAGCGTGAGAGTAAAGCATGAGGGAGGGGCTAATAATCGGCTCAGTCATTTTCAGTGTTGGGACTAACGCGTTATTAAGTAACGCGTTACAGTAACTACGTTATTATTGTGGTAACGAGCACGGTAACTAGTTATTATGCCAAAATCAGGAACGCGTTAGTCATTACTGGGATTTAGATAGGGTCGTTACTCGTTACTTCATGTGGTGGCTGTCGCGGAGCTTCCACAGATTCAGTAACATTAGCAAGTGGTGGAGGCCAGCAGGTGGATGAAGGAAAAGGGACGCAGAAGGAAAAGAGACCCGAGGCGGCCGCCGGTCCAAGTGTGAACTGAACTTCAGGTAAGAAGTTATGACCTGCAGTCTCTCTGGGTCAGATATAAACCAAGTTTAGGTGGAGTTTATTTTCGCTATTCTGACTTTTTCCGTACTGCGTGCTAGCTAGCATGACGGAGTTTCTATACAGCTGGGTGGGTGCTATGAAGTTAATGATGTTGAACTTCATTTTGTTCATAAGTTATTAGAGTTGCCAACCGTCCCGTCTGGTATTCAGAGAAAATATTACGCGTTTCGTATTGAGGTGAAAAGGAACAGATTTTGTCCCGTAATTCAGCTACAATGAAAAAGACACAAAGCTGGAGTTATTCTGTGTCTTTACGCTGCACAGCTGCCTCTTCTTCTTTCATTCTCCCCCCTCCCTCTCCCGTTTCTACTTCAATCATGAAAACTGATCAATGATCAGCTGATCGTCTTTTCTCTCTTGTTTGTTTATCGCCCACTTTGCGCCGAAAGAGGAAAGCAGCGGATGTCGCGCTAAACAACAGCAGCACGTTTAAGCTTGATCAGCTATTGTTAGAATTTATTTAATATTAATTTCTAGTATCAGCTGATGTTTGCTGGAGCCACAGCTGCAAAAAAGCTGCTGGTCATGATATGGTTTGGTTATCTGGTGAGAGGGAAACATGAAGATGAAACCAGGAGATGTTCTTACTTGATCATCAGAGCTGAACAGGTGATGGAGAAACAGGTTTACCTTTTAGGTGACATGAATGAGTTGAAGGGAAGTTATGAACTGTTTCTGAGAGACAAATAACACCAGGATCCTTTTTAGGTAGCTGACAGCTGGTAACTGTGCAGGTGCGGATCTAGCAAAGTGTTGCCAGGGGGGCATGTAGGGCATTAAAAGGGAAAGGGGGGCACAAAGAAATACTTTTCTTTCTTATTCTCATTTAAAATGTCTCGCTTTTAAAAAATAATTATCTGAATCTTACAACAAACGATTGATAGATTGATGCATATATACCATCAAAACAGTGTACATCACTGTCACAACTGTTTATTTTCATTCAAAGGCTTTATGATTTTTCCTATAATGGTGGGCCAGTCTCTAGTCAAAATGCCCGGGCCAATTTTCTGTCCCAGTCCAGCCTTGTATGCAGCTCATCTGCAGTCTGGTGTTGCCTACATCTTCCTATTCAGAAGGCAGAATTTCCGAGTTCTGAGTACAATCGAAAGCACCACGACTGCAGTTTTTGTGTTGGATGTAAAAGGCGCACATGACGCTGTGACGTAGGCTAGAATCATGGCAGCAGTCAATGACGGTCCAGGCGTGGGATTTCTCTCGTGGAAATATGTACATTATCTTTTCCTTTCTATTGGTAGGTGGCACAGTGCACTTGTGGCAAGTAAGCAAGCTAGAAGACTGGCAAAGTTATGGAAGAAACACATTAACAAGAGAATTCTGAGTAAAACCAAAGTTACTTTCCCTAGTAACTAGTTACTTTGAAAGTAACGAGTAACTTGAAGTAACTGAGTTACTTTTGAGAGAAGTAACTAGTAATGTAACTAAGTTACTATTTTAAAGTAACTTACCCAACACTGGTCATTTTTAATGATCGTTGAAAGCCCAGATCGTAATCGTGATTAAAATTCGATTAATTGAGCAGCTCTAGTTTATACTATCAGTGTGACAGCGCCGTGCCGCCTTTGCAGGGAAACGAGTCCGCCAGCGCTCCGTAGTGGCCGCAACCACTGGCGATAAGGAAAGGCTACTCTTTAAAGAGGACTCATGCTCTGGGACATGTTTTCTGGTTGACTCCAGCTCCCAGAAGAGCCTCAGGAACTCTCTTGTTGTCTTTGCATACCTCCATTTTACTTGAAATAGTCGGGAGTTGGAAAGTTGGATCACCTGATGCTAACTGTAGCACATTTTCTAACCCCCTATCTTCTACCATTGATAGTGGTCTACAGTCCAGAGCAATCCATTTTGCGAGAGAATTTGTTTGTCCGATGTTGACTTTCCAATTTTGGTCCTGAAGCCAATCATTTCATCAAGTTTAGGCTGTCGACACCTTTTGTTGGTACTTGAACTAGGGCTAACAGCTTCCACAGTTTCTGTGCTTGCTGCAACATTTAGATCAGGGGTCACTAACAGGCGGACCGGGGTCCGAGTTCGGACCCAGACGCCATCCTATATGGACCCGGACCTATCCGGTCGTTAAGTGATGACGTGACGAATCCTACTTCCGGGCCTAAAGTAGTCTGCGTTTAATGGCCAGGTAAATATCCTCTCCTCCTGTAGTGCTCTGAAGGGAAGTTACACCTAGCAGGTCTTCACAGAACTCTTTCTTATCGTTGTTGAAGAACCTTACATAAACTAACAGCTGAGCATTGTCAGACACATCAGTGGACTCATCTACAGCCAAGCCTACACATGGTGTCTTATGAATAGCTTCTTCCAGCTGGGACAGCACATCCTGAGCTAATATTTCACTTCTCTTTGTGGCTGTTGATGCTGGCATGGGTATTTGCTTTATTTTGTCACAAAGCTCTTCTTTTTGTTTACCCTCAAGTAATGTTTCTGCTACTGCACTCATGCACTCTTTGACAACACCTGCATCTCTAAAGGGCTTTTTGTGTTGACCTAAAATCCAAGCAACTTTGAGGGAACATTCATGAGCACGTTGTTGGGCGGTGAAAGAACTGGTTAAGATCCTTGTGGATTGATCATATTGGGCTCTGAGACTGCTAATTTTCTGGGACCTGAGTTCAGACTTGGGTGGGTATGATTGTTCAAAGGCTTTGTGCTTTGCCTCATAGTGGCGTTTGACATTGCCACTTTTAATCAGTGCCAGGGTTTCTGAACATATGAGACACACTGGTTTGCTGCTTGCGGCCGGAAGAATGAACATATATGCGGTCCATTCAGTCTTGAAAGTTCTATTTTTGGTGTCTACTTTTCTCTTTTTTGAAAGCGCCATAGTTGTTTTACCTCTTGTGACTCCCACTCACGTTTTGTCTCCCTGTATCGTTAATCGTCTCACTTGTCATTCGCCTCTCACCGTCTCTTTCCTCTGTCTGTCTGTGTCTGCATTCAGAGTTGCGATCGGCTTGAACGCACAGATTTGATTGGCTAAGTAATGTCACGTGGGTGGCTTAACGCGCACACAATTGGTTTGTATGTTCCCTGGTCTAATACAATGTAACGTTACCGCTTAAAATTGAATCGCCCCGTCAAAATTAAATATAATTTAATATTTTGTTAACTATCCGGTCGTTCAGTCTGACGTCCCTAGCCGTGTCTGGGCCTAAACTCCGCTGCAGGTCCATATATCAAACGATCACTATGGCATTACTGAGAGTTGAAAAACTGTCTAAAGTCTTTTATCTTTAATAAAATGATCAGCGTTCTGCTCTACCAGGTGTAACAATTGAGTTTAACATCCAGGCATCCATGAAAACGAAATTTATGACATTTAACGGAGTTAGAAGTTAGCAGGAAGTTAGCTCGCTAGCTTCTGTCTAAAAACAATATAGCATGTCCTGACTGAGGGGTTTTGGAAACAAATTCAAACGTACAGCTCTGTTATCACTTCCAACGTAAATGAAGACAGAAAACTAAACAGCAGTGACGTTTGTAGGGTTACTGAAGTTTGGCTAGCTGGTATATATTGATGTGCTATGTGACCCCTAGCGACACAGCTATGTTAGCATAATATAAACAAGCTAACTTTTTTTCCACTCGATAAAAGTTAACGTGAGTGTTCTCGGTGGTCAGGAACAAATGTAATTGCATGGCAGGATGCTGTAAAACGACCAAACTTCAGCCAGGAGAACAACTGAGGTAATCCATCCTAGGGCTGCTCAATTAATCGAATTTTAATCACGATTACGATCTGGAATTTCAACGATCATTAAAAATGACTGAGCCGATTATTAGCCCCTCCCTCATTTATCCGCGACACCTTAAAGGCCGGTCCGTGAAAATATTGTCGGGCATAAACCGTCCGTGGCGCAAAAAAGGTTGGAGACCGCTGATTAAGAGGACCCGAGGGAAGCTCGGAAAGCTAAGCAGAAGTTATTTGGAGAGGAGAGTGACTGCTGTTGGTTGAAAAGAGGTAAAAAAAAACAACTTCAGTGGTGTTGCACACTATTTTATATTATTTTTTAAAGTCATTGTTAACCCTTTAAAGCCGGTCAGAGCAGCACGCTTCGTGTTGTGTAACTATTTTTAAATCCCTGTAGAACCTGAACCGTGTAAGCTAGCGCAATAATTTGTTTTGCATATGAAACTGGAGGAGTTGTACTTACATCTGATGCCATCAGCTTGTCCTCGGTCACGGTTTCCTTCCACATATAGCTTTGCAAAAATTGCATAAAAAGCGCTTGCAGGAACAAAAACATAATATTCCAGAAACAGGCTTTGCCGATCCATCAGCTGTTCGTAACACTTCCCACAGTGAAATGATGCACATGCTGTTTTCTTTGCAAATTTGCATCATAGGATTGTTTTTTGTTTTTCCTGCAGTATATAAAAACTGTATCTCCAAAATAAAACTATGAAGACACTCAAAATAAATTTCCTGTTGCTGTAAACAATTTTTTGCAACTTTATTGTATTTAAAGTTTTGAGGGATAAACCTCTTAAATTTCTCCAAGTAGAAATATATGTAAACAAAACAAAAGCGATTTTCAATATTTTTTGTAGTTTATTGCACTTTTTTGCAATTTATGTAATTACTATGGACTTAATGCATACATATTATTAAAATATGGGCTATAACAGTTGTATTGATGTATAGCAACTTGAAATGCTCCCACAAATGGCACTACAGCATGTAAAAAAAATAATATAAGCTCTGGTGGACTTGGTTCTATAGTACCCGTTGCCTACTGGTGGTGGTCAGAGGGCCCGGTGGCGCCAGTGTCAGGCAGCCTCGCCTCTGTCAGTGAGCCCCAGGGTGGCTGTGGCTACAATGTAGCTTGCCATCACCAGTGTGTGAATGTGTGTGTGAATGGGTGGATGACTGGATATGTAAAGCGCTTTGGGGTCCTTAGGGACTAGTAAAGCGCTATATAAATACAGGCCATTTACCATTTACCATTTAGTTCTTAAAGGGTTAAATAAATATCGTCAAATAATCGTGATCTCAATTTCAGTGAAAATAATCGTGATTATCATTTTTGCCATAATCGAGCAGCCCTAATCCATCCACAATACGAGGTTAGTCATTCATATACTGCTGCATGGGCTGGGCTGTAGTTACATCCTAAGGTTTTAAAAACTGAGCTTAAATAAATGATTAGCGGTAATAAAAGCCGAGGGAGGTCAACAGTGATCACTGACTGTTTTAGGAGCTTTTTGAGATTAAATAGAAGAAAATACAAAACATTAAACATGTTAACAACACAAAAGCCATATTAAGGAAATGTTAACAAAGCGAGGAATAGAGCCAAACCAAGTGGTTTCAATAACCAAAGATGGAGCCCCTGCTATGATGGGGAGAGAGAAAGGAGCTGTAGCAAGAATGAAACAGGACAATCCTGAGCTAATCTCTTATGAATTATTCATCAGTCTGTCTTATGCTCCACCCTGTCAGATGAGTATGCTGAGGTGATGAAAACAATGATGAAAATAATTAATTTTTTCAGGGCATCTTCTTCTTGTCAGCATCGCATGCTCAGGGAATTTCTCAGAGAAGTTGATGCACACGCTGATGATCTTCTGCTTCACAACAATGTGAGATGGCTCAGCAAAGGTAGGGCATTGGAGCGATTTTGGTCCATCAGAAGTGAAGTAGCAGCTTTCTTGGAAGAGCTTTAAAGTCAGAAAGCAACAAACTTTTCTCTCTTTTTAAATGATGGGAAAAACATGGATATTGTGGCCTTTTTGGTTGATATCACTTCACACCTGAATGAACTGAATTTGAAGCTGCAGGGCAAGGACAATTCAATTTGTGAACTGATGACAGCTGTCTGCTCCTTTCAGAGGAAACTTGAAGTGTTCAAAAAAGACCTGCAAGGAGACTATGCACACTTCCCAACAGTAAAGGAACAGGTTCAGGGACAGCGAGATGTGTCCTCTTTTGTTGACTTTGTTGATAAGCTGATTGAAAACTTCAGCAAACGTTTTGATAGCTTCAGCTTTGGACAGCAGCTCACCATGTTCATAAAGAACCCATTTCTCATCACAGATGTCAGAGGGTTCTCAAAGGAAGTTACACAGCACTTCAAGTGGGCAAATGCTGGGCCTCTTCAAATGCAACTAGTTCATCTCCAAACAGATGTGGCCCTGAAAGAGCAGTTTGGAAGAACTGAACCTGCCACTTTCTGGTTCCAAATGGTCTCTGAGACAGCGTTCCCAAATCTGAGGAAAGTTGCCTTGTACAACTTTTTTTTTTTTTTTTTTTGTGTCCCGTTTGGATCTTTAGCCATCAGAATTGTTGTCTTAAGGCCAAGAAAGATGCCAAGCGGATTTATTTTACCAAGTGGATCATCATGGCCTTGCCATATTGGTCCATTTGATTGACCTTTATTATGATTATGAATTTATTTTATTTTCAGTTGCTACAAACGGGACAGACATGACTGGGGGATAGGACAGGGAGAAAGAATGAAAGAAAGAGAGGGAGAGAAAGAAAACCAAAGGGGAGAAGAGACGGTGAGAAGGGGGAGAAGAAAGAAAGAAAACAAACAAACAAACAAACAAACAAAAACAAACACCTGGGTCACCTGTATGGAGAAAAAAAAACACAAGAGAAAGCAAACAACAAAGAGCAACATAATAAAAAAAAAAAGCACCATCACAATAAACTAGCTAGCAGTAGATATCAGTAGATACTAAATAATAAACGATATTGTGCAGCACGCAAGATAGACAGCGCACAATGTGCTTTGAGGCAGCAGCCAAGAAAGCTGTAGTCCGCGTCTGTGAATACCCGTGTGTACACCTGTGTGCATACCTGTGTGGATCAGCGCGCTTGCATTCCAAAGGTTTCTCCATGTAACGATCTGCTAGGGAGTGTGGGGAGCCACAGCCCCGTCCTCCAGGGTATGAAGCAGGTATGGAGGAGATCAAAACTCCAGACATCCAGAGGCCCCCAGAACACAAGAGACCAAGGAAGACCAACAGAGGGGCAGCCGCGCCACTGTCCCAGTAAGAGCTGAGGAGAGTCCCAGATGAGGGCTCACTCAGCAGCCGCGGAGCAGAAGCCAGGGGGAGTTGCAGTGACTGAAGTAAAATAACAAACTGAATGATATATGAAGGAAAGTATATGCATATGCGATTTAAAATTCATATGTAATGGAATTCATGATAAACTATGTTAAAGTAGCACTGAGAAAAGCAGAAAATGTAATGAAGAGATTTGAAAATGTACAATTAAAAAAATCGTAAATGTGAAAAGTTAGAGAGAGAGGATGATAAGATGTGGCTGCTCATCCGATAATTGTATGTCAACAACAGTAATTGTTGAGAGGAGCAGAGAGAGGTGGATGCAAATGAGCCAATGAGAATTAAGGCGGGCACCTAGGAACATTTGGGGTTGTTTTTTCCTCTAGTTCTTGAGATGAGCAAAATGCATCTATCTGAAGATCCAGCCCTGGAGGTCCATAGTTAGAAATTACCAGAGAAACAGCCTCTGCCTAAACACTGTGAAGCCACAAATTGGGTTAAAATTTTTTGACTTTTTCTTTGCTCATTTTATGCTACTGTTACAGTATAAATTCAGGAGGATTTGGATTTTCATTCTTTCCTACTGGACTTGGCTTCTCTCCTGTTGGGTTGTACCTACATGGATAAGATAGGGTCATCGGTGCCCATTGTCCTCTCAATCTTTCTCTTCTTAAAGATCAGAACAAAACCAGCAGTAGGTTAATTAGATAAATATAATTAAAGTGATTTGTTTCTTGTGGGATTATTATGGTTACCGGTATTTGTTCGGCTCTTGCTTTGCTCCTGCTAAACTGCTTTAATAAATATCCTACAAAAAGTCAAAATTGTGGACATTCCCTTTAACCTTAAAAGTAGTAATACGATGGCACTAGTCCAATATGGCGGCCAACCAAACCGGTTTGACAACCTGTTTGACGGTTTCGTGCGTGTGCGCATGCGCGTTCAGGTGTGCTACCGGTTATGCTTGTTCATGTGTGGAAACACCACAGGGCATCATAGGGGTTATATGAGTTTATAGGTTTATCTGAGTTCATGTGTTTTTAACTGGGTTTTAATTTAATCAAACCGTAGGGTTTTTTAATTAAACTATTTTTATCACTTAGGTGTATCGCAACATTCAGTTATGCAGACATATGTGTTCTTAAAAGCAATTCTTTGTTTCTTGTTTCATTCTTGGCGGAGTGGAAGCTGTTTTGGTTCACAGTGCGCCTTAACACACTAATTTTCTAAATCTGACAATGTCTCAGCTTGCAGTGATGCAAGCATTTTATTTTATAAATGTCAGAAATGGGAATTTCTTCTGAATGGGTGATGTCAGCATGTTCACAAGCGTTTCATTTAATCAAACCCCTAGTTTTAATTTAACTAGTTTTTACACATCTACTGGGGTTTCTTTCCAGGGTTGATGCGATCATTTTATTTAAAAATCGGGATTTCGGAATGTTGAACTAAGAGTGAGACAAAGCCAGCCAGCTAGTTTTTAACACAGTAAATGTCACAAATAGCATTCAGTCCTTTAGAAAATAAATGCTATAAGCAGCCAGTATCGCTCTTTTCAAACTAATCGTCTTTTAAATACACTCATTTTGTGATTCTGGTGTCACACCTTGCAGCGATGCAAGCATTTTATTTATTTAAAAACGGATCAAACGGGCATTTCTTCTGTAAGGGGTTTCATGGTTTCAGAGTAGTTTTTAACACAACAGATGGTCGCAAATAACATTCAGCCCTTTAGAAAATAAACGCTACAGTGATACTTCTAAAACCAGTCGCCCAGACCCGCTCCGACTTTTCAACAGCTGGCTAATTGTTTGAATTTGTTCAGGATTGCAAAAGCCCACCGCGGGTATCACTTAGTTGTTGAGAGGACCATGCGAACAAGGGCCCAACCTATTGTTTAAAGTGGCCGGTATCGGCTCTTTTTGTAATTCCTCGACAAGGTAAAAGCCCCGCAGATGTACCAGTCGAGCCAGGTCTCGCCTATTTTCTGAAGTAGCCAGCAACAGCGGTCCCTTAGGCCTCTCTTGGCCAGTTACACCGGATCTCAGCAACTGCATGCCCCACCCTCATTGTTTTAAACTTGCACAGCAAGGTGATGCCCTGCAGGTGTATCGCCCCCCCCCCCCCCCCCCCCCCAGACTTATAGGCACCCCAACTATTGTTTTTGGAAGCACCCGGTCCTTTATGAAGCGTTCCCGAGAGCGTGAGACCCTCACCATTTCGCGTCAGGACCAGCGCCGGTGCAGACCATTTTCTACCCACACAGAGCGTTTATGACCAACCGGTGTTGCTTATGCATAAGAGAAAAGCGACAATTCAACGCGGTTTTCTGCTCCAAGACATCCGCAGTCCTTTCACACGGTAAGCGTGTTATAGCCAGCGCTTCATAAATGTCTGTCTGGCAGCGCAGATTATTCAAACTGTTTTTAAAACGTGCCTCATTTGTTGTCCAAAAAACATTTCATTTGCTAAGTTGCTGATTTAAAAATATATATTTTTTGAATTTTTTGCTGGATGTCAAACATATGATAGACTCTTCAGTATATTTATATAGCAAAATTCACAGTGGTATTGTAACCAATACGTCTACTCACCAAAGAATGAGTGAAGCAATATGGATAACAGCAGAGGACAATTTATTTAGGGTCTGATGGCAATTTACCATCGGTGTCCAGCACTTTAAAGGATTGATGGACTGGAGCACATCTGTCCTTAACATACCCTCTTAAACATCAGCTTGACACTGATATATCAAAGGAAACTTAACCGACTTTAAGTGCAAATGCGTTCAAGCCGATCGCAACTCTGAATGCAGACACAGACAGACAGAGGAAAGAGACCGTGAGAGGCGAATGACAAGTGAGACGATTAACGATACAGGGAGACAAAACGTGAGTGGGAGTCACAAGAGGTAAAACAACTATGGCGCTTTCAAAAAAGAGAAAAGTAGACACCAAAAATAGAACTTTCAAGACTGAATGGACCGCATATATGTTCATTCTTCCGGCCGCAAGCAGCAAACCAGTGTGTCTCATATGTTCAGAAACCCTGGCACTGATTAAAAGTGGCAATGTCAAACGCGACTATGAGGCAAAGCACAAAGCCTTTGAACAATCATACCCACCCAAGTCTGAACTCAGGTCCCAGAAAATTAGCAGTCTCAGAGCCCAATATGATCAATCCACAAGGATCTTAACCAGTTCTTTCACCGCCCAACAACGTGCTCATGAATGTTCCCTCAAAGTTGCTTGGATTTTAGGTCAACACAAAAAGCCCTTTAGAGATGCAGGTGTTGTCAAAGAGTGCATGAGTGCAGTAGCAGAAACATTACTTGAGGGTAAACAAAAAGAAGAGCTTTGTGACAAAATAAAGCAAATACCCATGCCAGCATCAACAGCCACAAAGAGAAGTGAAATATTAGCTCAGGATGTGCTGTCCCAGCTGGAAGAAGCTATTCATAAGACACCATGTGTAGGCTTGGCTGTAGATGAGTCCACTGATGTGTCTGACAATGCTCAGCTGTTAGTTTATGTAAGGTTCTTCAACAACGATAAGAAAGAGTTCTGTGAAGACCTGCTAGGTGTAACTTCCCTTCAGAGCACTACAGGAGGAGAGGATATTTACCTGGCCATTAAGGAAATGTTAACAAAGCGAGGAATAGAGCCAAACCAAGTGGTTTCAATAACCAAAGATGGAGCCCCTGCTATGATGGGGAGAGAGAAAGGAGCTGTAGCAAGAATGAAACAGGACAATCCTGAGCTAATCTCTTATGAATTATTCATCAGTCTGTCTTATGCTCCACCCTGTCAGATGAGTATGCTGAGGTGATGAAAACAATGATGAAAATGATTAATTTTTTCAGGGCATCTTCTTCTTGTCAGCATCGCATGCTCAGGGAATTTCTCAGAGAAGTTGATGCACACGCTGATGATCTTCTGCTTCACAACAATGTGAGATGGCTCAGCAAAGGTAGGGCATTGGAGCGATTTTGGTCCATCAGAAGTGAAGTAGCAGCTTTCTTGGAAGAGCTTTAAAGTCAGAAAGCAACAAACTTTTCTCTCTTTTTAAATGATGGGAAAAACATGGATATTGTGGCCTTTTTGGTTGATATCACTTCACACCTGAATGAACTGAATTTGAAGCTGCAGGGCAAGGACAATTCAATTTGTGAACTGATGACAGCTGTCTGCTCCTTTCAGAGGAAACTTGAAGTGTTCAAAAAAGACCTGCAAGGAGACTATGCACACTTCCCAACAGTAAAGGAACAGGTTCAGGGACAGCGAGATGTGTCCTCTTTTGTTGACTTTGTTGATAAGCTGATTGAAAACTTCAGCAAACGTTTTGATAGCTTCAGCTTTGGACAGCAGCTCACCATGTTCATAAAGAACCCATTTCTCATCACAGATGTCAGAGGGTTCTCAAAGGAAGTTACACAGCACTTCAAGTGGGCAAATGCTGGGCCTCTTCAAATGCAACTAGTTCATCTCCAAACAGATGTGGCCCTGAAAGAGCAGTTTGGAAGAACTGAACCTGCCACTTTCTGGTTCCAAATGGTCTCTGAGACAGCGTTCCCAAATCTGAGGAAAGTTGCCTTGTACAACTTTTTTTTTTTTTTTTTTTGTGTCCCGTTTGGATCTTTAGCCATCAGAATTGTTGTCTTAAGGCCAAGAAAGATGCCAAGCGGATTTATTTTACCAAGTGGATCATCATGGCCTTGCCATATTGGTCCATTTGATTGACCTTTATTATGATTATGAATTTATTTTATTTTCAGTTGCTACAAACGGGACAGACATGACTGGGGGATAGGACAGGGAGAAAGAATGAAAGAAAGAGAGGGAGAGAAAGAAAACCAAAGGGGAGAAGAGACGGTGAGAAGGGGGAGAAGAAAGAAAGAAAACAAACAAACAAACAAACAAACAAAAACAAACACCTGGGTCACCTGTATGGAGAAAAAAAAACACAAGAGAAAGCAAACAACAAAGAGCAACATAATAAAAAAAAAAAGCACCATCACAATAAACTAGCTAGCAGTAGATATCAGTAGATACTAAATAATAAACGATATTGTGCAGCACGCAAGATAGACAGCGCACAATGTGCTTTGAGGCAGCAGCCAAGAAAGCTGTAGTCCGCGTCTGTGAATACCCGTGTGTACACCTGTGTGCATACCTGTGTGGATCAGCGCGCTTGCATTCCAAAGGTTTCTCCATGTAACGATCTGCTAGGGAGTGTGGGGAGCCACAGCCCCGTCCTCCAGGGTATGAAGCAGGTATGGAGGAGATCAAAACTCCAGACATCCAGAGGCCCCCAGAACACAAGAGACCAAGGAAGACCAACAGAGGGGCAGCCGCGCCACTGTCCCAGTAAGAGCTGAGGAGAGTCCCAGATGAGGGCTCACTCAGCAGCCGCGGAGCAGAAGCCAGGGGGAGTTGCAGTGACGCGCCCGTGAGCTCCGCCAGCAGCCAGCTGTGCCTGAGTGACCGAGCCCCAGGCCGAGAGGCAGGGGGAACCCCACCTCCGAAGTGGCCCGAGCGAGCCCCAGGCCCCAGGCCCTGATAAGCGGCCGCCAAGGAGTGAGCCGGTGTTTACCCGGACGCCCACCCCCAGACACAAAGAACCACCAACGCACCGACACCTGAGGGAGTCCGCCACTGGCAGGGGAAGTGGTGGTGGGTGGAGATAGGCCTCCAAACCTTGGAGGGCCTGAGATGTCCCCAGAGAGGTGGCGTCTGATACCCAACCTGACATATAGACACAGACATACAGGCACACACAGACACAAACATCCATTCCCACCCTCATGCTCTCATATGCACTTACTCCACACTCAACCAACGTGGAGACAGACATAAAGAGACGCTGTACACACGATCACACTCCCCAAGCGTACTCTACGAACCGGGTCTAGGTACCCTTGCCCCTGGAGGGGGGAACTGCACCCAGACCCAGGTGGTGTTACCCTTTTCCCTGCGGTGGGGAGAGGCAGACCGCCCCGACCCCGCAGCAGCAGGGAGGCCCCACACTCCAGACCGCAGTCGGACGGCCAACTCCTCCTAGCCCCCCCGCTCCAGTAGGCTGCAGAGAATGGGGGTGAGAGAAGACTCCAAACCTCCCTCCACCCGCTCATTGTAGTGTTGATGCATGTGTGTTCTAAAGTGCAATTAAAACCCAGGAGGGCATGGAGCTACCTGCCAGAGAGCAGCAGGTAAGCGCATAGTCCCTCCTGCTAGCCCTCAATGTCTACGTGTATTTAAAATTGAGAGGTGGGCAACGACGCCAGGGGTGAGGTGTACACCCTGATGGTAATTTGGACTCCGTGTATCGTGCCCACCCCCAAGATCCTATATGTATGTGTAATGAGAGTGTGAGTAATGTGAATGTCTAAGTTGTGGGATAAAATTGAGGCAGATGCAGCCAGAAGGGGACAGAGGGGGGGGGTAGCCTCCTCTGCACCCTGGTGACATACCCCTACTCCAAGGCCCTGCATGTGTGGGTGGTTGTGGTGGAGCGGGAAGAGGGAGGCAGCTGGAGATGGGGAGGGAAGGAAGGGAGGGGCAGGTGACCCCTCCCTGGGGCCAGCTCCCCCGCTGACCCCAGTAGGCACTCCCATACTCCGCGACCCGCCAGGGAAAGGGGGCCCAGGCCCATCCAGACCGGGGCCCAGCGCAGCAGCGCCCCCCGGCCCCACAGAGCCCGGGACAGTCCACCCAACCCCACCACAGAGAAAACTGCACCCACCCCACCATCCACTCATCTTCCAGACTACATGAGACAATAGACGCCCAGGCTGAGATCTTCCTCCACCTCTCCTGTATCTCCCCCTCCTGCAGAGAGTTCCTGCCTTGTACAACTTGACCATGTTTGGTTCCACATACAGCTGTGAGGCAGCTTTCTCCACAATGAACATAATAAAAACTAAGTATCGTTCCAGGCTCACCAATGAGCATCTACACATGTGTATGAGAATGGCCCTGACACCATTCCAGCCCAGATTTAAAATCTTAGTAGAGCAAACTAAAGCTCAATTCATTTTAAACAGCAGCCCTATATCTAATGTAGGCCTACTGTGTGTTTCAGAGTTCAGATATTGATCTAAAAAAAAAGGCTGCTTCTCTATCAAAATCATAACACAAGTTAGACATTATGATGTCCCGGACCTCTGCTTGAGAAAATCTTCTCCCACTGGACCTCCTCAAATTTTAGTTTAATACCCCTGATTTAGATGGTACTGTAAGGTTGAAGTGCTTCGGTGGTGTGCAAACTCCTTTTTGCCCAGTTTGCACAAAACCAAGGCCCAGTGAGAGCCTTGAACCATCAAGGCTTCCAATGGGCAGTCTTTTGAAATGAAATTTGCCTCCAATCAATCCTAGCAACGCACTTCCTTCTAATTCTTCTTCCATTTTTGTAGCTGTGTGCACCCGTGTAATCAGTATACCAGGAAATCACGCATTGCATTCCAAGCAAAGGGGAACTTTTGTCAAAGTGCAATTAAATGAATTTAAATAGTTGCAATTAACGTGTTAAATTCCCACCCCTAAAAGGAAGGAAAACATAGTTCCTCATACTGACATATTTTTCAAATCACTCCTGAGAAAGAACACATTTAAAAGTAGTTTCACTTTTTATAATTAATACTTGGTCCAAGGAGTATACAGACTAATGCTTCCAATACTAGCCTATTATAACATGAAGATTACTTCACACAACTGGACTCCAAAGATAACCAACTAGAAAACATCTAAAATAAAACAGCTTAACTTAGAAGATAAACTTTCACTGGCAATTTCTTCATCTTCGCTACCATGATTTCATATGATAGCACCACAACCCCACCACAGTATAGTAGTGGTGTGTGCATTATGTGAAAAAGGAGTAATATAAACTGGTTAGTTTAATTTCAGTAAAAATGGGACCTAAACTTGACCTGGAATACTCAATATTTGTTATGGTCCTGGGTCATGCGACCCAGTGTTTGTGAGTTTCATCATATTTTGTTATTCATCTGTATTCTAGTTTCTTTTCAGTTTGTCTAGTTACATTCTGTCAGACCTAGTTTGCAGTTATATTTCATGGTTTATCGTAGGGCTGTTCGATATAACGATATATATCGGATGATGATATAAAAACGTCTATCGTTTCATTTTACGGTATCGTTTGTTTCGTGGTGTCGCAAAATAAACTGTTTATGGCAATATTTTTTCGTCGTTTTGATGGTTACTGTACTGGCTATATTAATTTCTTTAATGCTTATATTTTATATAACCACAGTACGGACGGACAAGCGCCTGTTTTTATGCGTTTTGGTTAGCAACAATGACGGTAAAGCCATCGTTTTGTCCGCTTGTTTATGTTCCACATAAACCTTTCTCAATAAAGCTCAAGATCCTGTTGAGACTTTTCAAAATAAACTGAATCACGTGAAAGAGCAGATTAATTGTGCTAAAAAATAAACCTTAGATTCAAACGTTAGAGCAGGTTTTTCCCCGCAGCACGCCGTGTAATAAATACTCACAAAGAAAACGGCGGCCGTTACAACTTATGTCTAAAAATGTATACATTTTTATAGTTTCATGCATCGGTTAAAACACTCGACTCCAGGTACACGACGCCCAGCTGGAAACACTTCCCGCAAGACGGGCTGCCCGAGATTCACAGAATTTACAGAAAATGTTACATTTTTGTGATTTATATCGTTATCGGGACGATAGAATTTTTATATCGGGATATGAGATTTTGGTCATATCGCACAGCCCTAGTTTATCGGATTCCCCTTGTGTCTCATCCCTGTGTTAATTCTCCCTTAGAGGTTAGTGAGTCTTATCTGTCATGCAGACAGGAAACACCACAGGGGAGCTTCCCCTGTGGTGTTTCCTGTCTCCCCTGTGGTGTCATTGTGGTTCATTTGTACCAGCTGTTCCCCAGGTGTCTCCACTTCCCCTGATAACCTCATGTGTGTATTTAAGTCCTGTGTTCCACCCCTCATGTCATGCCAGGTTTCAGGACTCTGTGCAGGTCATGTTTATGTTGCTTGTTCATGTATAAGTTCATAGTTCCTTTATGTTCCTTCACAAAGTCCCATTCATAGTCGTCACAGTCCCCTTGTCATTGTCTTCCCAGTTTTCATAGTTAAGTCTCAGTTTTCTTAGTTTTCAGTTTCCCCCAGTTTAGGTTCCAGTTTAGTTTTGCCTCTGTGCTTACTGCCTTGTTTTGTTGACCTGATTATCAGCCGTAATAAAAGGTTTTGCTTTTTGTTCAAGTTAGTTGTGGTCTCCTCGCCTGAGTCTGCTCCTGGGATCCACACACCCACACACAGTCTTCCACCGCAAAACCATTACAATATTTGGTTTTTGAAAGACTTAAGCAACATAAATATCAACCATATCACAATGCTCACAGAAACAACTTCCAAGTTGTCTTCAACTCTTTCCGGGATAGTGGCGCGGCTGCCTCTCTGTTGGTCTTCCTTGGTCTCTTGTGTTCTGAGGATGGATGTCTGGATGTCTGGAGTCTTGATCTCCTCCATACCTGCTTCATGCCCTGGAGGACGGGGCTATGGCTCCCCACACCCTCTAGCAGATCATTACATGAAGGAACCTTTTAAATACAAGCGCGCTCATGCTCACAGGTGTACACACGGGTGCTCACAGGCACAAACTACACCCTTTTTGGCTCCTACCTCAAAGCACACTGTGCGCTGTCGATCTTACGTGCTGCACAATAATGTTTAATATTTAGTATTTACTGTTATATTCCCATAGATCATCGTGATGTTGTTTATTATATTGCTCTTCTCTTTTTTTTTCTTCTGCTTTTTTTCTCTTTTTTCTTTCTCAACAGGTGATCCAGGCGATTGAGATATGTATTTTTTGTCTGCTTATTTTGTTGGTTTTTGTTGTTTGCCCTTTATCACCTTTCCACTTCCACGCTGTTTTTCTTTCCCTCTTTTTTTCTCCCCTTTCTTTTCCCCAGTCAAGCCTGTTAGCAAGTGAAAATAAAATAAAATAAACAATAAAAGGTGAATCAAAAAAAAAAAGAAAAGAAAAAAAAAAAACACTTCCAAGGAATGTTGTGGAATTATTCACAGTAACAGGAAGCAAACATAGTTCCTCATATCTGACATATTATTCATATTTTTCAAATAATTCCTGAAAGTGAACAGATATAAACCCTGGGATAAACTCTCTAGTTTCACTTCCATCGGACATTGCTTGAGTGACTGTTTTTCCACCATCTAAATCTTTATTTGAAGGTAATTTAACATCTTTAAAGATTTTACTCAGTAGAAGGTCTTCTAGAAAATTCTGTGTAAATTATAGCCCAAACAATACTAATACAGGATTTTCAAGAAATTCTCGTTTTGTTTTTGTTGTTTAATTTTTTTTGTAATTCTAACATGTTTGTTTTCTTTTGTTTCAATGGCTGCCAATTTTTTTCTCCCTTCATTAATACTTGATAACATACTGATTTCTCCTATATATTCCATAGGTCTTAAGGGTCACAGACTGAATGGTTTTATATTTGCATTGCACTGTGCTTTTGGCTAGTGACTTGATAATTACTTCTGGTATTTGAAAGCTGTACCATTGTCATACCTGACAGGGCATTTTTCTTGCTTAGGCACAGTTTGACCTTCCAAGTTCAACTGGCTGGAGCGGAGGATTAATCGTTTTAGTCTGACTGTAAGTATTTTAAAGTATTTTACCAGAAAAGTACAACTACAAATATTAGAGCTTCAATGCTGAGTCCACTTGAGAGGATGGAAACAGTGAAGAGGTCTTAAGTCTCCACTAGAAAGCCATAGTACTTAACCCCACTAATTTTTCAAATGATTCGTTTGGTAAATATGGGTTCTCTAAATGAATATCAGCAACATAAAAAAACATTTCCATATACCGGTACGCAGATGTCATACAGCCCTGGCATCTACAGAAAAGACAGAAAGCGATATCAAAACAAGAACTGATGGCTTGTTTAGCATCACCAAGAAAAACGCTGTAGGATTCGTGCATATATTGATTATCTGTGTTGAATAGAGACACAGTATACACATCAACACATAAATGAAATAGCTTGGGCCTTCCACATCTCTTATGAGGTCAGGACATTTTATTTCTTTTTTTTCATGTCCTTCAAAAAGAGTCTGTAATCATTAAGTCATCCTGTTTTTTTTTTTTTCTTTCTTTTTTGTCTAGAAAATTAACACGTACTGGCTGAAAAGATCAAAAATGGGAAACGAAGTACCAAGGGAATCTAACCCGAGCGATCGCCTGAGTTGCACGGACTGTTCTACATTTCTGAAACCATGCCACAGCTTGGAGAAACGTTTTGTTAAAGGCTTACATGTACACGTGTTTAATGAAGGGGAATACTACAGACTAGAGGGGAACAATTATATATACTACTGCCGAGAATGCTTTTATAAGCTTAAAAACTGATGCCACATTTAATAGAAATATGGGTTAAGAACGTGGGACTGAAAGGGATTGAATCCCCCCGGACTTACTTCCTACATGTAAAAGAGTGCAAAAGGACTCGACATCCAGCCTTTTATGCTTAAAATGATAACATGATACAATCACATGATCACTACACATGATTCTGAATACGAAAAATGCTATTGTTGCTATGTTGTAACTGTTAAATGCACAATCATAATTTAGTTGTGATTTTGCTGATAGTTAATTATGCTTAATGGTTTAATATTGATCAGAATAGAAACAGGTTCAGGTTTAACCAATATAACCAATAAGAAAATATAATCTATGAAATCATTCAAAGAATAGGACTTTTACTGAGATTCCATATAGGGGACATATATAGGGGACCAAGGGTGTAAATTTGGTTTTGGCATTGGTGGGGACGGATGATTCAACCACCGAACCCTGCCCTGTTTCTTTTTTTTCTTCCTTTTTGTGTTTGCTTCTTGATAAAAAATAAATAAATTAAAAAAAAATTAAAAAAAGGAGAAATATACTTGCCTACATATGCTATTCTACATGCTTTTAAACCATTTAAAATTACAATTCATAGTTTATATGTGAATTATATAATGTTAAGTTGCTATAAAAAAATGACTAAGTATTTTAGGCTTTAGTTTACTTCAGCCATATTCCATATAAATCAGGTATCATACAAAAAATAAAAATAGCTTCAAATACAGTCATGACAATAAAAGAATATGACTTTAAGGAGTTAACAACATTACTTCAGTTATAGTACACCAACATCTCTTATACATTAGCACTAAGGGAACACTGAATGACCTGGTGGTTTTTGTCCATAAAACTACTCATCTATGATTACCACAAAGTAAAAGATCTCTCAGCAAAATTATGCAACATTTTAGGCACATACAAACATTGCTGATGAGTCACACATCAGTAATGTTTGTAGGGTGAGTGCATTTTTAAAACTATTTGTGCAACCTGCACTACAAGGTGGAATATTTGCAAAATCATGACTACCTCATGATATTTTGTCTCAAAAATTAATCCTATGAATATGTCAGTGCCATTAGAATGAAATTATTGTGTCACCAACATTTTAACGTTGGACATATAATTTTAACAGCCTCTGTAAACTAAAGTCTGCCGTTTTCTCTGAAAGTTTCAATCAAAATTAGAAATGCTACTCTGACACTGAGAGAACTAATACTTCTGCCTGTTCTGCAGTTAGTTTCCAAAACACGTTATTCATGGTTACATACAATTTTAGACTGATGTGGGCCAAAGCCTAGCATAGCCTGTAACGTTATTATGACTGACACATTTTATGAGTGACTTGACTTTAAGTGACTTACAGGTTTCTTTGAAACACTCTCTTATATCCAGCTTCTTCCTTGTTGCTGCCATCCTCCTCTCCTCCTCGCAGCGCAGCCTTGCCGCTGCTAAAACTAAACAGAGCTCCCTGAAAGGCACAGCCAATCACATTGGCCATATTTGTCACATGAGGTAGGACTCCAGTAGAGAACGTAATTTAACTCTTTCTGCACCGCTAGGTGAACGAGATGTTGACACACACACACACACACACACACACACACACACACACACACACACACGAAGAGAGACAGAGTGTGCATAGTATGCGAACAGCTACCAAACAGCCATCATAATTTGTCATACAATGAGAACAGGACAAATCAACAATTGACAATGACTAATTAATGTTAAAATCTGTAACATAATGTATTGTTTGAGTTTAGTCTGTTACTGTTACTATTTTTACCATTTCTTTTTGGAGCAACTGTAATCCACATTATTTCCTTAGGGATTAATAAAGTATTCTGATTCTGATTTTTTCAGGATACATGACCTGCTATTATCCAATGACACATCTGCTTACCTGTATCTTTTGCTCGTTTCTCCTCCTCTTCTTTTCTCTTTTTTCTAAACTGAGGACCTGATGGCTTTGAACTTTTCTTTTCCATCTTCCTTTGGTTTTAATTTTGCACTCCAGTATGAACACCCATCCCCCAACCCGAGGATCGCCACAACATAACCTAATAGACCTACACCTTAGTTCACAGATTCACTTTGTCTAGGGTTTATTTCTGGGATTTCACACAACCCAGGATTCAAATCATGAATACATAATGGGCTTGGATTTACATCATTATGAATGAAATGTGCTCTTTTTGGAAGCAGCAGGTCTCCCTCCCCTTTCGACGGGTTATGTGTGAGACTTTAAATCATCAACCTGTAAATTATAAAATTTAAATTGTTATTGATCCCTTTACCCCGAGTCCTAAAGTGTATATTTATTTTCTTACTCTTCTTATATTTATTGTTTGTTTACTTGCACTGCTGTAACTGGAGCCTCGTCGTCTCGTCTCTCTATATACTGGACTGTATGTAGCGGAGATGACAATAAAGTTTACTTTGACTTCAGCAGCAAGCAGGCGCACCGAGGGCTCTCGCGCTCACTTTTCGCATACAGAATTTCGAAAAAACATCGGTCCAAATTAACTCTGTATCATAATGTCTGCTGTTTTCGTGTTTGTTTGTTTGTTTATTTTGCGAGTTGGTTATTAGATGCTGCTCCAGCCAGCCAGAGAATCCCCCGCTGCCCCGCCCTCTCCTCCCTGTGCAGCAAGCAGCAGGCGCACCTCGCGAACGAGGGCGCCCTTACTCCCAGCAAGTGGGCGATAGAAAACCGATAGGCGCCTATGCCATTCCCAGTATGCGCTGGCTGATGTCGGGGCAGCATGAGTATGAGCAATTTTTTATTTATTTTTTTTCCCGACGCCAGTGATGCTGCCCCCCACCACGATGCCGCCCCGGGCAACCGCTCGTGTCGCCCATATTAAAAACGCTACTGATCGCTGGATATTGGTGGGGACGTGTCCCTTCCGTCCATGCCAAATCTACGCCCTTGTAGGGGACACTGATCTCAGAGAATCTCTGACTCTAATATGTATAATTTGAAGTTATACTGAGTATAATGTGATTAACAAACACAAAGTTTTGGAGATATAAAGAGAGGAAACGTATTTCTATGTAATTGAATTGATTAAATTGTGTTGAAATGGATGTTCATGTGAGACTGAACTAATAGTAAATCTAACTGAAGTAAAATAACAAACTGAATGATATATGAAGGAAAGTATATGCATATGCGATTTAAAATTCATATGTAATGGAATTCATGATAAACTATGTTAAAGTAGCACTGAGAAAAGCAGAAAATGTAATGAAGAGATTTGAAAATGTACAATTAAAAAAATCGTAAATGTGAAAAGTTAGAGAGAGAGGATGATAAGATGTGGCTGCTCATCCGATAATTGTATGTCAACAACAGTAATTGTTGAGAGGAGCAGAGAGAGGTGGATGCAAATGAGCCAATGAGAATTAAGGCGGGCACCTAGGAACATTTGGGGTTGTTTTTTCCTCTAGTTCTTGAGATGAGCAAAATGCATCTATCTGAAGATCCAGCCCTGGAGGTCCATAGTTAGAAATTACCAGAGAAACAGCCTCTGCCTAAACACTGTGAAGCCACAAATTGGGTTAAAATTTTTTGACTTTTTCTTTGCTCATTTTATGCTACTGTTACAGTATAAATTCAGGAGGATTTGGATTTTCATTCTTTCCTACTGGACTTGGCTTCTCTCCTGTTGGGTTGTACCTACATGGATAAGATAGGGTCATCGGTGCCCATTGTCCTCTCAATCTTTCTCTTCTTAAAGATCAGAACAAAACCAGCAGTAGGTTAATTAGATAAATATAATTAAAGTGATTTGTTTCTTGTGGGATTATTATGGTTACCGGTATTTGTTCGGCTCTTGCTTTGCTCCTGCTAAACTGCTTTAATAAATATCCTACAAAAAGTCAAAATTGTGGACATTCCCTTTAACCTTAAAAGTAGTAATACGATGGCACTAGTCCAATATGGCGGCCAACCAAACCGGTTTGACAACCTGTTTGACGGTTTCGTGCGTGTGCGCATGCGCGTTCAGGTGTGCTACCGGTTATGCTTGTTCATGTGTGGAAACACCACAGGGCATCATAGGGGTTATATGAGTTTATAGGTTTATCTGAGTTCATGTGTTTTTAACTGGGTTTTAATTTAATCAAACCGTAGGGTTTTTTAATTAAACTATTTTTATCACTTAGGTGTATCGCAACATTCAGTTATGCAGACATATGTGTTCTTAAAAGCAATTCTTTGTTTCTTGTTTCATTCTTGGCGGAGTGGAAGCTGTTTTGGTTCACAGTGCGCCTTAACACACTAATTTTCTAAATCTGACAATGTCTCAGCTTGCAGTGATGCAAGCATTTTATTTTATAAATGTCAGAAATGGGAATTTCTTCTGAATGGGTGATGTCAGCATGTTCACAAGCGTTTCATTTAATCAAACCCCTAGTTTTAATTTAACTAGTTTTTACACATCTACTGGGGTTTCTTTCCAGGGTTGATGCGATCATTTTATTTAAAAATCGGGATTTCGGAATGTTGAACTAAGAGTGAGACAAAGCCAGCCAGCTAGTTTTTAACACAGTAAATGTCACAAATAGCATTCAGTCCTTTAGAAAATAAATGCTATAAGCAGCCAGTATCGCTCTTTTCAAACTAATCGTCTTTTAAATACACTCATTTTGTGATTCTGGTGTCAAACCTTGCAGCGATGCAAGCATTTTATTTATTTAAAAACGGATCAAACGGGCATTTCTTCTGTAAGGGGTTTCATGGTTTCAGAGTAGTTTTTAACACAACAGATGGTCGCAAATAACATTCAGCCCTTTAGAAAATAAACGCTACAGTGATACTTCTAAAACCAGTCGCCCAGACCCGCTCCGACTTTTCAACAGCTGGCTAATTGTTTGAATTTGTTCAGGATTGCAAAAGCCCACCGCGGGTATCACTTAGTTGTTGAGAGGACCATGCGAACAAGGGCCCAACCTATTGTTTAAAGTGGCTGGTATCGGCTCTTTTTGTAATTCCTCGACAAGGTAAAAGCCCCGCAGATGTACCAGTCGAGCCAGGTCTCGCCTATTTTCTGAAGTAGCCAGCAACAGCGGTCCCTTAGGCCTGTCTTGGCCAGTTACACCGGATCTCAGCAACTGCATGCCCCACCCTCATTGTTTTAAACTTGCACAGCAAGGTGATGCCCTGCAGGTGACAATTCAACGCGGTTTTCTGCTCCAAGACATCCGCAGTCCTTTCACACGGTAAGCGTGTAATAGCCAGCGCTTCATAAATGTCTGTCTGGCAGCGCAGATTATTCAAACTGTTTTTAAAACGTGCCTCATTTGTTGTCCAAAAAACATTTCATTTGCTAAGTTGCTGATTTAAAAATATATATTTTTTGAATTTTTTGCTGGATGTCAAACATATGATAGACTCTTCAGTATATTTATATAGCAAAATTCACAGTGGTATTGTAACCAATACGTCTACTCACCAAAGAATGAGTGAAGCAATATGGATAACAGCAGAGGACAATTTATTTAGGGTCTGATGGCAATTTACCATCGGTGTCCAGCACTTTAAAGGATTGATGGACTGGAGCACATCTGTCCTTAACACACCCTCTTAAACATCAGCTTGACACTGATATATCAAAGGAAACTTAACCGACTTTAAGTGCAAATGTTTCAACCTGAACAACTTAAAACTTCTCTGGGATACAATGTAAACAAAGACAAGAAGAAAAAAAAATATTTCCATCAATAGTCACTTCTCCTAACCAGGAGACAAGTGAATATATTATGTAAAGAGTCCTTTTTCTCAGTCCTGGGGTTGTAACACCACAACCTCCTCAGTCCGTAATCAGAGAGTGTCTATTTGACAATAACCAAAATGTCTTTGGATAGTCTTTGTGAATGCAAACAAAACAAAACAAAAAAACAATGGTATTAGCTGGCCAGCAAAATAAAGAGAGTGTATGGCACTGAGTGCGGGCGTGTGTGTGAGTACTTCGGTCCAAATAATCAAGGTCCGGATGGATGAAGGGATGGCAGCCGCTTGTCCTTTAATGGCACCAGCGAGACAGCACAGCAGTAAGGCAGCACAGCAGGAGAATGAACAATAGTCTTTTTTTAAGGCTACTGCAGAAGGAGATATTCCCCGCTAGCTCACCCAAGCTTGCTCTCTGACACAGCTACAAGCCACGTGAGCTCATAGCCCCTCCCGCTAGGATGTACTACCACAGTCGACTGTCGTAAAGCAGCCGCAAACCAATAGCAATTAAAAAAAACAAACTCAAAATCATTGAAGAACATTTTATAACACCCAATATAGATATATACATATATACTGAATATCACACAATATCAGATAACCAAATTAACACTGGGTTACAGTATAACCATGTTAAATAAAAGATGCCCAAGTGTGCACCAATGCACTCTAATGCAAGCCTTTGAAATGTATGTTGATAAGTACATGAAGCGTACATCTACCTCTGTAGTTGAAAAGAGTCTGTATCCATACTTTGTGGATCTGCTGATTTGTTTTTAATGTGGCACTTTTTTCACCAACCGCAGATGATGAAATCCTCTTTATTTGAGAAAGTGTCCCTAAGTTGTTACTGAGTTCCCTAGCCACTTCTTTACTATGTCAGCAAACTTTCTGAACAGGAAAGGTATCGTAGATTTAAAGACACATCTTCATTGAAGCAAAGGCAAAAAATTGGGATGAATTTTATGTGGCTGTTCATATTAATTCCAACAAAGAGTGAAAATCCAAATCCAATCTTTTGTATTAATGATCTCTCTCTCTCTCTCTCTCTCTCTCTCTCTCTCTCTCTCTCTCTCTCTCTCTCTCTCCCTCCGTGTGTGTGTGTGTACAGGAGAAAGGTGATGGCTGGAGCTATTTTTTTTTTAATGCATTTCGAATCAACTTTTTTTTGTTTTACAAGAAGTGTATTTCATACATTGGAATAAATGTATTCTTTTCTATACTTTATAAGTATGAAACTAAAGATTTTAAGTTCATGCGCATTGTGAAACAAGAATCTAAATCTTTGTGAAACAATGATTTCTATAAAAGCATGTTGTTTATGGGGATAATGTGAAAAATCTTTTGCGGGCTCTAATAACGACCAGTGGTAATTGAAGAGTAAGCTTGAACCCTGGCTCTGGACATTTTCATGACAAGTGACAGTGCAGACATCTGCTAACGAGAGAACATGTTTTATCATAACGACTGCGAATTTAAGCATCGTTAAAGTGTCACTTCAGCAATGCTACTGGAGAAAGAAGTGTTGACTCATGTTTTTTAATAGAAGACTTAAAACACTAAACTCTAATTTCAGGGGTTTATTTTAAGTTTACAGAATATAACATCTGGTAAGACGATGAGTTTTTACTTCTCACTGTCTGTGTTATGTGTATCTATTTATCATGTGTGCTTTGCTCTGTAAACTGTTTCATTGTATTCATGAAATAAACCAGAATTTCAAATATCTGAATCTTTTACTGTTTTTCTGCTTTTGTTCACTCCAAGTTTGACAAAACCCACAGCTCACTAACTATGTGGAGCAATCTCAGTGTATTTAGCTGCTTTTTCCCTAAACACAATCAGTTGACTGAGAGAAATGCCTGTAGTCATCCACTCTGGTCATTGTCAATGTTGAAGGAGCTTTGTTCCATAGACACCTTATACTAGCGTTTCCTACACTTAATCCAACATTGCTATGTTCTATTTAATACCCAGATTCCTTTTATAGTTTGCAGTGAAATTTCTTAAACCATTGTTTAATGGGACAGAAGTACAAGTCACTCTTTACTAACACACTGTAGATAAGTTTATTGCTGAACGACACAGCAAGCAGTCCCACACACTCTTTAGATTTTTGAAGTTTTGTGTGTGATGGTTTTGCCTCTCACACCTTACCCCTTTCTCCCAGTATCACAACAGTATGACTCCCAAAGTACGACTCAGTAAACAAACAAGGACTCTAAACTCAGAACAGAAAGATACAGTTGAAAGATTAGTGATATCTTTTATGATGCGTAATAAACTACACCCTCTTCTTCTCTGTATTTATGTTGTTTGTGTGCGTGCGTGTGTGTGTGAATGCCTTAGAAGTCAAAGTATACATTAGCCATACTTACAAAAACATTTTAAATTTCATTTAGAACTGAGATTCTAAGTTGTAAGCAGAAATCTTATGCTCAACCAGGAGTATGTTTCCCCACTTTCACAATGCTGAGGCATCAAATCCATAATCCAACAGATGGTTTGTCACACGTGGGCGAGAAGGGCAAGCCAACCCTTACTTACACAACCTCACACACTATAGATTTTTAAAGCTCTTGTGTACAACGGTTTAGCTAAAGATATAACTTCTACTTTTGATAAAGATCACTCCCTCTGCATATTTCTTAAGAAATGAAGCGTCTTTACTGGGATATTTATTGTCAAACTATGCGATTTTCCAAATGTGTGTGGAGTAAAATGTTGTGACCAAGAATCATTCAGGATTAACAACACAAACTGTTTTGATAGCAGAAACAGTCTGTCTTATAGTTCCCATACTTTACCGCTAGTTTTACAAACACATTCTTCTTCATATCGGTTTAATTGGTTTTTTATGAAACTGATTTTCAATAGTACAACCAAGGTCTAACTTTTCCTAGCTCCCCAGTATAAATGCAAGAATTTTGCAGACTTTATTGAAACTGTCACAATTTAACACTCAATGCCATAAACAGAGTTGATCCATGTTTCTATGGACAGTGTTTCATACATCAACAGCTCTGAAAATCACTTTTAAAGTAATGTAGAACATGATCTCTCTCACTCTCAGCATCTCTAAAAAACCCAGCAAACTGACAATCACCTCTAAACAAGGGGGTTAGTTTATTGGCTTTTTGTTTGTTTGTTTGTTTTGTTTTTTATCAGCCGCAACACCATGTAATGCATGGATGTTAGACTCTTTCACCAGACCATGTTGCTAGCCCAACCACCAGGCTCAGGGTCTCTGAACTCTAACCCTGGCCCTGGCTGCCAAATGTGCCTCTGACCCTCTTGTGCCTGTTCACCACCAGACTAAGTTTGTACTCTCACCTACTAATATTATTTTATTACAGGGCAATATTCAGCTAGGTTACTACTTTGACTTTCTTACTTTGAGCACATTTCTGAGCCCATACATTATCAAACTTTTACTTGAGTATTTCTGACACTAGCAGCTATACTTTTACTTAAGTAAAAAAAATGCCTGCACTATCGGTATAAAGCTGTCTGTAATTCTTTAACAGTTCATGCAACAATTATAAATTAAACCTGCACCACAGCTAACTCTTTTTAATAACCAATAACAGGTGTATTTCTTAGATCTACAGATACAGCCAAAACACTCTGCTTGTATAATGCCATATTCTCTCCCAGCGTACCCTTGTCTCACAACAGGGTGATTCCCAAAGTACGACTCAATAAACAGAGACTCTAAAACCAGAACAGAAAGATAAAATTGGAAGATCAAAGATTAAGGTTTGTGTTTTTATAGCACAAAGTAAACTGTCCCCTTGTCTTCTAGGCCTTGCCGTGCGTACCTTAGAAGTCAGATTATACATTAGTCATACTTCCAAAAACATTTTGAATTCCATTTATAACTGAGATGTCAAGCTGATATCAGACATCTTGTGCTCACCAGGAGCATGTATCCCCAACTTCAAAACCTTAAGGTGTCAAATTCACAAATCCAACATGGGCTCATTCAACACAGGGGCCAGAAGTGCATGTCACCCTTTACTGACAAACTGTAAATAAGTTCAATACAGGGCAACGCGGCTAACAGCCTTGGAAACGCTTTACATGAAATAAAACTTTTTAGAAAACCCTTTACAAGAATAAATGTGATGATCTGTTTTACCTGAATCAAATGTATTAGTTTGTTTACTTGAAATAAAATTTATTTTGGAAACCCTGTACATGAAGTAAAAAGTATCGTGTTGTAAGTTCTGGCTTTAATATTTCCAGCTGATAAGGAGACGTTTTGCATTTCAAACGCTTCATATACTACCCGCCCTTTAAGATCATCCCACTTCAGGATCACGCCCCACCTTCTGTTATTTTAAAACAAGACCGCCGTCTCATTCCTCCAAAACCTTTTTTTTTATTATCTCAAAACAGCGAGAAGGATGGACTCTGCACCCCTGCGTCACACTGAGGAGGAGGACAGTTCCTCGGACGAGGGCTCATTAGTACCTGACACGCCCGGTTACTATAGCCCCTTGGAGAATCAGCAGCAGCAAGCCGTCGAGCTTGACGGTCGGGCATCTTCTTTATTTATCGATACCGTGAAAACAGCTGTGTATCACCTAGTCAACCTAGTAATCAACAAGTACCTCACTGACAAATGCAACGGCTGCAAGTTTGATCACCCCAGCCAGAGACAGCATGAGTGTCTGCAAGTGTTGGTGGATGACTTTTACGCTGAAAATTATTACAGCATCAGAAAAAGACTCCTCACCCCTCGCTTCATTCCTTCCATTCAACAACTGCTGATTGCCCGCAACATCAAAATGGACGACGTCAAAGTCCGCATGGTGGCGGAAACTCTCTTGCACGAACTGAAATCGGTAAGGAAAGTCTTTGACGCCATCGCCGAGGCATACCACAATCTGGTGGGGTTGGACGTGGTGAAAATCGGGCAGCTACGGTTGGTCACAGAGTGTTACAAAGGAGGCTGCTAATGTTTTCTCTGAAAGACTGATTCTTTCCAAAAAAACAAAAAACGTATTGTACCGTATCGTTCAAACAGCTACCCTGCTTATTTTTTCAAACATGCATCCAGATTTTTCTTTCTTAAAACATGTAACCTGCATTTTACCACGTTTTTAAAAGCATGTATAATTTTTCAAACATGTATCCTACATTTAGCGCATTTTTAAAACATGTATCCTGATATGGCCACCCTTCCAAGGCCCTGACAAATTACCCGAATCACTATGGGATAAGGATGGGGACTTACCCTATGTACCCACATAAACGGTGATGAATTGTGAAGTTACAATTCTTTTCTGTAAAAAAAAGCATTTTTATTTTGTATATAAATAAATGTTGATGTTGTACGACGGGATTGTGTGCTTCAATTTTACTTATAATGTGCCAAATCACTACAACAGACGGCTCAAGGCAATGCCGTCCAGAGTAAGGATCTTGTTAGACACAGTGTTTCCAAGATTTTCAACACAGTGAAAACTTGTGTATTAGATACCCTCACTCCATTTCACTCAACAATTCAGGGATTGTTACAGTAAAATTAAAATAAAAATATTTAAAAAGCAGAGAAATTTTCATCTGAAAATGTCAGTGATGAAAGCAAGAAAATAAAGAAAAATAGTAAACGGCTGTCTAATTAAACTGTTCCTGTGAACCTTAAGCCCAAAACAGCCTTAAATCATCCTTTAATATGTTCGGTGTTACAAACTTGAAGAACCACAGGAAAGGTCCTCAGAAATTAATCGAATCAGTTTTTCAGCCTTCATTTATATTGAAATGTTGAAATCTTTCCTGCTAAACCAAATTGCAGCATCTGATACCGCTGACCATAACATTTTATTACAGCTATTATTAAATGGAGAGTCCTCTTCACACACACTGAGGTTAATTATGAAGCTTCAAGGGCTTCTGTGCTAATACCAGTTGTGTTTACATTATACGTGCTTTAGAAGGCATAGCATACATTTTCACTGCTATGCAGATGATACCTACTTTTATTGGTTAAACTGTTGGGATGTTTTAGATACATAATGAGCTTTAATTTTCTGCTTCTAAGTAAATCCCTGAATTGTTGAGTGAAATGGAGTGAGGGTATCTAATACACAAGTTTTCACTGTGTTGAAAATCTTGGAAACACTGTGTCTAACAAGATCCTTACTCTGGACGGCATTGCCTTGAGCCGTCTGTTGTAGTGATTTGGCACATTATAAGTAAAATTGAAGCACACAATCCCGTCGTACATCATCAACATTTATTTATATACAAAATAAAAATGCTTTTTTTTACAGAAAAGAATTGTAACTTCACAATTCATCACCGTTTATGTGGGTACATAGGGTAAGTCCCCATCCTTATCCCATAGTGATTCGGGTAATTTGTCAGGGCCTTGGAAGGGTGGCCATATCAGGATACATGTTTTAAAAATGCGCTAAATGTAGGATACATGTTTGAAAAATTATACATGCTTTTAAAAACGTGGTAAAATGCAGGTTACATGTTTTAAGAAAGAAAAATCTGGATGCATGTGTGATACCCACTAATGTGTGATCACATTTATGTGAATTAATTTAAGTAATTTCACTTTCAATGTAAGTGATATTTCCATTTGGAAATGCCCTAAATAACTACAGTAATTGTAACAGGAAACTTGGTAACTACCCTGGGATATTTGTAGTGGACGCTTCATTTTTATACCAATAGGTGGCAGTGTGAGACCATGGTTTGGCCTGTTGTTAGCAGCCTGAAGCGCATGCTCCGCGCTGTTTTCTCATAATGGCGGAGTATTCAGGAAACGGCAAGCCACGTCTCCCTGTCTGATCATTTCTTTCCTGTTTACAGGTTCGTATCGTGCCCGAAATAGAATATAATAGCAATCACATCCATTATATAGCATAGACTAACCATTACGGTTGGAAAGTGAAAGCGTACAACATTGTGTAGTACAGTAAATTACACTTTTGTAAGTATTTGTTTACGGCTTTAGCAGCATGCTAAGGTTAGCATATTAGTTTGGGTCGCACACCTCCTATGCTCTGTGATGTTAGTGATCGGCTCCACCGTTATCCTGTATTGTTTTAGTATCTTGTTTCTGCCATAAAGTGTTTCCGTGAATTCAGTGCACATGTCAAGATGGTGCTGATTATACCATTCTTTCAAGCTGTTTGAGATTTATAGATTTGTCTTGTTGGAATTCATTTTGAACCAAGTCTTACAAGAAAATTGGTCATGTTTATAACATTGGAATGTGTTATGGAGAATGTGTGTGTGAGCTATGTTAAGAATAAGTAAATACACAGTTGTAATACTGTAAAAGTAATGAAAGGAGTGCATAATTGTGAATTTGAATAAATAATGGCGGAGTATTCAGGAAACGGCAAGCCACGTCTCCCTGTCTGATCATTTCTTTCCTGTTTACAGGACACATATATAGCTGTCTACAGGTGCTGCCACCCGGTACCTGTAACAGTTTTCTGGGGGCTCGTCCGGGATCAGTCCTGCCTTTGAGGCTGGGAGCTGATCCAGTAATACCGGTACTTTGGGCCAAGAGTGGCAAGAAAACACCGACAAGTCCAGTCTGCTGGTTGTTACCTACACCTGCTGCTGCCTGATGGAGAATAGATGCTACTGATTGTGCAGGAAATGCATTGGCCATGTGTCACAACTAGCGCAATGGACAAGTAGTAAGGAAAAAAAGATAAATAAGGACTGCTTGGTGCTGCTTGGTGCTGCTTGGTGCTGCTTGGTGCTCGGACCATCGCCCATCAAGGCAAAAACTGTACGAAAGCTGACATTGTGTGACCCACTGCAAGGGATAGGGAAGCAACCATGGCGGAAGGTGAGAGGAGGAGCTTGGTGTGGGCCATCAAGAAAGACCTTCTCACCCTCTCTGCTGATGAACTGTTCCAGATTGCCAAGTCTCTGGGTCCAGTGCCAGGAGTGGATCAGTCTTGCCTTAAGTCAGGGGATGAAGACAACTGCTTCGAGTACATCAGTGGTTTCATGTGCAGTAAGGCTTTATTAGAGTCAGAAGATCAGGGCATGTCACACTTATTGTCACTGAAAGATGTTGTTGATGCTGTTACCCAGGGTCATGTTTCTGATTTGCAGATACAGGCTGCCACTGGTAATGATTCATGTGATCTATGTCCAAATGCTCAGCCTCATGATGTCAGTGTTGAAATGAGTCCAACTAATGCAATGTTTTTAGAAGATGGTCATAATAGTGGTACAGAAGTAACTGACAGTGTGACCCAGAATACCAGCTCTACTGCTGTTTCCCAACGTGATATAGAACTACAAAAAATACTCTTCAGTTACGAAGAGCTCTCTAAGAAAATTAAGCAGTACATGCCCACATCAGGTTCTCAACTCACCTCTCAGACACCATCACAGGCTCATTGTAGAAGCACACCACACAATGACAGCTTAGTTGAAACTCAAGCACCCATGAGACATGACAAGGTGGTGTCCCTAAGAGACTTGTCTTACCTCCATCGCAGGGAGTTTAAGATTCACGGGGGCCAGATTGGAGACCAGGGATCAGACATCAGTTATAACAGCATCTGCCGCCAGATTGAAGAGGGTCTCAAAGAACAGTTTAATGATGCCGAAATTGTGAGGGCTGTCATGAGAGTTATCAAACCTGGTAATTTCAAAGACATGCTAATGAACAAGGATGAACTGACAGTAGAGGAGCTTAAAGACTTCCTCCATTCTCACCTTGGTGAGCAAAACAACACAGAACTCTTCCAGGAACTCATGTGCACCAAACAAAGTGACAGTGAGACACCACAACAGTTTCTGTATCGAGTCATAGGTCTCAAACAAAAGATCTTGCTCACCTCGAAGCATACCAACTCAGATGTAAAGTACTCAGCCAGTACAGTTCAGGATGTATTTCTTCATACTGTGTATCAAGGACTGGGCCACAAACATAGTGACATTCGTAGAGAGTTAAAGCCACTCCTTGCAGATGCCAATGTCACAGATGAGACTATTCTTAAACAAATGAAGAAAGTAATGAGTGATAAAAGTGAAAGACAGCGTCGTCTAGGATCAGTCACCCGTCAGAGAAACACCAATGTGCACAGCACACAAGTTGAGATTAGCGGTATGCAGTGTCCTGTATTGAAAGAGGAAAATGCAGGAAAAAGACCTAAGGTGGATATGATCCAGCAGCTGTCAGAGAAAGTCGAAAAACTTGCAAGCATTGTTGAACAAATGACACAGTCACTACAAATAACAGCTGAACAGAGCAGCCAGTACAAGAAAATCAAAACCGATCACCACAGAGAAAGAAAGTATGGCTGTGAAAAGTGCATAGAACAAGACCGCCCCGACTGTCCCCACTGTTTTCACTGTGGTGAGGAAGGCCACCGCGCAGTTGGCTGCATGAAGAAAACAATACGTCAGGGAAACGGGAGCCGGTCCCTGTCACGGGACAAACAGTGACCGTGTCCCACTCTCCGTCCCAATCTGACCTATGTAGTACTAGTGAGACTGTTGCTGTAAGTTTGGCAAAGTGTGACGCTGACACCAAACATAATGTAGTGCCAACCCAGAGACAGAATAACCAAGAAAATAAATCTGCTATACTTCTTGGCAGTTCACCCAACAGTAAAAGTGAAAAATTAGCCAAACTAATTGGAAAAAAAGCTCTCACCCAGTGCCATCTAAATGGTTTAGCAGTTAGTGCTTTGTTGGACACGGGAGCTCAAGTGAGCATGATTGACAGAGAGTGGAAAAATAAGTATCTACCAGATACACCTGTAAGGTCACTTGATGAAATCATTGATAATGAAGAAGAGTTAAAAGTCCGTGCTGTGAATGGTGACACTCTCCCATTTGATGGCTGGGTGCCAATCACAGTTAATTTGAGAGGGAATGAAGACCCTAATTTGTCAATAACTGTGCCTTTTCTTGTAAGCAGTTTTGTTTTGGAGAGACCGCTGCTGGGTTTCAATGTGATGGAGGAACTTGTGCAGGAACAACCAGGACGGTTCATGCCAACTCTCGTCACCCTGCTTTGCAATGCCATGTCAATACCAACAGAAAAGGCAGAGCTCCTGGTAAACCTCATCAAGGCTGATGAAGCCCCTGCACAATGTGGACGCCTGTGGACTGGCAGGTATGACACCCTTATTCCAGCGGGTCAGGTGATTTGGGTTAAGTGTCCAGTCTCACCTGCCATGAACCTGTCCGAATCTGTTTTCCTCTTTGAGCCTGATGATAACAACACACAGCTTGCTGAGCTAGATGTCTGTGAAGGACTGCTTGAAGTGCAAAGCACCAAGAGGCCCTTTGTAGAGGTACCTGTGGGCAACAACACAAAACATAACATCACACTACCAAGGAAAACAGCCCTTGGCAGTATTCATTCTGTTGAGAAGGTGATTACAATGGACTCACTAGGAGAATCTAAGCCCACAGTGACAGCCAATAGTGCCACCTCTACATCTACTCATACCAACTTACCCCTATGGCAGCCTCCTGTCGACATCAGCCATCTTAATGAGGAACAACAGGCAAAAGTTAACAAAATGCTTTGCGAGGAAGCTGGGGCTTTTGCTCGTGACAGTAGTGATATAGGATGCATACCCAGTTTGCAAATGGCAATCAACTTGAAAGATGATATCCCTGTTCAGAAAACCTACTCATCCATCCCTAAGCCACTTTTTAAAGAGGTTAAAGAGTACATACAAGAACTTTTGGTAAAAGGCTGGATAGTAAAGTCTCAGTCCCCGTACGCCGCCCCAGTCGTCTGTGTCAGAAAGAAAGATGGCAGTTTACGCTTATGCATAGACTATCGCCTTCTGAACAAAAAGACTGTTCCTGATCGACACCCACTGCCCAGGATACAGGATCTGATTGATACTCTGGGTGGGTACTCGTGGTTTAGCATCTTAGACCAAGGAAAAGCTTACCACCAGGGTTTTGTAGCTGAGGGCTCTCGCCACCTCACTGCCTTCATAACACCATGGGGTCTTTATGAATGGGTTCACATCCCATTTGGTCTCACAAATGCCCCAGCTGCTTTTCAGCGGAGCATGGAAGAGATGCTTGGCTCTCTTAGAGATGAATGTTGCATCCCATACCTCGACGATGTACTTTGCTATGCAAAAACATTTGACGACCATGTTGAGACCCTCCGCAAGGTTCTCCAGGCACTCCAAGAACATGGAGTAAAATTGAGGCCGGAGAAATGTGACCTCTTCAAACAAGAAGTCAGATATGTGGGTCGGCTTGTGTCCGCTGAAGGAGTCAGAATAGACCCGGCAGACCTGGAGGCTGTCAAAACCCTGACATCTAAGACACCTCAAACAGTTGGTGATGTGAGGAAGCTGGCAGGCTTTCTAAGCTACTACCGCTCGTATATCCAGGATTTTTCCCGGATAGCTAAACCAATCTATGAACTCCTTCAGACCAAGCCAGGCAAAACTCAGTGTCCAAAATCTGTGAGAAACAGCAAACACTCACAGCTGTCCTCTCGAGAGCACGTTGAGTGGACTCTAAAACACCAGAGAGCGTTAGAACAGTTGGTAACCCTCCTCACCAACCCCCCTGTTCTGACATATCCTGATTTTAGCCTGCCTTTCACATTGCATACAGATGCATCTGACCAGGGCTTAGGAGCTGTCCTGTATCAGCGTCAACATGGGAAATTGAGAGTAATTGGCTATGGATCTAGGACTCTGACACAAGCAGAACGCAATTACCACCTGCATAGTGGAAAATTAGAGTTCCTTGCGTTGAAATGGGCTGTATGTGAAAAATTCCGTGACTACCTGTACTATGCCCCACACTTCACAGTTTATACAGATAACAACCCCCTAACCTATGTAATGAGTACCGCAAAGTTAAACGCAGTGGGACATAGGTGGGTTGGAGAGCTCTCAGATTTCCGGTTCGACATCAGATACAGGCCAGGAAAGTCAAATGTAGACGCAGACACTCTTTCTCGTCTCCCCTTGGATATAGAGAAATATGAAACTGCTTGTACAGAGGGATTTCCAGATGAGGCAGTGAAGGCAGTCTGGGATGGAAGCCAGGTGGCCAGACAGAAAGATGTTGCTTGGGTAGCCATGCTCAATATCTCTTCTCTGGACCCCCATCAGCAGCCTCATATCAACTCGCTGAGCATCAGCCATGATGATCTAGTTAAAGCTCAAAGAGAGGATCCAGCCATTGGCCAAATCCTCAAGCTGAAACTAGATGGAGCAAAACTGACAGATGAAATACGCAAGATGGTAAGAGGAACTGCCCATAAACTCCTCCACGAGTGGGGTAAATTACATCTTGAAAATGACCTCTTGTATAGATGTACCAGTGACAGAAGACAATTAGTGCTTCCTGCCAAGTACAGGACTTTAGCATTAAGACATTTACATGACATGATGGGTCATGTTGGGACAGACCGAGTGCTACATCTCGCAAGGGACAGATTCTATTGGCCCTTTATGGCTAAGGACATTGAAGCCTATGTGACCCAGAAGTGTCCCTGTATCATGTCCAAGAAACCAGTAACACACGTCAGGGCTCCCATGGGTAGTATAAGATCGGACTACCCTTTAGAACTGGTGTGTATTGACTTTTGCATTTGGAAGCCAGCCGTGGAGGGTATGAGTATATTCTCGTGGTAATTGACCATTTCACTAGATTTGCTCAAGCATACCCCACAAGGAACAAGAGTGGGAAAACAGCTGCTGAACGGATTTTCCAGGATTTCATACCCAGATTTGGATACCCATCCAAACTACATCACGACCAGGGTCGTGAATTTGAGAATGAACTGTTCAGGACACTACAGAAATTATCTGGTGTCGGACATTCTAGAACATCACCTTACCATCCTCAAAGTAACCCTTCAGAACGTCTCAACAGGACAATACTCCAGATGTTGAGAACATTAACCGAAAAGGAAAAAGTACAGTGGAAAGACCACCTCCCACATCTTGTACATGCGTACAACTGTACTCGACATGAGTCCACCGGCTACTCACCATTCTATCTCCTCTATGGACGACACCCGCATCTACCAGTTGATCTGCTGTTTGGATTGAAGGGGGAGAATGAAACATACTCACCTACAGGATATGCCAAGAAATGGGCCGAACGAATGTCGGAAGCTTATCGGATTGCTAGTGAAAATAGCAAGAAGTCTAGTGCAAGAGGCAAAATAACATATGATAAAAAGGCAAAAGGAGTCATGCTTAAGCCAGGAGACAGAGTTCTGGTCAGAAACCTCAGTGAGCGGGGAGGACCTGGCAAGTTGAGATCATATTGGGAGAGGACTATTTATATAGTAAAAGAGCAGCTAGCAGATAGCCCAGTTTACGTAGTCCATCCTGAAGCTGGAGACCCAAAAAGAACCCGAACATTGCATCGCAATCTGCTGTTACTTGTAAATGACTTACCTGTTCAAGTCACTCCCCCCCTGGCAAAGCCTGCGATTGGAAAGACAACACGCAACAGACGAAGGATGGAAAGATCTGCAGATGCACAAAGACAAACAGACATGTGGGATAACTCTGACAGCGGTTCTGAGAGTGATTGCTCGGGGTACTGGCTAAGAGCACCTGTTGAAAGGACCGTGAGAAGGAACCTGGACCATGAGCAACACCCTGCATCTCAGTCATACCAGACCAAAGAACCTATTAGAGTGACAACAAACACAAAAAATGGACATTCACCTGTGCAGACGATGGAAGACATACTGACTATGCCTGAGCATTCACCATCCGTCAGCATTGAACAATTCGAAGAGGAAACTGGGAGAGAATGCTCACACCTGCCATGTTCTCTGAGAGAGGAGATGGAAGAAATGGAAGTGGGTAGTGACAACCTATCTGAACCCAGAGGGTCTGGTGAGGAGTGTGAAACTCATTCGCAGTCTAACGTACAGGTTCAACCACCGGGACATACTTGTACGGACATTAGAAGATCTACCCGTCACAGGAAACCACGACAGTTTCTGACTTATGAATCACTGGGTAAACCCTCAGTGCAGTCACATGCGGCAGTTAATCTAGTTGGGGAACGCACAGCACCACAGTTACCTGCCACAACCATACCATCATACACTGTATTTCCATACCCACCATTGGCAATTGTGCCGCCCATGTGTATGTCACAGTCACCAATGTACTGCACCCCAATACCATACTCACCATACCAGTATCACGCATCACTGACCCCATCTGCATACACACCACCCCCACTGCTTGTTTCATAACTAGTTCTTGGACTGATAAGAGTTAATAAGAATTTGAGAAGCAAAAGTTCAAAATGTCATGATTTTGTGAATGTTGGGAGCCATTTTATTTTTGTCAGGGAGTGTGTGATACCCACTAATGTGTGATCACATTTATGTGAATTAATTTAAGTAATTTCACTTTCAATGTAAGTGATATTTCCATTTGGAAATGCCCTAAATAACTACAGTAATTGTAACAGGAAACTTGGTAACTACCCTGGGATATTTGTAGTGGACGCTTCATTTTTATACCAATAGGTGGCAGTGTGAGACCATGGTTTGGCCTGTTGTTAGCAGCCTGAAGCGCATGCTCCGCGCTGTTTTCTCATAATGGCGGAGTATTCAGGAAACGGCAAGCCACGTCTCCCTGTCTGATCATTTCTTTCCTGTTTACAGGTTCGTATCGTGCCCGAAATAGAATATAATAGCAATCACATCCATTATATAGCATAGACTAACCATTACGGTTGGAAAGTGAAAGCGTACAACATTGTGTAGTACAGTAAATTACACTTTTGTAAGTATTTGTTTACGGCTTTAGCAGCATGCTAAGGTTAGCATGTTAGTTTGGGTCGCACACCTCCTATGCTCTGTGATGTTAGTGATCGGCTCCACCGTTATCCTGTATTGTTTTAGTATCTTGTTTCTGCCATAAAGTGTTTCCGTGAATTCAGTGCACATGTCAAGATGGTGCTGATTATACCATTCTTTCAAGCTATTTGAGATTTATAGATTTGTCTTGTTGGAATTCATTTTGAACCAAGTCTTACAAGAAAATTGGTCATGTTTATAACATTGGAATGTGTTATGGAGAATGTGTGTGTGAGCTATGTTAAGAATAAGTAAATACACAGTTGTAATACTGTAAAAGTAATGAAAGGAGTGCATAATTGTGAATTTGAATAAATAATGGCGGAGTATTCAGGAAACGGCAAGCCACGTCTCCCTGTCTGATCATTTCTTTCCTGTTTACAGGACACATATATAGCTGTCTACAGGTGCTGCCACCCGGTACCTGTAACACATGTTTGAAAAAATAAGCAGGGTAGCTGTTTGAAAGATACGGTAAAATACGTTTTTTGTTTTTTTGGAAAGAATCAGTCTTTCAGAGAAAACATTAGCAGCCTCCTTTGTAACACTCTGTGACCAACCGTAGCTGCCCGATTTTCACCACGTCCAACCCCACCAGATTGTGGTATGCCTCGGCGATGGCGTCAAAGACTTTCCTTACCGATTTCAGTTCGTGCAAGAGAGTTTCCGCCACCATGCGGACTTTGACGTCGTCCATTTTGATGTTGCGGGCAATCAGCAGTTGTTGAATGGAAGGAATGAAGCGAGGGGTGAGGAGTCTTTTTCTGATGCTGTAATAATTTTCAGCGTAAAAGTCATCCACCAACACTTGCAGACACTCATGCTGTCTCTGGCTGGGGTGATCAAACTTGCAGCCGTTGCATTTGTCAGTGAGGTACTTGTTGATTACTAGGTTGACTAGGTGATACACAGCTGTTTTCACGGTATCGATAAATAAAGAAGATGCCCGACCGTCAAGCTCGACGGCTTGCTGCTGCTGATTCTCCAAGGGGCTATAGTAACCGGGCGTGTCAGGTACTAATGAGCCCTCGTCCGAGGAACTGTCCTCCTCCTCAGTGTGACGCAGGGGTGCAGAGTCCATCCTTCTCGCTGTTTTGAGATAATAAAAAAAAAGGTTTTGGAGGAATGAGACGGCGGTCTTGTTTTAAAATAACAGAAGGTGGGGCGTGATCCTGAAGTGGGATGATCTTAAAGGGCGGGTAGTATATGAAGCGTTTGAAATGCAAAACGTCTCCTTATCAGCTGGAAATATTAAAGCCAGAACTTACAACACGATACTTTTTACTTCATGTACAGGGTTTCCAAAATAAATTTTATTTCAAGTAAACAAACTAATACATTTGATTCAGGTAAAACAGATCATCACATTTATTCTTGTAAAGGGTTTTCTAAAAAGTTTTATTTCATGTAAAGCGTTTCCAAGGCTGTTAGCCGCGTTGCCCTGTATTGAACTTATTTACAGTTTGTCAGTAAAGGGTGACATGCACTTCTGGCCCCTGTGTTGAATGAGCCCATGTTGGATTTGTGAATTTGACACCTTAAGGTTTTGAAGTTGGGGATACATGCTCCTGGTGAGCACAAGATGTCTGATATCAGCTTGACATCTCAGTTATAAATGGAATTCAAAATGTTTTTGGAAGTATGACTAATGTATAATCTGACTTCTAAGGTACGCACGGCAAGGCCTAGAAGACAAGGGGACAGTTTACTTTGTGCTATAAAAACACAAACCTTAATCTTTGATCTTCCAATTTTATCTTTCTGTTCTGGTTTTAGAGTCTCTGTTTATTGAGTCGTACTTTGGGAATCACCCTGTTGTGAGACAAGGGTACGCTGGGAGAGAATATGGCATTATACAAGCAGAGTGTTTTGGCTGTATCTGTAGATCTAAGAAATACACCTGTTATTGGTTATTAAAAAGAGTTAGCTGTGGTGCAGGTTTAATTTATAATTGTTGCATGAACTGTTAAAGAATTACAGACAGCTTTATACCGATAGTGCAGGCATTTTTTTTACTTAAGTAAAAGTATAGCTGCTAGTGTCAGAAATACTCAAGTAAAAGTTTGATAATGTATGGGCTCAGAAATGTGCTCAAAGTAAGAAAGTCAAAGTAGTAACCTAGCTGAATATTGCCCTGTAATAAAATAATATTAGTAGGTGAGAGTACAAACTTAGTCTGGTGGTGAACAGGCACAAGAGGGTCAGAGGCACATTTGGCAGCCAGGGCCAGGGTTAGAGTTCAGAGACCCTGAGCCTGGTGGTTGGGCTAGCAACATGGTCTGGTGAAAGAGTCTAACATCCATGCATTACATGGTGTTGCGGCTGATAAAAAACAAAACAAACAAACAAACAAAAAGCCAATAAACTAACCCCCTTGTTTAGAGGTGATTGTCAGTTTGCTGGGTTTTTTAGAGATGCTGAGAGTGAGAGAGATCATGTTCTACATTACTTTAAAAGTGATTTTCAGAGCTGTTGATGTATGAAACACTGTCCATAGAAACATGGATCAACTCTGTTTATGGCATTGAGTGTTAAATTGTGACAGTTTCAATAAAGTCTGCAAAATTCTTGCATTTATACTGGGGAGCTAGGAAAAGTTAGACCTTGGTTGTACTATTGAAAATCAGTTTCATAAAAAACCAATTAAACCGATATGAAGAAGAATGTGTTTGTAAAACTAGCGGTAAAGTATGGGAACTATAAGACAGACTGTTTCTGCTATCAAAACAGTTTGTGTTGTTAATCCTGAATGATTCTTGGTCACAACATTTTACTCCACACACATTTGGAAAATCGCATAGTTTGACAATAAATATCCCAGTAAAGACGCTTCATTTCTTAAGAAATATGCAGAGGGAGTGATCTTTATCAAAAGTAGAAGTTATATCTTTAGCTAAACCGTTGTACACAAGAGCTTTAAAAATCTATAGTGTGTGAGGTTGTGTAAGTAAGGGTTGGCTTGCCCTTCTCGCCCACGTGTGACAAACCATCTGTTGGATTATGGATTTGATGCCTCAGCATTGTGAAAGTGGGGAAACATACTCCTGGTTGAGCATAAGATTTCTGCTTACAACTTAGAATCTCAGTTCTAAATGAAATTTAAAATGTTTTTGTAAGTATGGCTAATGTATACTTTGACTTCTAAGGCATTCACACACACACGCACGCACACAAACAACATAAATACAGAGAAGAAGAGGGTGTAGTTTATTACGCATCATAAAAGATATCACTAATCTTTCAACTGTATCTTTCTGTTCTGAGTTTAGAGTCCTTGTTTGTTTACTGAGTCGTACTTTGGGAGTCATACTGTTGTGATACTGGGAGAAAGGGGTAAGGTGTGAGAGGCAAAACCATCACACACAAAACTTCAAAAATCTAAAGAGTGTGTGGGACTGCTTGCTGTGTCGTTCAGCAATAAACTTATCTACAGTGTGTTAGTAAAGAGTGACTTGTACTTCTGTCCCATTAAACAATGGTTTAAGAAATTTCACTGCAAACTATAAAAGGAATCTGGGTATTAAATAGAACATAGCAATGTTGGATTAAGTGTAGGAAACGCTAGTATAAGGTGTCTATGGAACAAAGCTCCTTCAACATTGACAATGACCAGAGTGGATGACTACAGGCATTTCTCTCAGTCAACTGATTGTGTTTAGGGAAAAAGCAGCTAAATACACTGAGATTGCTCCACATAGTTAGTGAGCTGTGGGTTTTGTCAAACTTGGAGTGAACAAAAGCAGAAAAACAGTAAAAGATTCAGATATTTGAAATTCTGGTTTATTTCATGAATACAATGAAACAGTTTACAGAGCAAAGCACACATGATAAATAGATACACATAACACAGACAGTGAGAAGTAAAAACTCATCGTCTTACCAGATGTTATATTCTGTAAACTTAAAATAAACCCCTGAAATTAGAGTTTAGTGTTTTAAGTCTTCTATTAAAAAACATGAGTCAACACTTCTTTCTCCAGTAGCATTGCTGAAGTGACACTTTAACGATGCTTAAATTCGCAGTCGTTATGATAAAACATGTTCTCTCGTTAGCAGATGTCTGCACTGTCACTTGTCATGAAAATGTCCAGAGCCAGGGTTCAAGCTTACTCTTCAATTACCACTGGTCGTTATTAGAGCCCGCAAAAGATTTTTCACATTATCCCCATAAACAATATGCTTTTATAGAAATCATTGTTTCACAAAGATTTAGATTCTTGTTTCACAATGCGCATGAACTTAAAATCTTTAGTTTCATACTTATAAAGTATAGAAAAGAATACATTTATTCCAATGTATGAAATACACTTCTTGTAAAACAAAAAAAAGTTGATTCGAAATGCATTAAAAAAAAAATAGCTCCAGCCATCACCTTTCTCCTGTACACACACACACACGGAGGGAGGGAGGGAGAGAGAGAGAGAGAGAGAGAGAGAGAGAGAGAGAGAGAGAGAGAGAGAGAGAGAGAGAGAGAGAGAGATCATTAATACAAAAGATTGGATTTGGATTTTCACTCTTTGTTGGAATTAATATGAACAGCCACATAAAATTCATCCCAATTTTTTGCCTTTGCTTCAATGAAGATGTGTCTTTAAATCTACGATACCTTTCCTGTTCAGAAAGTTTGCTGACATAGTAAAGAAGTGGCTAGGGAACTCAGTAACAACTTAGGGACACTTTCTCAAATAAAGAGGATTTCATCATCTGCGGTTGGTGAAAAAAGTGCCACATTAAAAACAAATCAGCAGATCCACAAAGTATGGATACAGACTCTTTTCAACTACAGAGGTAGATGTACGCTTCATGTACTTATCAACATACATTTCAAAGGCTTGCATTAGAGTGCATTGGTGCACACTTGGGCATCTTTTATTTAACATGGTTATACTGTAACCCAGTGTTAATTTGGTTATCTGATATTGTGTGATATTCAGTATATATGTATATATCTATATTGGGTGTTATAAAATGTTCTTCAATGATTTTGAGGTTTTTTTTTTTAATTGCTATTGGTTTGCGGCTGCTTTACGACAGTCGACTGTGGTAGTACATCCTAGCGGGAGGGGCTATGAGCTCACGTGGCTTGTAGCTGTGTCAGAGAGCAAGCTTGGGTGAGCTAGCGGGGAATATCTCCTTCTGCAGTAGCCTTAAAAAAAGACTATTGTTCATTCTCCTGCTGTGCTGCCTTACTGCTGTGCTGTCTCGCTGGTGCCATTAAAGGACAAGCGGCTGCCATCCCTTCATCCATCCGGACCTTGATTATTTGGACCGAAGTACTCACACACACGCCCGCACTCAGTGCCATACACTCTCTTTATTTTGCTGGCCAGCTAATACCATTGTTTTTTTGTTTTGTTTTGTTTGCATTCACAAAGACTATCCAAAGACATTTTGGTTATTGTCAAATAGACACTCTCTGATTACGGACTGAGGAGGTTGTGGTGTTACAACTCCAGGACTGAGAAAAAGGACTCTTTACATAATATATTCACTTGTCTCCTGGTTAGGAGAAGTGACTATTGATGGAAATATTTTTTTTTCTTCTTGTCTTTGTTTACATTGTATCCCAGAGAAGTTTTAAGTTGTTCAGGTTGAAACATTTGCACTTAAAGTCGGTTAAGTTTCCTTTGATATATCAGTGTCAAACTGATGTTTAAGAGGGTATGTTAAGGACAGATGTGCTCCAGTCCATCAATCCTTTAAAGTGCTGGACACCGATGGTAAATTGCCATCAGACCCTAAATAAATTGTCCTCTGCTGTTATCCATATTGCTTCACTCATTCTTTGGTGAGTAGACGTATTGGTTACAATACCACTGTGAATTTTGCTATATAAATATACTGAAGAGTCTATCATATGTTTGACATCCAGCAAAAAATTCAAAAAATATATATTTTTAAATCAGCAACTTAGCAAATGAAATGTTTTTTGGACAACAAATGAGGCACGTTTTAAAAACAGTTTGAATAATCTGCGCTGCCAGACAGACATTTATGAAGTGCTGGCTATAACACGCTTACCGTGTGAAAGGACTGCGGATGTCTTGGAGCAGAAAACCGCGTTGAATTGTCGCTTTTCTCTTATGCATAAGCAACACCGGTTGGTCATAAACGCTCTGTGTGGGTAGAAAATGGTCTGCACCGGCGCTGGTCCTGACGCGAAATGGCGAGGGTCTCACGCTCTCGGGAACGCTTCATAAAGGACCGGGTGCTTCCAAAAACAATAGTTGGGGTGCCTATAAGTCTGGGGGGGAGGGGTGGGGGGGGCGATACACCTGCAGGGCATCACCTTGCTGTGCAAGTTTAAAACAATGAGGGTGGGGCATGCAGTTGCTGAGATCCGGTGTAACTGGCCAAGAGAGGCCTAAGGGACCGCTGTTGCTGGCTACTTCAGAAAATAGGCGAGACCTGGCTCGACTGGTACATCTGCGGGGCTTTTACCTTGTCGAGGAATTACAAAAAGAGCCGATACCGGCCACTTTAAACAATAGGTTGGGCCCTTGTTCGCATGGTCCTCTCAACAACTAAGTGATACCCGCGGTGGGCTTTTGCAATCCTGAACAAATTCAAACAATTAGCCAGCTGTTGAAAAGTCGGAGCGGGTCTGGGCGACTGGTTTTAGAAGTATCACTGTAGCGTTTATTTTCTAAAGGGCTGAATGTTATTTGCGACCATCTGTTGTGTTAAAAACTACTCTGAAACCATGAAACCCCTTACAGAAGAAATGCCCGTTTGATCCGTTTTTAAATAAATAAAATGCTTGCATCGCTGCAAGGTGTGACACCAGAATCACAAAATGAGTGTATTTAAAAGACGATTAGTTTGAAAAGAGCGATACTGGCTGCTTATAGCATTTATTTTCTAAAGGACTGAATGCTATTTGTGACATTTACTGTGTTAAAAACTAGCTGGCTGGCTTTGTCTCACTCTTAGTTCAACATTCCGAAATCCCGATTTTTAAATAAAATGATCGCATCAACCCTGGAAAGAAACCCCAGTAGATGTGTAAAAACTAGTTAAATTAAAACTAGGGGTTTGATTAAATGAAACGCTTGTGAACATGCTGACATCACCCATTCAGAAGAAATTCCCATTTCTGACATTTATAAAATAAAATGCTTGCATCACTGCAAGCTGAGACATTGTCAGATTTAGAAAATTAGTGTGATTAAAACACTATTACCAACACTTTTGACTAGAGCACCCCCTCTTTGTTAAGGTGCACTGTGAACCAAAACAGCTTCCACTCCGCCAAGAATGAAACAAGAAACAAAGAATTGCTTTTAAGAACACATATGTCTGCATAACTGAATGTTGCGATACACCTAAGTGATAAAAATAGTTTAATTAAAAAACCCTATGGTTTGATTAAATTAAAACCCAGTTAAAAACACATGAACTCAGATAAACCTATAAACTCATATAACCCCTATGATGCCCTGTGGTGTTTCCACACATGAACAAGCATAACCGGTAGCACACCTGAACGCGCATGCGCACACGCACGAAACCGTCAAACAGTTTGTCAAACCGGTTTGGTTGGCCGCCATATTGGACTAGTGCCATCGTATTACTACTCTTAAACTCTTAACTCTAGAGTAATACAACGAGTGTTGATATAAGAGCTTTGAGATGCATTTGTCGATATTATTATGTCTGTGAAGGTTCTCAGTCATCCAGGTCATCGTAGTCAAAGGAGCTTGCAAATAAAAGCGTCTGGACTTCTTTAAGTTACTTGAAGACGTTTCACCTCTCATCCGAGAAGCTTCTTCAGTTCTAAGGTCAAATGGTGGAGAGTCCCAGATATAAACCTAGTGGGAATAACCCCCCACAGAGGGACAAAAGGACCCCCTGATGATCCTCTAATCGCCTGAGCCAAGGTGTGAAACTGGGTGTGGGTCCCAATCAGCCAGAGTTTCGGGTGAGTTCATTGTGAAACCTGGCCCCAAGGCCCTGCATCTTAAGGATAAAGGACACTCTTTCGAGGATGCCAATGTTCACATTTTGGACAGAGAGGACAGATGGTTTGAAAGAGGAGTGAAAGAAGCCATCTATGTCCACTGTGAGCGACCATCTTTGAACAGAGGCAGGGGTTTACGACACCAACTCTCTGCCATCTGTAATCCAGTTTTGAGATCCCTTCCCAGACGCCTTAACGCCCACTCACATCCTGGGCCATCTGATCTCAGGAATTCGAATAGGTACACGGATTCTGCACAAAGACGTAAACACACAGCGGGACCCGCGGATCAGAATCAGTGAGATGTCGCCTTTCTCACCTGATGGCATGGACACGGTCGGGCCGAAAGCCGACAGCTCGCCAATTCTGATCTGTCAGTGGGTCCGAGCTTTGTGTTTATGCCCTTTTTGCACTGATTCTAAAGCTGTTAGTTTTATCTCTCTCCAAACAATAAAAATAAAACTGACTGAACCAGCAGCAAAAGAAGATCAAAACTACGCTTCACATAAACATCATCATGGATTCCCTCTGACTTTTACTGTTTTGCTTCCACCATGATAAAATCACACTTCATGCACAGCTCTCTCTCTGTCTTTCTCTCTGTACTGTTTTCTGCATTATTCGCTTGCTTGTTACGCACAAGTCTACCGTTGTTTATGGCGCTGTCAGTCCGCTGTTTTTTTTTTGTTTACATACTTCTGAAAAGAAAATCTAATTTCTGCCGTTCAGTACTGAACAAATTTAAACTTTTTAAAATTATGCAAAATGCAAAACGCTCAGCCGTGTCTCTACTAAAACCGCTGTAACATCAGAGGTAACGTTCATATGTTCATTAATGGTTTTCTTTCGCTTTTGATGGGCTGAAGACACAAGGGGGACCTAATAACAAAGAACTATAATTGCATACTTGACCTAGGTATAATAGAAATTAACTTAGAAAACCTAAAGGACTTAAACATAAAAGTAAACTAAAACTCAAAATGCTGGGTCATAAGACCCAGGATCGTGGGTAATGTACATCAAATCACACCTTAACTTACAGTTAAGGAATATATTCATATTTAATTAAAAGAGGAACCAATGATTTTTTAAATAAATTTGTGATCATTTTTTTGATTATTGATTCCAATATGGTCTTTATGAAAATCTTGTTTCAATTTCATTTTCCCTTTTCAGGTTGCCAGGGCAGCTCTTAAAAGTCACTGTCCACATTTGTCAGTGTGAACAAGAAGCATTCTGCTAATGTGTTTACCAGCAACATCCAGCTGGAGTGTTTTGTTTGTCTATTACAGGACAGTCAGATTTTTGTCAAGGGTTTTTGAAGCACCCTGTGCTGGAGGAACAGCCTTACTTGCAGAGATTAGTGTGTTTTCAGAGGTCACCTAAAAACTCTCCCATCCTGGCTTTTATGTGTTAGATTTATCATCTGAAAGAGTAATATTTCAATGACTGTTGCTAATACCACGGGTTAATACACTACAGATTCCTGATAAGAAAATCTGTCCTATTCCTGGGCTTTGCTGACCTCTGTTTTGTTGCACGATCAGAAAACAAAACCAGGATTACTGTAAATGTTTCTGTGAACATCATGGACCCACACTGCTGCTGTGAACTGTTTCTTTTACAGGTTGTCAACACAACTGTATTGTTAAAGGCCGAGCAAATGGTGCTATTGGTCGCTACATAGGAAATGGCTTAAAGAGTCACAAAATAGAGGAAAAGCTCAGAGCTGAACAGAACAACAGACACATTGCATACATGCCAAGAAACCTGAATGTGAATGACCACGGCAGTCTCGACAGCATGAACATGCTTTGCATCCTTTATTTATACACACGGTTGCTGTACAATCACAACGGGGTGCAGCTCTGCTGCATCCGCCTTCCCTGCACGGCACCGCAGGCCAAACCTCGCCACACTGAATTCTAAATACAAATTTGAAGGAGATGCAGGTCAGCGCTCACAATCGGATGCTGAAAAGTTCAAGAACTCCACACCTGCAGGCACTATCCTTGATATCAGAGTCATGTCAGAAGCCACTGGCACTAAAGTTGTCATCCTAACAGAGGACAGCAATGGAAGACTTACCAAAATGCAAGAGTTGAGCTCAGACAGTAGACCTGCTAAAAAAAATCTGTGACATTAGTTTACAGACAACGAGTGTCCAGTATCCTCATGACAATTACGATGTGTACATCAATAACCAGACAATGAGCAAAGAAAGCAAGGAAAAGAGCTGCTTGTTTCATGCTTTAGCAAAGGGAATGAAACCACGAGCCAGTGAAGAAGAGATCACTGTGGTAGCAAATTACCTCTGATCTGTGGAGGCCAATGCTCTCCTTGGTTACCCAGGCCAATGGGAGCCTTTCATCAAGGGAGTGGAAGAGGAAAGTGAACCAAGAAAAATCATAAATGAATGCAAAAAGATACTTCAGAGAGAGGTTGGTAGAGTTATACAAAAACTGGCATAAATATGCAGTTCAGAATCCAGGACTTGGAAAGTTCATCAATGCAGATCACCAGCCACCAGTCAGTAGTATATTGAAGGCCCATAAACAGAACCAGAATAGCAGATTAGCAGAGGCCATGCTTGAAGTGGCAACAAACTCATCTCCTCTGGATCGAAGTCTCATTTCTAAAGTGAACAGTTCTCATGGTCGGGAACTTCCAACTGTTTATGTGCCAACAGAAGTCCATCGTGAATTTCCCAGTACAAAATCACCAGCCTTCAGAGACCTCTTGGCTGCAGCCATAAGTAATAATGATATAAAGAGCACCTTCAAGCTGACAATCCTTGGTTCAATGCCAAGATTCTGGTTGGATCATAATAAGGACTTCAAAGACTTTCAGAACAACTCAATGAGTAACACCAGGCTTGAAATTTTTGAAAACAGCTTTCAGAAACACAGCACAGAGATGGTAAAGACATGGTTTTCTCTGCTTCAAAACAAAGGTGTTATAACAGATGATGATGTAAAGACCATTACAGATTGGATTGGCAAATCAGGCTACAATGATCAAAATGAGCCATACAGGAACGAAGTCACCAACCTTCTCAGATCAAAAGGTATAATCACATTTAAAATGACATTTAAATAAATCACGTATACAAACTTATGTGTGATTCTTAATAAAAGGGAATGGAGGTGCTTAGAGTGGCATTCATTTGAGTGGATTTGTGTTTTCAGTTTGTGAGGTTTGAGAATGTGACTTACAAGCAGATCACACAGGACACTATTGAGATCTTCCACCTGGCTGATCATCATCAATAGGGCTCTCTGTGTCGTGACTAATAACGACTATTTTCCTATTCAGAATGGTCATCACAGAAAAACATCCTAACTGCTTGTTTAGCCATACTAGCATAACTTCAATAGTAAATTGACTGTTTTTTTTTAACTCTTTTTATTTTGTTTATTTTTGATGTTTTAATTATTTTGTAATATTATGTGGCACATTATGTGGATATGAAACAGTTTTGAATGGTGTTCGAATTATGTAAAAAAGCTCATGGTTTGTAAACTCAGAAACATAACATTTTTTGTATGGTCATATAAGATTTTATGTTTTTTAAAATAATCAAAACCAATGCTGACAGTTACCAACTTTTGACTCATGTTCAAGTATATGAGCAGTTGAAATTGATCACGTAAGTTCTCACTCCCCAGCCAGAGCATAAAGAGCATATAAAAAGCAATGTGTTTCTTAGAGAACATTAACAATCACTCTCATAGGCATCTGAATTCATGAACTTTACAGAGTACCCGAGTGACCTCTAGTGTTCAGAAAGGCAAAACACACTCTCTTGTATTTCTCTTGTATTTAGATCTAAGCAATGCTTATTTATCATTCTTTTCTGGTGGCAGCTGGTGGAGTTATTCTGCAAGAGTTAGACAGAGCAGCTAATAAAATGCTAACTTTGAATCATAAAAGCCAGAAAGATGTACGGTGAAAGAATTAGTAACATAATTATAGCATGTAGCTATAAATGAAGCTGGGACATTATGTAAATATAGATATTGATATAATGCAGGTAAATAATGTAACGATTAATTCTGTAATGCAAGGAAAAATATGTGTATTACAGGTTAAATGTTGAGACGTCCCTGTGCAGTGGATGATTTGTTGGAGGGCTGCTGATTAGTTGGAGAGATTGATGTGGGGTTTATGAGACAGGCCTCAGAAAACACCACACAGTTTGGATGATGGGGAGCATTTCAGCAAAGATAACTTTACTTGGTGAATTTTTCAACCATAAAGTATTCTTGCTCTCTTCAGATTCACCAGGTTGCACCCACTTGATGTGTATGTATTACTGGCTGGTTTACATGAATGAACTGTAACTCTCTGTGGGTGATGCAAACCATTGCTATGGGTTACTTGTTGCAGGTCAAGCTACCTCATTTCCTGTTGGGCTTTTTCATTGGAGAGAAGACAAATATGCTCAAAGTGTATTTTCTTAAATGTATTAATCAGTTCAAGATTCAAGTTAAAAACGGTAGCCGTGTCTCTTAGCTCACTCAGGAGACCCAAACAAACAAAGAGCACCACACCCAGTCAGCAAACACTTTTATTAGGCCACAGAAACAGAATATCGTCTCACGTTTCTTTTTCTGGACCTCACTGGACATCTCTGTATATAGAGATGGCCCTTTTACAGGTAACACTTGCATTACCATGGCAACCACCTCTTGCCTTTTGTTTAGGGCTTAGAGTTAAAGAAGAGGGAAGGATTGGAAGACCATTTCCTAACACCAGAATTTATGGCCCTCTTTTGGTGTAGTAGAGTCAGCCTTAAAGATTTGTACCTTCTGGTGCCATCACCAATTCAGGCAGACCATTCCCCCTCACACAATCCTCAAAAAGGAAGGCTTCTCTGTGTCTATGCCTGTAGTATCTGAGTGTAGCAGTCTAAATCCAAAATTATACTAAAATGCAAATCGGTATGCAATAAAGGACAAAACACAAATCTGTGCCACAAACCACGAAGCAACATAAAATAATGGGATACATGAACCTTAATGTACCTGGGGTGGCTGTGGCTCAGGTGGCAGAGCAGGTCAGCCACTAATCTGAAGGTTGGTGGTTCGATCCCAGGCTGCCTCCTGGCTGCATGCCAAATATCCTTGGGCAAGATACTAACCCCGTGTTTGCCTACTGGTGGTGGTCAGAGGGCCCAGTGGTGCCTGTGTCTGGCAGCCTCGCCTCTGTCAGTACGCCCCAGGGCAGCTGTGTAGCTTACCATCACCAGTGTGTGAATGTGTGTGTGACTGGGTGAATGACCTAATGTAGTGTAAAGTGCTTTGGGGTCCTATGGACTAGAAAAGTGCTATACAAATGCAGGCCATTTACCATTTAACGATAAAAAATAAATTCCGACATTCCACAGAATTGGAAACACCGCTCTTTGCAAGGAGAAAGCAGTGAGGGAGGAAATAAGTTCCATAATAATAGCCACTTCCATACTGATTCTGGAGCACTTTTCATTGCCGTCACACAACCTTTGATTCATATTACAGTGACAGGACTGATTCCACTCAGAAATAACCAAGACATCGACAGCACATGCACTGAAAATGACAGTGTGAAAAAGTTGTTAATGCTCAACAGGAAACCAGTGATATCACTATGTTTTTGCATTTATTTACAAAGTTCTCCGATGGGATCAGTTTTCTGCTGTTCATTTCTGCCAGTGTAATCAGTTTTCTGCTTCATTTCCATGTAATGCCAGTTTCATTTCTTTCCTTTCATTCCTTTTGTATATATTAGCGATTTCTAAAGAATTTTGTAATGTAATTTGGTTTTTACATGAACGTAAAGAATAATGAAAATTTTCTTTAAAAAGCATCCACTAATGCTGGTCAATTTGTAGTGGATACTGTGCAGCTGTATGATATTATATCTTTACTAGGTACACTTTGGTTCCAATTTATTGTTTTACTTTCACGGCTCAACCACCATTAGCTGTGGAAATAAAGTCCACATTTGGCAGTTTTCACAGTTGAACCATGATAATGATGTAATGATGTTATTTGCATACTTTGCAATGTTCTCTGTGTTATTAATCTACTTCTGTTCATTTCTGGTGATGTTACCAATTTTCTCCTTCTTATTTCCATTAATGGTATAAATTTTCTACTGCTGATTTACATGAGTGACATACTGAGTCACAAAGAGGAGGGGTTGGTTCTTGTTATAAGGCGCTGTTTGAAAGACCAAAGCATGTCATCTGCTCTACTTTTGGGGTAAGAAGTCTTTATTCTGGTAGTGGATCCTGATAAAGGAGTTTCCACATGTATTTTTTCAGCACTTTTCAGATGAAGTTATTTTAATTAAAGTGCTTACCTTTTCTTGGATGGATGCTTTAGCTTCCTCTTTTAGATGAGCTGAATTGGCAGTTGAAGCAGAATGGGATATGAGCTGCTATTTACTTATTTTTGTTTTTTCCCCTTAAAGCTTAAATAATTTCAATGATAGCAATTTAGCCTACTTTATCACTTTATTTCTGTCTGGTTAAGGTTATATGTTTAGTTTCCTTTTTCTGGTTAGGCCTAAATTGTTATAAATGTATTTGTTGACACAGATTTTCCTGTTCTGAAACTTTTTTGTGTTTTTTTTTTAATCAAAGATTTACTAATTGTTCAAGCGACTCTTGAAAGACTGGCAAGTGCATTTTCTCAACTGTTACAACCATGTTCCTAGAGATTGCTGGACAGAGCTTTTTTTCAGATTTTTTTTAATATAAGTTCATTTTCACAAGTATTTCAATCTCTTAAAGCAAATAGAGCTGCACAACATGACATCAAGTAAATAAATGTCTGAACAAAGAGGAAGCGATTGTGTAATGTGTATACTGTAATATGTATGTAATATGCACTACAGCATCATGGACTGTGGGTCTTAACTTGTGATTTGTGCAGTGAATAACAGTGAGGTTATGACTGACCTGTTGGCTTCTCCTGTGTATTTGCTGATCAGCCGATCAGAAACTGTACCATCAGCTGCATAGCCAACAACCGTAGCTGGAAATTTCACACAGTCATATAGATGCAGGGTGGAGCACAGGATCTAACAATGTCTGACTTGGCTTCCGAACATAGGCTGTATTAACTGAGGATGGCAAAAATGTACTAGTCACTTTGTTTCTGTTTCAACATTAGTCCCCTAGAGGACAGTCTTGTCTGGCAGCTTTTACAATCAGAGTCATGATCTGAATGCACTGTTGTGCCAAACACATATGCTTTTCTTAGAAGAGCTCTATAAATTTAATATAGGCTCATGTCGGAGTTGCTTTCTTTTCTTATGTATTTAGTTCATTCATTTCCATTATTATTCACACGAGTACATGTGTAATATTATCTGTCTATCTAACTATGAAAATATTCCAACAAATTATGAAATGAAGAACTGAAAAACACTTGAAACATATTTACAAGAATGACTTGATACAATCTTTGGTTCATATGGTACTATGTCATGTCATATTTACTCTCATGTTGTTAGGCACTCTGTGTGAAACTTCAGAAAACTGTTCTTCTGTGCTGTGAAACAGAGGTGCACATTACTCAACAACTTTTGTGATCTTGCGCACCCAGGAATCCTGCATCTTCCCTTTCCTTGTTCAGCTTAATTCGGTTTTATTTATTTAACTCCAAGTCACAACAATAGTCACCTAAAGGTGCTTTATATTGAAAAGTAAAGATTCTACAATAATACAGAGAAAACCCCAACAATCACATAATCCTCTATGAGCAAGCGCTGGCAACAGTGGGAAGGAAAAGCAGGAATAAATCCTTTGTCCAACCCGACTCATGCAGGGGAGACATCTGCCCCAACTGGTTGGGGATGAGGGGTTGTCATATATTGTTTACTTGTATTGTCTAACTGGAGATCCTGATTTGGAATGGGAGCTGTGGGTCTCTTTTGAGATATCCAAATGTTGGGTTGCCATCAAGAAGAACCCCTTATTCCACAATGTTGCCCTGAGGAAAAGAACGTGCAAAATCAAAGACACCTTCTAAAACCTGAAAAGCTGGTTTCTACTAGTGATGGGTCGGTCGCGAACGAAATGGCTCTTAGAGCCGGATCTTTGAAGTGAACGATGAGAGCCGGCTCCTTATAGGGCTTCGGAGTTGACGTCACGCCGCAATGCATTGTGGGAGCGCAGCTCCATTTTCGGGGTCTACGATCCAAACAAATACACTGTATTGGAACGGCGACTACGACAAGAAACATGCTTAAAAGCAGCTCGAAAGAAAACGGACGGTATAGAGATCGATTGCGTCCAGAGGCGAAGCAGCGGTATTTGAAAAAAATAGAGTGCATCGCAAATCTGGACCCATACGACATACGGCAGTGGAGTAAAGACCCAGACGACTTACCGCCACTGTCCTACCCCGATATCTTCACCTATCTTGTTTGTGGAGTAAGTGCTTACACTGCGAACCAGTTTCGTAATTACAAGTCACTGGAGGCGCATATCCAATTTACAAATGGCTGGGTGCAAGATTTGGCTATTTTCAAGCCGCCAAAATCTGAGTACGTCGTCATTCATACCAAGGTAAGTCAGCTGGAGTGCATCGAGTGACATAGCCATTTTCCACCCCCCACCATAATTAATGTTAAATCTTTATCATTGAACTGTAAAAATATCGTTATCATATTATGTGCCCATAATTGTATAGTAGATGCAAATTAACACATTGATAATCGGGCAAATTATTAACGCCAATCAGTGTCCTCCCTGTCTCATTTCATTTATTGTCTTTACATCAACCTTGTCCTTGCATGTTACAGGTACTGCACTCCCAAAGATTGAATGAACCTGCATTACGACCATGGGTAATTGTAAGCACCACAGGGAAGGTCGAAACTGCACACTGCACCTGTATGGCCGGAGTTGCTGCACTTCTGTTTAAAGTGGAGGCAACAGTGAGGATACGTGGCACAAAGACAGTCACAGATGAACCAGCCTACTGGGTTTTGCCGGGGAACACAACCAAGATACAGCCAGAGGTTGGCCATAACATTGACTTTACATCTTCAGCAGCACAAAAAAAGACTCTTGATGAAAATATAAACGGACCGTCTGTGGTGAAAGGCAGAAGAAGCCGTCCTTCAAAAAGAAAGATTCCCTCTGCTACGTTTGAGGAGTTGTCACCAGTGTTAGACACACTTCAAAAACACAATAAAGCAGTGTGTTTGTCTGGATTGGAGAAATACTACACATCACACACTGTACAGTCATCCACATTACCACTGTCTCTGGCGTGTTTGCACAGCACAGGTGCACAGTCCCTTGGCCTTACCGAGCTACAACTGCACTGCGTAAAGTACATAAACACAGCTAAAGTAACTGAAGAACAGGCAGAAGCTACTGAGGAACGCACAAGACTGCAACACAAGAGCCCAGAATGGTATGTTTGGCGTGCTGGGAGGATCACAGCTTCAATGATGCACGCTGTGTTTGCCACCACTGTAGAAAAACCCGCCATTACTGTGGTTAATCGTGTTTGCTACCCTGTCAACTCTGTCTGTAATGTGCAAACAACTTGGGGACTGGAGCATGAACAGGATGCTCGACATGCCTACACCCAGGTAATGTCAGCATGTCACAAAAACCTACAGGTCCGTATGTGTGGTTTCCTTGTTAACACGGCTTTTCCTGAAGTAGGAGCATCTCCTGATGGACTAACCACGTGTGAATGTTGTGGGAAGGGGTGCCTAGAAATTAAATGTCCATTTAAATACCGATGTGACAGCATTCAGGAAGCGTTGAATGCACATGACAAAGACTTCTGCCTCGAATTGACAGCAAAAGGACTTAACTTGAAGAAGACACATCGCTTTTACTCACAAGTGCAAACACAGGTCTTTGTGGCCAACGCAAAGCACTGTGACCTCGTGGTATGGACACAAAAAGACATGGCAATTTTACGCATCTTACCAGATGTGCACTTCTGGGAATCACATTTAAAGAAAGCTCAGGAGTTCTTTCAGAAGGTGTGCCTTCCTGAACTTGTAGGAAAACATTTCTCTAAGCGAAATGCAGCCCCGTGTGGTCACAACGTTTTTTCTTCTGGTGTCTAGTTTTTTGTCAGAAGTGCATTGAAATATGTATAACTTGATTTCAAACGTGCAGCACTTACCATGTACCAATTGTCAAAGTGTGAAATAAAGAGTGCAAAGCAGTTATTTGTTATCTTGCTTTTATTATAATGTAATTTTAGTGAAACAAAGAGTCCAAAGTGATGATAAACTTTCGCTTATAGTATACAGGTACAGAAATGGTTACATAACGCAATGTCAATGTGTTCATACAGTCACACATACAAAAAACTAAAAAGGTTTTCCTTTTTCAAACAATTATTAATTAACAAGTACAAGTCTCATGTGTGCCTGGTTTCACTACCACACTGGGGCACATGTTAACCAAAACACAACACACCCTCACAATTTTATCAAGGAAGGTAACGTCTTCACCCTCACATGGAAGAAGAGAACGGATTGGCATGGTAGTATGTAGCATTTTGAATTTGTTGCGCAAACTGCCAATTACTCGTTCAACATGGATTCTTAGGTGTGCAATGGCTCGTGTATTTTCTATGTCCTTGGCATCTAGTTGACAGAAGCCCCTTGTAAATGCTGGGATCTTTACCTCCGCACACATCATTCCCACCGCATCTCTGATGTCAAAGCCTCTGTCAGCCAAAACTACATCCCCTGGTAACAGCTTGTTAAGTATGCCACATTGCTCTGTGATGTGTTTATCTGATGCACGGCCCCCCCACCCCTTAGAAATGAATGAAATTGCACCTTGTGGAGTAATCCCGATCAGATATTTCATGGTGTGTGTACCCTTGTAGTGTGAGTACGTTTGAGCACGAGCCTTTAAATTAGATGGTCGTTCTGTACGAATTTCAAAACAGTCTACAATGATGGCTACACGATTTCCAAAAGTGTCCGTAAATTGTGGTGGCATTGTTGCTTGCAAACAGTGCCTCTCTGGCCAGTGTACAAGTATTCCAAAGCGAGCATGCAACACGTCAATTGTATCAGAAAAGACAGAAGAAAGAGTTTTGTAGGAGACATTGAATAGATAACTAAGATGCTGGACAGGAAGATCAAGTCTAAGTCGCATAAGTGTGAGTAAAAGCATTTGGAAATGCGACAGTTTCTTTGATGCTGGTAGGAAAGCTTTTACATTCTCGAGCACGGACATAAAAATAGCAAAACAAGTAAAACCGGTGTAATATTTCACTTTTTCCGTGTCACCCTTTAAAAAGTTTTCATTCAGCTCTGTCTTGTCCAACTTTGATTTAAGCTTTCTGTTCTCCTCCAGCAGCCGGTTTATTTCTGCTCTGCTCTGTACACAGTGCACACAATCATTTGTCAGTTGTTGATCTTCTGTCTGTTTCTCTCTGATATCAATGTTTTCTGCATCAGCACCCGTTACCTCTGCTTCTACTTGTCCAGCACAAATTTGTCCCTCAGCCAAAATAACAAGGTTGTTATGGTGTTGCTCTTCGGTGGTGTCCATCTCTGGCTGCTCTTCTGTGGTAACTTCTGCTGAGGCTTCACCTTCACACTCTGCTGAGGCTTCACCTTGACATTCTGCTGAGGCTTATTAGATTATTCTGTTATTATATGTTACCTTATATATGTAATCAAAGTAGTTGAATTAGAATACTGCTGTAGATCACATTATACCCTTTAATATAGAGTGTGTGAGCTGTATGTAGTGTAGTTCTCATTATACTTTTGAGTTAACAGAACATATTCACATATTAGTTCATTAGATAAATGTGCATCACTCTGTATCCTTGATCTGCTGGGAATGTGTTACACTGTTTTCTTGACATGCTTAATTGTTGAATCATGAAGAGAAGGTTGTAAGCAGGAGACTCTGTGTCTAAAGACAGGGGAGATAGATAGACCACATTCCACACCTCCACCTTACAGAAAGCAGAGAAACAACTGCCGAGGTCATAACTTAGGCGCTGTAACAGAGAAAAAATGTGATGTTTTGGCTTTTACGACTAGCTGGGGGCCACTAGAGACTATAAAAAGCTGAGCAACCCGTCACCATTTTGAGACATGTGCCTGACCCTCTGGTAGCATCTCTCCCGTCCGGACGTTGTAATGCTCTGACTGTTGAATTGTATGGAAATAAATGATTGTTGATTGAGCATTGATACACCGAGTATTGTCCCTCCTTCAGCCCAAAGATTCAAAGAATTGGGAGATTTCAACAACTTGGTGCCGTGTGACCCGGATCTTTGGTGTGCTGAGGAGGTGTAGATTTGGCCTTTGGTGAGATCGTGGGGCAAAGTGAACAGAAGGCCGGCCTAAAACAGAAAGGTAAGCACAGCCTGTTGTATTATAAATACCAAATGTGCATATTGGGCTTTCCAAATTAATCTGTTCACTGAGTCACATGTATTTTCACAGTAAATTTGTCGGTGTCTGGTTTTTGGCGCAAGATACTAACAACATAAGTTGAGGCTGAATTCCAGTGTGTTAAACTGCTTCTACCGAGATACTAATAACATACTACGTTGGACTAGTTGCAGTAAACTGCTTCTACCGAGATACTAATAACATACTACGTTGGACTAGTTGCAGCCACTTTACCTTCCACATTTAATTTTGTCTAATACTGGCTTCTGTAGCAATAATACGTTAGAATTTCTTCTGAAGACGCGGCCATTAGTCCAGTACATTGAAGTCGAGGTTTGTTTATTTTGTTTATGGTGTCAGTGACGTCCTGGCTTTTGCCGGCTATGAAATAGAAGTTGATTTAAGGAAAAGCAGATGCTGGCTTCACGGTGCAGTTGAACGCTGGCAACGCGAGAGCGAAACACGTCCGTAGGTTTGGTTTATGATACGGCATGTTCCGGTGGTGCGGCCGTGAAGTGCAGTAGTGGTTGGTGCTAGTTTTAGTACATTGGATAGAGGTTTGACGGTGGTTTGTGGCGTCAGTCGAGTTTTAAGGGCTGCGGTCATAATACAAAGTAAAATTTTAAGCACATAGAGCAACACCTGGTTTATGATGTCAGGTATAACTTCGGGGATGCAAGCATCACTTTTATGATGCGACTTTGCCCCGTTGTGGCGGTCATAAGCGCAGAGAAAGGGGTATTTTGGTCTATGGTGCAGTGTGCTTTAAGAAGATCTAATAGTTGAGCTCAGAGGTTTCTGTGCAAATTTCTGCTGATGAGAGGCGCTCTCTGTGTGTCACACTGATGGTGTAACGCGCTGTGTGTGTAAGGCGCGCTCTGGCCGTGGGTGAGGCGCGCTCTGAGTGTGCTTTTTGTGTGTGTGAAGTCTGAACACAGTGACAGTGACGGTTGATGTGTTTGATTAGGAGGACATTAGAGCAAATACACATTTTAGGATCAAAGGTTGATGCCTAGTGTACCTGTGGAACATTTTGCCCTAGGAGTGGCGACCCTCCTGTCCGTGGACGCGTGGCCAGGACCGGCGTCGTCCGGGTGCCGAGGTGGTGACTTGGGGAGGTGAGGGCCCCCGCATAGCTACGGAAATAACACTGGAACGGCCGTGTAATCACGGGTTCACATTTATTTCCGGACTAGAACAAGACACATTTTGCGAACAAACGTTGAGTCTAGATTAGTAAAGAAATATAAAAAGGTTGAATTCCTCGTTTCAGTGGTTGAAATTGTTGTGTGCCTGTCCCCTGACGAGTGTGAAATTAAAATAAAGAGGGAATTTGGAGCCACATAGAGATAGACGGGCATAATTGGGTGTATTACTCTGTGGTGTAATAAAAATAAAAAGGAGAGATAGTAAGAGGTGTGCAGTGGAGAATTATGGAGGAGTACAGAGAGGAATGTGTTGGGAGACTGGCGCACAGTTTACGCTGTCAAGGTAGGCGGGTTGCCTGCTTATCTGTTTAACAGTGATTAAAATGAAATTAAATAAATCTCTTAGTGTGTTAATACAGGAAGCTGCGGACCTGGACCAACTGCCCCCACAAGCACAGCGGCCGAAGCAAAATTATAGGTAATGGGAACCACACCCAGCACGAATCAGCAGCTGTGAAAAAGACAGCAGCGAGGAGAGAATTAGAGGAGAAATTAAGAGAAGTTTTAACACATAAAATTGGGGCCAACGGACTTGTGGAGGTTGGGAAGGCGTCCGGAGCATCACAACAAAAAGGTGAAACAAAAACACACACAAGCAGAGAAATCTGAGAGAAAGGCTCCTTTTAAGGTAACGCCTAGTTTGAGAAAAGATAAAATTAACCTGCTTTTATACAAATGCACATACACGCAATGAAGAAACAGCTTACACTCATGAACACGTGAAGATTTTCCAGCAAGGTTAAAGAAAAATTAACATACTTAAATGATGAAGTCTATACATTACTGACAAAGAAACCCTCTGGGTTGCAGGACAACAATTTAACTAAAAAAAAAAAAAAAAAGGAACACTGGTCTAACCAACCAGGCAAGACGCAACAAATTTAGTGGTTAAAAGATTCAAATTGTGACATGTTTTCTGTTGATTGATTAATAAAAGTGATTACTGAATGAAAGAAAATTCCATTTTTGGGCTTTTAAACATGATCTTAAGAATTTTAATATGTACTTGTGTTGTCCTGTCAACTTGGTGGGTTAGGAGTTGATTATATCGGGAGAGAAAAAAAAAAAAAAAAAAAAAAAAAGGGGGAGAGAAGGCTGACACAGGGCCTGGTCCCGGTGTGTCTCCCCTCTGAATAACACAGCCAACACAACATCATTTTCCTGTTCGTTTGTTTTTGTTTTGTTTTGTTTTTGTTTTTTCTATACATATTTAATTACAGGCTGCTTTGCCGGCCCTGAAAGCCGAGGCTGACTGGACTCCTGCTCTCCCCCATACGTGACACTGACCAAATGCTGCAACAGCTGGACCCACAACAACGACCTGAGAATGTCAACAGACCTGCAGGAATGTGATCTCATGCAGCCGAGACGGAGAGCACTAAACCTAAGGCCCGTTTCACTACACGGGGGAAAATTCCCAGACTGCGTCAGCTGACAGAGCTGTGACGAGACGCCCGCCAAGCCCGAATGAAAAGTAAGGCCGAGCGAAAGAATGCTGACCTTGATAACTTTGCATTCACACTGTGCAGGACAGTGATGGACCAACACGGATGATCGGGTGGCGAAAAAGGGCGTGACCGAGACAAGAGGAGTAACTGAGGACAGAAGGCACCTCAGAATGGACAAAAACACAGAAGAAGATGCAGGTTTCACCTGCGGTGAACATCGACACTGGAGAAAGGACTGCCCCAATTGGGGTCAGAACCAGGACGGACTGAATTTTGAGCAGCAGCAGCAATGGTCGCAAACAAACTGAAAAGGAGGGGGGCAGGACCCCAGGGCATGCTTCAGGCCGTGGTTTACCCAGAACACCAGAACAGGAAAGTGATGAACACAAACACCCACACAAACACACACATCTACATGCACTGACTCAGAATGAAGAGAAACAAACACACACACACACACACACACACACACACACACACACACACACACACACACACACACACACACACACACACACACACGTCTCCAAACACACAGATTCAGAATGAAGTGAAATACACACACATTGGAATACGTGCACTCGTTGAGTGAGTGAGAAATGACACACACACACATACACACACACACACACATTGGAATGCTGATTCACTGAGAAGTGATCCACATACACACACACACACACACACACACGCTGATGCAATGAAGAATGCTTTGCTTATGCTGATATGCAAAATGCTGCACACAAACATCCCAATGCATAATTTTTATGAGGAGCCATTGATTACTTAGAATGTGTTATATGTCACCCAGAGGGCATTTATGTAGATTTTAGGAATAAGCTCTAAAACGGTTTGGTTATGAAAACAATGTCTGTGCGTGATGTCTGTTTATGGCTCAAGGCCTTGACTGAATTCTTTGCTGTGCTTCACACAGCCCTGATGAGGAACAGTGGCACAGAGTGAAAATGATGAATTAATAGTGTAAGTTTAGGTTGGAGTACGGCATTTTCTGTGATTGAGTTTTAATTCAAGGAGGAACAAAAGGTGTTACGGCACCTGAGGTTCTCATTCCCACACAATATTGTCCCGGCAGGAAGCAAAATATTCCTGTGAATTTCTGGTTGATTGTTTGGTTTTGTTTAGCGCTAGTTTGATGTTATCAGTGAGCTTTGGCTTGTGTTCTTTCTCGTAAGCGAGAGAGGGATAGTTTTATGCTTGGACATGTCTGCAACGGGCCCTAGTTTGTGTTATTTTAGTAGTATTTTGTTGGTTATGTCTGTTTTCGTTTTTGTTACAGTGCACTGGAGAAAAAACATCTGAGAGGTGTGATCCACCGGTGGTGATATGTTGATATTTTGTGAGTTTATGATTTAACAATCAGCTCTTTAAACCAGGCCTGAAAGATTGAAATTTAAAGCGCTATGAAATATTCTTACAAAAACAGTTGCAAAGTGTGCTTCTCCATGATTGTAATTGGCTTGGGAGAAATTCACTTATAGGGAACACTGAGAAGTTCTGAGTCTAAAAGGATTGCACCGAGTCAATCCGGCCCAAAAAACAACAAGGAATTGTTTTCCTTTAAAATGATGACGTCATCTTGCTGGTGATGGATGCTCGAATAGGTTGCGCGTGAGACTCCATTATCAGCAACATCTGGTATGAATGTGTATGGAGGTATGCATGTGAATGGACTGTGATGGACTGACGACTAAAAGCTTTGACTGACTTGATACTGAGACAATGACTGCACCCACTTTAGGATTAGTAAATGCCAATAAACAATGCACCCAGCCGACAAGAGAAGGGTGGATGCTTCGCTTTGTTTTGTTTTGTTTTTTCAGGAGCAGGAGGATAAGAGAGACTGGAGGAGGAGACTCTAGCTTCACATAAGTATGAACTGCAGACTTAACACTGTGGTTGCTGATTTTGAGTTACTGATGTTTGCATTAAGAAAACTGTGCTATATTAGCTGTGTTTTGATTAAGGTATCATGTTATATTATTGGGAATGCCAAATGCTACAGTGGAGATAACTATTGATATCACTCATGACTGGAATATGTTACTATTAACCACAGCAGGCCACTGTAAAAAAGTCAATTAAATTTTATAGAGGAAAATCGCCAAAATTTAACAATACCTATGAATGACTGGCCACATTCAGAATAGAGATATGCAATAATAAACATTGGTCCACGTGATTTAGGTTCTCACTTGAAATAGTAAGTTATTAAATGTAGAATATAATCGACAGGGACATTTGATAGGATGTGGTACTGAAAAAGAACAAGAGCAAAGTAAATAAAGAAAATATTGTGTTTAGTTTGGATAAATTCAAATTAAAATGTACCATTACACTCAGAGGATCAATATGAAATAAAACATATGCAAAATTTGTAGGAAGTACATGACTGATAACTGTTCTGTCCTGAGCGTTTGTTTCCAGAGCACCCACTTGACCACACCAACAGTTTCTCGCCACCGAGGAGGGGTACTTGCAAAAAGAATAAAATAAAAATCTGAGTTTAACAAAACATTTTAAATGTAAATATCAAGCTTACCTTTCTTTTTCCATGAAATGTGCTTGTGGGCACGCCAGCCATTTTGAAAAGGTGGGCAAAACAATTGGCAAGGCCACACCCCCACACATGTGATATAATTTTAAAGGTACTGTTGCCCTCTCTAAGAAACATCAGGACTTAGAGGAGTGGCAAGTAGAGTATGCGAGCTACAAGCAAAAACTAAAATGTGTACTACAGTGTGCAAAAATGAAATACTGGGTCATCAGGGGGTCATGAGGGACATTTATAAAACTAAAAGTCCCACTAACCTTAAAGTGCACTTGAAAAGCTCACACAAGAAGGTTAACCTAGCTTACCTAGAAGACCTCATCAGGGGGAGCACACTCCCCCTCCTTGAAGAGCTCACCCACTCAACCCGCATCCCCAGAAAACAGCTAACCCCAGATAAGGCAGCGTGATGTATCCCGAGACAACAGGACTGGGACATCTAAATAAAGGTGTGAAACAATCGCCTTCAAAAGGTTATCAATTCACTTGAACCAAAATTAGGACCACACGGTGCGGCAAGAGTTAATAGTTATTAGTCTCAACACCCAAGGATAACCAGAAGAGCATGACTGATATGATGGAACTGGGATTTTGTTACACTTAATTTTTGCAAAACACAAATAAAACTAAATTGAAACTAAGGATTTTCAGAAAATAAAAACTAAACTAGCAAACAATTGGTAAAAACTGATTAAAACTGATGAAAATTGCAAAACTATTACAACCCTGGTCCAGACTAAGATGGTGTTGGACATCTTCAGGGCAGAAAAGGGTTGGTGTGACCAAGGTGTGGTTTGGCTTGTTGTATGTACATTTCAAAATGTTACAGCTCTGGATGGACCAGTTACCAGGGCATGGAAGGATGACAGACTTTATTACATGAGGAGAAGGGACATTTTCGGGATCGAAGATCCTCAGGGATGACAAGGCTGGAGCAACGGTACTCGAGAGAAGAATTTCTGATACTTTCTGAGATATGATGTCACCAACCTTCTCTTTTAATTGTCTAGCTCCAATGAATTGGCACATGGGAGTGTGTCAAAAAGGGGGAAGTTGAGTCCGAACATCAAACAATGGTTTTATGAACATCTTATGACGTTATTTCTGTGTTTAATAATTTAGCTATGGTAAAACTTAAGCTTATAATGTGTTAGACTTAGAAAGGGTTCACTAATTTTTGATTTCTTTTACACACACATAGATTATGACTAGAATAGGTCCTGAACATAATATTTTAAACCAAATTTGAATCATTAGAACAACAATGGATAACAATATTAGATTATCAAGGCTAGGGAGAGAGGTGTTTTGGTTTTCTGTCTCTTGCAGAGAAAGGAAGAGACACCAGACGGGGACACGGAGATGTGAGGACCCTTCACAGCAGAGACAGATGTAGGGACAGCCGAGACAGCAACTGGGGTCAAGTGTCATGACGTTTGGGCTCCTGGAGAAGATGGATCCCACAAACACAGCAATAACCATGAAGGGGTTGGCGAAAACCAGGAACACCAGACCAACGAGGTTCGAGAGGCTCTTGGCAAAAAGGGGGACACGCCGGTGAACCCAAAACACACAGATCCTTGTTTGAAATCGGGGCAGAATAATCCCCAGAACTGTGCAATGACTAAAGGGTGGTCTAACCCCGGAGGTCGAAGAAAGAAGCTGAGAATCACCCAACTGGAAGACACTGGTAGCTGCAGCAATAAAAATAAAGGTTAAAAGCTCCTTAGACAGAGGTTCTAGTCTAAGTACATTTGAAAGGTATAAGGTGGCATTAAAATGGGAGTGGAAAACTGGAGCACCAAAATAAAGCTGTGGGAGAATTGGGGAGTGATGGGAGAGTCATCTGTAACTGCTGTTATGGTTGTAAATCTAACTTTGCTTGCATCTGAACTGCGTGAACACAGAGGTCATCCCACATATGGTCCACCCGTTAAAGGGGGACAGAGGGCCTCAGGATCAAGAAAACCTGGACCTTGCGACCCTGGAGTGTATGTTGTAAGTGATCTCTTTCAGAGATCAAAAGGGGGAATTATTAGATTATTCTGTTATTATATGTTACCTTATATATGTAATCAAAGTAGTTGAATTAGAATACTGCTGTAGATCACATTATACCCTTTAATATAGAGTGTGTGAGCTGTATGTAGTGTAGTTCTCATTATACTTTTGAGTTAACAGAACATATTCACATATTAGTTCATTAGATAAATGTGCATCACTCTGTATCCTTGATCTGCTGGGAATGTGTTACACTGTTTTCTTGACATGCTTAATTGTTGAATCATGAAGAGAAGGTTGTAAGCAGGAGACTCTGTGTCTAAAGACAGGGGAGATAGATAGACCACATTCCACACCCCCACCTTACAGAAAGCAGAGAAACAACTGCTGAGGTCATAACTTAGGCGCTGTAACAGAGAAAAAATGTGATGTTTTGGCTTTTACGACTAGCTGGGGGCCACTAGAGACTATAAAAAGCTGAGCAACCCGTCACCATTTTGAGACATGTGCCTGACCCTCTGGTAGCATCTCTCCCGTCCGGACGTTGTAATGCTCTGACTGTTGAATTGTATGGAAATAAATGATTGTTGATTGAGCATTGATACACCGAGTATTGTCCCTCCTTCAGCCCAAAGATTCAAAGAATTGGGAGATTTCAACAGGCTTCACCTTCACACTCTGCTGCTCCATTGTCAAAGCCTGTCCAATAAAAAGAGTGCAAATACACAAGGGAACTTTTAAATGGTTTATACATTAAGGCCGTATGAATACTCAAAAATGTTTGTGTTAATTGACTAAGATCAACTTTTAAAATAAGAGACTGTGGCTGGGGGTGCGGTTGTCGTTTACCTCCAAATAGTACTTTATTTTGTTGACGTTGTGTTCGCCTCCTGTGACGGTCTGAATGTGATGTTCGGATTTCGGAGTGCCCCATGTGTAGCGTTGGTACCCAGTCTGGATTTGTTTGATCCATTTCATAGGCAGGCTTCCCTACAGTTGTGCGAAACAATTAGCGAATCGTTACATAGCACATATGTCTGCAAAGTCACTCCATTCGATGTTTGATCGCAATTTCTATAACTTCCGAGACCATCAACGGTAATATTATTCAGCTATAAAGTGTGATAAGAACATATTTAGAACTTACCGGAATGAAAATGTCGTGAGCACACCAGCTGATATCTGGAGACGTAACAGAACTTGATATCAGCTCGTCTCACGGCTGCTATCCAGGCTAGACGCCTTCGTTTGGTAACATCCGATACATGAGCTCCTTCACGTTGCTTCCAGGTTGGGAAAGCATAAAAAGACAATCCAACCTTATTCCCGTGCCGGTCGTAAGATTGAACATTGCAGCCGAGCACACAGCAAGTACGAACCATGGCTATGCTATCGCTCCTAGCTTAGACCCCCAAAATGGTGAATCGGGCCAAAATCCTTTCCACGCCCACCCCCGTGACATCACGCTCCGAAGCCCTATTGGGAGCCGTGGGTTGTTGTTTTTTCTTTCTCCTGCCCTCTCTTTCACTTTTTTCGATTCACGCTGCAAGTCACCTTTGTGTTTGTGTTTGCGCTGAGCGGAGACGGCAAACAGAGCCTTGCGTTTGCGCCCCTCCCCCCTCTGAGCTGAGGGGGTGGGGCGGTAGTTAAACTGGCAGCAGCAGTAGCACACAACAAGAGCAGGAGGGAGAGGGAAAGAGAGCCGGGAGCAACAACAAGAGACAACACCGTCACATTGGAAAGGTACAGTAAAGAAAATGAGTGACACCAAGAAAAGAAGCAAAGTCTGGAACCATTTCAATCTTATTGATAAAACAAAGTGTAACATGGTAGACTAATGTGCCTGTGTTAATTCAGCTCCATATTATTGTGTGAAGTTGCACTGGGTTGGGAGTGGTTTTGTGTGTGTCACATTTTTTGGTGAGCCAATGGCTGGAATGGGGTTGGACTAATTAGAGGCAGGTGTACTTGATTGCACTGATACACTGGTCTACTTATAGCCCACACTACAAACACTGCTGTGTCGTTTTGTCTCTCTGTGCAGGTATGTAATGTGATGAAATTAGATATGTTTGGGATGGATGGGTTTTGCGCTATGAATTTTATATTGAAGGTGTCATTTTGTCTCTCTGTGCAGGCCAAGGCCTATTATATGCCACAGCCTAAAGGCAGCAGAGTTGCAGAGGCTGGAGTGACCACTGGCTATATGCTTGCAGGGTGGTGGGTCTCCAAGGACAACTTCTAACCCTGTTAAAGGCAACACGTGGAGTGCAACTGGCCGTGTGGCATAGCTGGCTCTGGCCTTGGGACTGTGTGTTTTTTATACAATTCATAAATGGGACACTGGACTGTTTTATCTTTTATCTGTTGATATATTTTTCGTCAATAAATTATCTTTTAGAATTTTATTAACTGTCAACTTTTTGCCCACGACTGAGACGGTTGGTCAGACCTAGAGTCTTTCTTTGGGTGTGTTACAACTGGCGTTGTCGACAGAATCTGGCTACCATAATCTGTAGTGGGCAAAAGCAAGATGACTGATCAGAGTGAATCACAGTCTGGCCCAGATAGAGAAGCACCAGTTTCTAGTGCAGGGTTTAGGCCCTTCGGTATGATCCCTATGTTTAATATGGTCACAACTAAATTTAGAGGGAAGGATTCAGATATTAGTCTAGGTGAATGGAAAAGTAATTTGCAGACAACATTTGCTTTGCAAGGAGTTCCTGTAGATTTTAGAGCAGAATTAACACTCTGTTGCTCGGAAGGCAACGCTAAAAGAGAGATTTTAATTCTAGCACCAGAGAAGCGTAATTCACCTGAGCTAATTTTTAATGAGTTAGATAAGTTGTATGGGGATAAAACAACTGCTTCGGTCCTGCGCTCTCAGTTCTTCAATGCTCGTCAAGAAACACATGAAGACATCAGTTCATTTGCACTGAGATTACAAGAACATTTTCTCAGGTTAAAGAGGAAGGACCCTAGAGGCATGAATGACGAAGATATTCTTCTCAGAGATCATCTGGTTGAAGGCTTGAGAGACACTGCCCTTAGAGGTGAATTTAGAACAAAAATTCTAATGAATGATCAGTTGACATTTGCAGAAATTAAAGCAGAACTAATCCTGAGGGAACACGTTTATGGTGAAATGGTTGATCCAGTGCAGTGTTTTGCTGCCAAAGGGGAAAGATACAAGACCTGTAATGCTAAGGATATGGAACAGATCAAATCAGAGTTGTGGGAGGACATGAACAAGCAAATGACCACACAATTCAATGATTTATCACAGACTTTGATCAAAGAAATCCGATCAGAACTTCATCAAGCTACACAAAAGACTTTGGACTGGAAACAGACTGACCAGTACAGATCAAGAAAGAAAGGCGGGAGCAGACCCAGAGTTTACTCAAACAGGTATGATGAACAAGGTAGCCCCATCTGTAACACTTGTTCCCAGCCAGGCCACATAGCTCGGTTCTGTAAAAGCAAGCCTAGATCTGGATCGTTAAACTAGACGACACCACTGTGGCGGCCCAGACAGTGGGTTGTGTCGATGCCAATGGGCCTCAAACTGATGTGAAAAAACTGATTGGAAAAGTTCCTAAAGTCAGCTTGTGTCTTGATGATGTCCCAATACAGTGTATTCTGGATACTGGATCAAATGTGTCACTGATAAAGAACAGCTACTTCTCTAAACACTTCGGCAGTAATGGTATGAAATTGAAGGATGCAAGCAGCTGGCTGGCGCTCGAGGCTGCTAATGGACTAGATATTCCATACCTGGGTTATGTATTGCTACATGTGAAGATTGGACAGGTGGAACTCCCTGAATGTGGTTTTTTGGTGATTAAGGACCAATGTTTAACCGACAGTGAAGGCGTCCTGGGTATGAATGTTATTTCACAGTGTTACGAAAAAATGGGTCAGGAGAAGCCATTAGCCTACCTCTCCTCTAGTGGAGCCGAACAGAGAGCTTGGACTACCGCTTTTCAGATTTGTGCCAGTCAGGCACAGTTTGCAGCTTTAGAAGGGTCCATTGGGTATGTACGTACCATAAATCGCCATCCTATACAGATTCCCCCTCGGAGTGAGATGTTGGTTTGGGGTCGTACGAAGACTGGAGTAGACGGCAGGGATTATCAATGCCTGGTGGAACCTGTCGAGGTGGGTGAAGTCTTAATTGCTAGAACATTATCTACAGTCCATGATGGGAGGCTTTTGATTAGGGTCCAAAACCTTAATGACTCACCAATGTACCTTTACAGACATCAGAAGTTGGCTAAGACTTTTATTATTGACCCAGCAGATATCATACAAGAGAATAGTGTGAACATGACTCGTGTTGGTGTAAACACCGTTAGAGTGAGTATGGACCAAACGCAAGCCCTGCCCAAGGAGAAATGCATGTTCCCTGATTTAACTGGTCTTCATTTGTCCACAGAGGAATTGGAGAAACTGCAGGCTTTATTGCGTAAGCACCGAGCAGTGTTTGCTGTGCATGAGGAAGATTATGGATTGACAAGCACCATGCAGCATTCAATTCCTACGGGCAATGCTGCACCAGTCCGTGAGCGTTATAGACAAATTCCACCAAAGTTATATCAGGAGGTGAAGAGTTTGATTCAAGGTATGTTGGATGCTAACATCATTGTGCCTAGTTGCAGTCCATGGGCTTCTCCGATTGTGTTAGTCCGTAAGAAGGATGGGACACTTAGATTTTGTGTGGATTATCGTAAACTTAATGCTGTGACCCATAAAGATGCTTACCCTCTTCCAAGAATAGAAGAGTCACTTGCCAGTTTGGGTAACGCAAAGTATTTTTCCACACTTGATCTTGCCAGTGGATATTGGCAGGTTGGGGTGTCCCCACCAGACAGAGAAAAAACAGCCTTCACTACACCCATGGGTTTATTTGAATTCACCAGAATGCCCTTTGGCTTGTCAAATGCACCAGCCACCTTCCAAAGGTTGATGCATGTATGCCTGGGTGAAGAAAACTTACAGTCTGTACTTGTCTACTTAGATGATGTAATAATCTATTCTCCAGATTTTGACACCCATTTGGTTCATTTGGATGCAGTCCTTGGTAAACTGTCAAAGCATGGCCTCAAATTAAAACCCAAGAAGTACTGTCTTCTAAAACCAGAGGTTCAGTATTTGGGTCATCGTGTTTCAGCGAAAGGGATTGCTCCAGACCCTGACAAGATTAAATGCATTCAAGAATGGCCTATTCCAACTACTGTGAAACAATTACAATCATTTCTGGGTCTGGCAGGCTATTATCGGAGATTTGTGAAAGATTTTGCAAGAATTGCCCAACCATTAAATCAAATATTAGTTGGAGCATCACAGAATTCTAAGAGGAAGGATGTTCCCTTGTCCACTAAATGGAACTCTACATGTGACACAGCCTTTAGTTCTTTAAAAATGGCTCTAACATCTGCACCAGTGTTGGCTTTTGCTGATTTTAATCTACCCTTCATCTTGTACACAGATGCCAGCAACCAGGGCTTAGGAGCCGTACTTGCACAAGTTCAGGATGGAAAAGAGAGAGTGATTGCTTTTGCTAGTAGGAGTTTAAGCCCTTCTGAGAAGAATGATAAGAACTATAGCTCCTTCAAACTTGAATTTCTGGCCTTGACCTGGGCAGTAACTAAGAAATTTGCTGAATATCTGTACTGTGTACCCTTTACGGTTTACACAGACAATAATCCTTTGGTACATTTGAGTTCAGCTAAACTTGGTGGCTTAGAGCAGAGATGGGCAGCACGCCTGGCTAGTTTTCAATTTGAGATCAAATATAGGCCAGGGCGTATTAATCAGAGTGCAGATGCACTATCCAGATATCCATCACCTGTAGTAACTGAGGCTACAGAGGGACAAAGGGAAGAAGTAGAGGTTCCATCCTTTAAACAGGTTGAAGTAAATGTCGTCAGAGCAATGTGTGTTGGCGTAAGCAACTCTAACCAGGAGAGTTTACAAAATGTAACCTGTGGTGTGCCTCTGTTTCCTGAACGCACGCCATCTCAGTGCAAGGGGAGGACCCAACGCTAATAAGGGTGGCCTGGTATCTACGGAGGGGCCGTCAGCCAAATAAGCGTGAGAGGCAACAGGAGTCTAAACCTGTTCTCTGTCTTCTGCGTCACTGGGAACGACTGTCACTAAAAGATGGAGTGCTGTGTCGGACATCACATGATACCAAGGAGGTCGATCCAGTAGTTCAAATTTTGGTTCCTGAGAGTGAGAAGTATTCTATATGGCAACTGTATCATGAATATGCACAATATCCCTCATTAAAAGAAGATATTTCTGGCCCAAATTAAATGCTGATGTTATAAATTGGTGTTCCCAATGTAAGGCCTGTGTTCTGCGTAAAGCGGCTGCTGCGAAACATGCTCCTTTGATTCCCATTAAGACATCTGCACCCATGGAACTGTTGTCTGTAGACTTTTTGTCTATAGGTGGTCCAGAAGATCTGTATCATAATGTTTTGGTCATGGTGGATCACTTCAGTAAATTTGCTTGGGCTGCAGTTACAAAAGATCAGACTGCAGTGACGACAGCTAAAGCACTTTGGAGCAAGGTAATTCAGCCCTTCGGTGCACCGAGACGACTGCTGTCAGATCAAGGTCCTAACTTTGAATCGCAGCTAGTGCAGGAGCTGTGTGAATTGTATGGTATAAAGAATGATCATACAACACCCTATCACCCAGCTGTAAATGGGGCCTGTGAACGGTTTAATCCGACTCTTCTGGGGTTGCTGGGTACATTAGGTGAAGAGAGGAGAAACTGGCGAGATCACCTGCCTGAGATGATCCAGGTATATAACCATACAGTGCACAGTTCTACAGGATATTCACCACATTATTTGATGTTTGGAAGGCATGGATTTCTTCCCCAGGATCGGCTGATGGGCCTTACGGAAGATGTGGGCTGCTCTTCTGTAGACAACTGGGTGCAATGCCATCAGAGACTGCTGCAGTATGCCTTCCGAAAAGCTCAAGACCGTAGAGACTTTGAAATGTCCCGGCAAAAGAAATATCATGACCTGATAGCAGATGCTCTTCCATTGCTGCCTGGAGAGAGAGTATTGCTACAGGACTTGAGAGCAAGGGGCCAAGGTAAGTTGGCAGATAGGTGGGAGCAGCGACCTTATGTCGTCATAAAACAAGCAGATCCTGATTTGCCGGTGTATGTGATTAGACAAGAAGGGGGAAATGTTGAGAAAGTGATGCATCGTAACTTAATGAGACCTTGTTTGCTACCTATGCAACAAGATATACAGAACTCTGGGAGTGAGGTGGAGACAGCCAGGCAGGAAGATTTAAAAACTGGAAATGCAGTGCCACATACTGGTAGATCTCCAGCTGCTCCACCCTGGGTTGGGTTTTGGCTTCCTACAGAAATCCCTCTCGAGGCTGGCCCAGAAGGCATCGAGACAGGACCCATTCATCAAGAACCCAGACGGTCAACAAGAACAACCAAAGGACTGCCTCCACAGAGATTTGGAGACTAATATTTAGAGATTACATGGTCATTGGGACAATGACCATTTCAGCAGGGAGGGGTGTAACATGGTAGACTAATGTGCCTGTGTTAATTCAGCTCCATATTATTGTGTGAAGTTGCACTGGGTTGGGAGTGGTTTTGTGTGTGTCACATTTTTTGGTGAGCCAATGGCTGGAATGGGGTTGGACTAATTAGAGGCAGGTGTACTTGATTGCACTGATACACTGGTCTACTTATAGCCCACACTACAAACACTGCTGTGTCGTTTTGTCTCTCTGTGCAGGTATGTAATGTGATGAAATTAGATATGTTTGGGATGGATGGGTTTTGCGCTATGAATTTTATATTGAAGGTGTCATTTTGTCTCTCTGTGCAGGCCAAGGCCTATTATATGCCACAGCCTAAAGGCAGCAGAGTTGCAGAGGCTGGAGTGACCACTGGCTATATGCTTGCAGGGTGGTGGGTCTCCAAGGACAACTTCTAACCCTGTTAAAGGCAACACGTGGAGTGCAACTGGCCGTGTGGCATAGCTGGCTCTGGCCTTGGGACTGTGTTTTTTTTTTATACAATTCATAAATGGGACACTGGACTGTTTTATCTTTTATCTCTTGATATATTTTTCGTCAATAAATTATCTTTTAGAATTTTATTGACTGTCAACTTTTTGCCCACGACTGAGACGGTTGGTCAGACCTAGAGTCTTTCTTTGGGTGTGTTACAAAAGGCAGAGTGTAGAGTCTACAAGAAAAGGATATCATATAGAGCCGGCTCCACAAACAACATGCACAGGCACCTAAGAACTGTCCACCCATCAGTGCAATGGGAAGATAAAACGCAGTCAGTTGAGTGTGATATTAATATTTCTAAATGCCAACCTTTCCCTTAATTAAAGATCTGGGCATTCTTTCCCCCCCTTTTTTTTCCATATTGAATTTATATTTTATTGTGTTGTGGTTTGCAGTGTTTTGTGTTGTTTCACTTTAAATTTGTTTAAAAGGAAAAAGCTGAAAATTTAAGTAGTTAAAAGTTGTGTAGTTAAAATGTATGAAATGTAAACAGTTGTTTTTTGTATTTTATAATTTATTTATTACATTTAATATGGAGTGAATGAATAAAAGCATATTTACAGTGGCCCCTAGAGACAAAGCACGTACACACTCCAAAACACAACAGAAGTGCTCCAGGATGCTAGAGGCCGTGTTGAGCTTTTGTTACCTAGTGGCTACACAAGCAAGGAAGTACCAACAATCGGATTGGGTGTGTGGTAGTAAGTAACAAGTAAATGAAGTTGGTTATTTTTAATTATTTGAAAAAATATATATACCTACCTATATATATACCTACCTATATATATATATATATATATATATGTACCCAGCACGCCCCTGCGGGCGGTTTATCCTTCAAGCTCGGGTCCTTCAGGGTCCTGCGCAGTATCTTAGCTGTTCCCAGGACTGCGCTCTTCTGGACAGAAATCTCCGATGTTATTCCCGGTATCTGCTGGAGCCACTCGCCTAGCTTGGGAGTCACCGCACCTAGTGCTCCGATTACCACGGGGACCACCGTTACCTTCACCCTCCACATCCTCTCGAGCTCTTCTCTGAGCCCTTGGTATTTCTCCAGCTTCTCGTGTTCCTTCTTCCTGATATTGCCTGTCATTCGGAACCGCTGTTGGAATGCTACTACGCAAGTAACCCCGGCGGAAGGGGCTAGATGAATAGGATGACGGACCTATGGATTCTTCGATACCCAACATCCACAATGACGGCGAAACAACTAGTAGCTCAGTGTTCCAACATTCGAAAGAAGGGACTGCTCTCACAGCTAGAGATTGACGAGGTACAACACAAATGCTATGGCAAGGAGGAGTCAGGACGCCAGGTCAGGGGGGAGATATCATCACCCACACCCGAGATTGGGTACATAGCCCCAAGTGCGATAGGAGAAGGGCCGTTGAGTGCGAGAGGAACTGACCTGAAAAATAGGATCATGGCCAAGCTTGAAACCTGGATCCCCCGTAGCCGGTTACCAAGATTACGTGAAGTACCCTCAGAAGGTCTGCTGGATGATGTTAATGCAGCACTACGGACAATACCTACAACCACGATTACCGAAACTAACAAGCTGATCTACAATACGGCAGCAGTGATCAGTGAGATGCTTGGCTACAAGTTGAACAGCCACAAGGGGCAGTACCCTCCATGGAGAAGGAGGCTAGAGGGCAAGATCAAAGTAGCACGGAGGGAGGTTAGCCAACTAACGGAGTTGCAGAAAGGTGCGACAAAGAAGGTGCATAAGAAATACAGCAAGCTGTCCATACCTGAGGCCTTGGAAACTGCCAAGCAAAGACTCACAGCCTTGGCCAGCCGCTTGAGGAGGTACACCAGAGAGATAGAAGGCAGGAGAATAAACCAGCTGTTCTCCACAGAACCAGCAAAGGTGTACTCTCAGTGGCAAGGGAACAATAATAAGGCTGGAGACGGAGCAATACTGGAAGAGCATATGGGAGAAGGACGCAACCCATAACGGCAATGCTCAGTGGCTAGTGGATCTGAGGGCAGACCACAGTGACCTCCCTGAACAGGGTCCAGTAACCATCACAGTGGCAGATATCCAAGAAAGGGTCTCCAGTATGAAGAGTTGGACAGCACCAGGGCCCGACATGGTTCACGCCTACTGGCTAAAGAAGCTGACTGCACTCCACGAGCGTCTGGCAGCACAAATGAACCAGCTGCTAGTTAACAAGAGACACCCGGAATGGCTAACCGAAGGTCGGACGGTCCTGATCCCCAAGGACCCCAAGAAGGGACCGGTCCCCTCCAACTACCGACCAATAACCTGCCTCAGTACTACATGGAAGCTCCTGTCAGGCATCATATCGGCTAAGATGAACAGGCACATGGGTCAATACATGAGCGGGACACCGAAAGGAATTGGCAAAAATACCAGAGGCGCAAAACACCAGCTACTGTTAGACAGAACAGTCAGCCAAGACTGCAAGACCAGACTGACCAACCTGTGCACTGCCTGGATTGATTACAAGAAGGCCTATGACTCAATGCCCCACAGCTGGATACTGGAATGCCTAGAATTGTACAAGATCAATGGGACCCTAAGAGCCTTCATCAGGAACTCAATGGGGATGTGGCGTACAACACTAGAGGCCAACTCCAAGCCCATAGCACAAGTCACCATTAAGTGTGGGATCTACCAAGGAGATGCTCTGTCCCCACTGCTGTTCTGCATAGGCCTGAACCCCCTCAGTGAGATCATTAACAAGACTGGCTACGGATACCGACTACGGAACGGAGCAGTTGTCAGCCACCTCCTGTACATGGATGACATCAAGCTGTATGCCAAGAGTGAACGAGACATCGATTCACTGATCCACACTACCAGGCTATACAGCAATGACATTGGAATGTCGTTCGGACTGGAGAAGTGTAGTCGGATGGTAACAAAGAGAGGGAAGGTAGTCAGAACTGAGGGGATTGAACTACCAGAAGGCAACATTGCAGACATAGAGGACAGTTACAAGTACCTGGGGATCCCGCAGGCAAATGGGAACCATGAAGAGGCCGCTAGAAAGGCTGCAACCACCAAGTACCTGCAGAGGGTCAGGCAAGTCCTGAGGAGTCAGCTGAATGGTAAGAACAAGATCCGGGCCATCAACACGTACGCCCTGCCCGTGATCAGGTACCCTGCTGGGGTAATAGGCTGGCCAAAGGAGGAGATAGAAGCCACTGACATAAAGACAAGAAAGCTCCTTACCATGCATGGAGGGTTTCACCCCAAGTCCAGCACCCTGAGGCTGTACGCTAAGCGGAAGGAAGGGGGCTGGGGACTGGTGAGTGTCAGCACCACAGTCCAGGATGAGACAATGAACATCCAAGAATACATTGGGAAGATGGCCCCAACTGACCGAGTGCTCAGTGAATACCTCAGGCAGCAGAAACCCAAGAAAGTGGAGGAAGGCGAGGAACCATCATGGAAGGACAGGCCCCTGCACGGTATGTACCACCGGCAGATAGAGGAGGTGGCTGATATCCAGAAATCCTACCAGTGGCTGGACAAAGCTGGACTGAAAGACAGCACAGAGGCACTAATCATGGCAGCACAAGAACAAGCTCTGAGTACAAGATCCATAGAGGCTGGGGTCTATCACACCAGGCAAGACCCCAGGTGCAGGCTGTGTAAAGATGCCCCAGAGACAATCCAGAACATAACAGCAGGGTGCAAGATGCTAGCAGGCAAGGCATACATGGAACGCCATAACCAGGTGGCCAGCATAGTGTACAGGAACATCTGTGCCGAGTATAACCTGGAAGTCCCGAGGTCAAAATGGGAGATGCCCCCAAGGGTGGTGGAGAATGACCGAGCTAAGATCCTGTGGGACTTCCAGATACAGACGGACAAAATGGTGGTGGCTAACCAACCGGACATAGTGGTGGTAGACAAACAGAAGAAGACGGCCGTAGTGATCGACGTAGCGGTTCCGAATGACAGCAATATCAGGAAGAAGGAATACGAGAAGCTGGAGAAATACCAAGGGCTCAGAGAAGAGCTCGAGAGGATGTGGAGGGTGAAGGTAACGGTGGTCCCCGTGGTAATCGGAGCACTGGGTGCGGTAACTCCAAAGCTAGGCGAGTGGCTCCAGCAGATCCCGGGAATAACATCGGAGATCTCTGTCCAGAAGAGCGCAGTCCTGGGAACAGCTAAGATACTGCGCAGGACCCTCAAGCTCCCAGGCCTCTGGTAGAGGACCCGAGCTTGAAGGATAAACCGCCCGCAGGGGCGTGCTGGGTGGTGTTTTTATTTATATATATATATATATATATATATATATATATATATACACACACTCAACAAAAATATAAACGCAACACCTTTGTTACTGCTCCCATTCCCCATGGGATGGACGTAGAGACCTAAAATTCATTCCAGATACACAATATAACCATCCCTCCCAAACAGTGGTCACAAATCAGTCCAAATGTGTGGTAGTGGGCACATCTGCTATATTCAGATAATCCATCCCACCTCACAGGTGTGCCACATCAGGATGCTGATCTGACATCATGAGTAGTGCACAGGTGTACCTCAGACTGCCCACAACAAAAGGCCACCCTGGAATGTGCAGTTTTTTGCGCTATTGGGGGTCTCGGGACCCAGAACCGGTCAGTATCTGGTGTGACCACCATTTGCCTCATGCAGTGCAACACATCGTCGCATGGAGTCTATCAGATTGTCAATTGTGGCCTGTGGAATGTTGGTCCACTCCACTTCAATGGCTGTGCGAGGTTGTTGGATATTCGTGGGAACTGGTACACGCTGTCGTATACGCCGGTCAAGCACATCCCGAACATGCTCAATGGGTGACATGTCCGATGAGTATGCTGGCCATGCAAGAACTGGGACATTCTCAGCTGCCATCTGCCCTGAACAATGTGAACCATGATTCATCCGTGAAGCGCACACCTCTCCAACGTGCCAGACGCCATCGAATGTGAGCATTTGCCCACACAAGTCTGTTACGGCGACGAGCTGGAGTCAGGTCAAGACCCCGATGAGGACGACGGGCATGCAGTTGAGCGTCCCTGAGACGGTTTCTGACAGTTTGTGCAGAAATTGTTTGGTTGTGCAAACCAATTGTTCCAGCAGCTGTCTGGGTGGCTGGTCTCAGACGATCTTGGAGGTGAACCTGCTGGATGTGGAGGTCCTGAGCTGGTGTGGTTACACGAGGTCTGCGGTTGTGAGGCCGGTTGGATGTGCTGCCATATTCTCTGAAACGCCTGTGGAGACGGCTTATGGTTGAGAAATGAACATTCAATGCACGGGCGACAGATCTGGTTGACATTCCTGCTATCAGCAGCATGCCAATTGCACGCTCCCTCATTGCTTGTGGCATCTGTGGCATTTTGCTGTGAGACAAAACTGACAAAAACATTCCAGGGTGGCCTTTTGTTGTGGGCAGTCTGAGGTACACCTGTGCACTACTCATGATGTCAGATCAGCATCCTGATGTGGCACACCTGTGAGGTGGGATGGATTATCTCAATATGGCAGATGTGCCCACTACCACACATTTGGACTGATTTGTGACCACTGTTTGGGAGGGATGGTTATATTGTGTATCTGGAATGAATTTTAGGTCTCTACGTCCATCCCATGGGGAATGGGAGCAGTAACAAAGGTGTTGCGTTTATATTTTTGTTGAGTGTATGTATATATATATATATATATATATATATATGAGTGTTTGTGTATTAATACAAAAACAATAGACATATGAATTTGATTGTGTAATTTAAGTGATCTAGGTAGCTCTGTTTTGGAAGTTCAGTTAACGCTAGAAATGTGTTTTGGAGTTTGTACGTGTTTTGTCTCTAGGGGCACCTATAACTATTTATATATAAACACACATAAAGAAAACCACGTTTTTTTACAATACTAATTTCTTTTGTGCATAATTTTATATTGTTGTTGATAATTAATTAATTACAGCAACAAAACAACCTGAAGAGCCGGTTCGGAGCCGAAAGAGCCGGTTCTTTTTAGTGAGCCGAGCCAAAAGAGCCAGTTCTCTAAAAAGAACTGGAAATCCTATCACTAGTTTCTACAGCTTCACACACACAAGTAATTTTTATTTAAACATTGATGCCATTTTAAATATGATTAGTAGGACAAATATTTTTACCTTCTTCTCACACCGTGTGGTCTTTTGACCATGTGTCAGAAACGGACATTCCACTTTCAAATCAAGCTTGATAGTGACTTTAAAATCTTAATGAACTGAAATTTGATATTTTTTAAAACACTGATTGGTTGGCACCATTTAAGTTGCACTTCTTCTATTTGCTGGTGGTACCTGCTGTCCAGTGGTCTGCCCTTCCACGATGCTGTCTCTTCTTCCAGAAATGAATTTAAAGTGCTTCTCATCACATGCAAGATCTTGAACAATCAGGCTCAGTCTTATCTTAAAGACCTCACAGTACCGTATTACCCTAATTGAGCACTTTGCTCTCAGACTGATATACGTGTGGTTCTTAAGATATTTAAATGTAGAATGGGAAGCAGAGCCTTCAGCTTGCAGGCCTCTCTTCTGTGGAACCAGTTCCCAGTTTTGATTCAGACACCTTCTCTACCTTCACAATTAGGTTTAAAACTTTCCTCTATGAAAAAGCAGATAGTTAGGCCTGGATCGAGTAACCCTGAATCTTCCCTTAGTCACACTGCAACAAGCCTCGGCTTTTGAGGGCTTCCCATGATGCACTGTGTAGTTCTTCTTATTCAGCTTTCACTCACTGTGTGACTGTGTTTACAGACCACTTTGCATTTGATCCTTTGTTATTATTAATGTTGCACTCTCTTCCACAGCACATCTTTTGTCCTGTCTTCCTCCTATTACTCCCAACTACTCGCAACAGATGACGCTCCCTCCCTGAGCCTGGTTCTGCTGGAAGGTTCTTCCTGTTAAAAGGAAGCTTTTCCTTTCCATGGTTGCCAAGTGCTTGCTCATGGGGATCATCTGATTGTTGTGGGGCAACTGTTTTTGTGATTTGGCACTAGTGTATTCATCATGTTCTGGCCCCATTGATCTCAGTGCAGCGTTTGATAAAGTTTTAAACAGTTGCTGTGATGTTAAACATCTTTCTAATCTATTTCATTTTTCAGAAACAAACATATTACTGCTAAATCCACAATCAAGAATGGGGAACCAAGCACCAAAGGAGAGTAACATGGGCTCCTGCCTCAGATGCTGCAAATGTCCTTAAATCCTGCCTTCATGCAAATCGTTTGATGACTTATATAAATGTGTTATTCATGGCCGACACGTATATGTGTATAATTGAGGGCAATATTACCGACCAGTTGGTTATGATGACGCGTGTGAGTTTGATTGTTGCTCTAATAAGCAATAAGCAAAAGGGTTTTGTTTGTTTTGTTTTGTTTTTCCAGACTGTACATTACAGAAAAAGTTAAATTCTAACTGTTTGCTTTGCCATTTTGGCTCAATGTTAACTGTAAATTTAAGACAGGCTTTTTGCTGTTTTTGTGACAGGTTGAAGGACTACTGCATATAAAACTGTTCAGTTAATACTAATTCATATCTGTTGATATAAGGATGAAAATAATGTAAATATGGTAAGAAAGTGGTTAAGAGTTTATTATTTTTCATGTTATATTAATGGCTTTCATGTTACTTAAGAGAACTACAATCTATACATCAGTGATCGGCTAGTAAGCCTTTTCTGGGCTCGATTAGTAGTGTCTCTATTCTCCACTAGGGGGCTTTCGCGCGTTCTCCTCACTGCAATAAACTACTGCATGAGAGACGCAAGTCATAATCACTCTCGTGATTCTTTTCCCCCTGTTTTCAGGTAAAAGTGTTTAAAAGTTGATATATTTCCAATGTGTACACTGTTAAGATATTTAAGAGGTAACCCTTCATTGTTTTGTAAGCGTTAGAAGCATTACATTGCAGTTTTGTGCACATATACGTGGCGGTTTTGAGCTGTGTTTTGTACTGTGTAATGGCCATTGTGATAACGGCAGGAGCTAAGAACGCCGCGGTTGTCAGCCATTTTATCAGGAGGCCTGCTCAAGTATATGTATGATAAGCACTTTGGTGTTTCGGTTTATTGTTTGGTGTTTTTCTTCCACCATGTGACATTTAGCAGTACGGAATGTGAAACGTCACTGCAATAAACTACTGCATGAGAGACGCAAGTCATAATCACTCTCGTGATTCTTTTCCCCCTGTTTTCAGGGGTGTAACATTTTTGCTTATTTGTTTTTATATCAGTGACTTTGTGACTAGTTACTTAGTGAGTTTTGCAATATCTGAATATAGTACATTGTATAACATAACAGAATAGTTAGAAATGCTGGTAAAAATAGCAACAAAAAATGTTCTGTCTGTTCTGGCAAAAATCCTCATGTTTTGCAAAATCAGATAAATTGATATTTCTAATTTACCCTTTTTTTTTAAAGCCAAAGCACAAAGAGAACACAACGACTAACAGAATGCTGTAATAACATTTTTTCTCAGACTACATGACTGATTACTCTCAGAGCAATTTGAATTCATGAACTGTCAATAGACTATCTGAGTGTCCTCTTTAGTGCTTTCATCGAGGCAAAACACACATTTCCTGTATTCATTTTCAGAATGTGAAAAACTATCTGGTAAATAAACCCAGTAGGCATTTTCCCAGCAAAATTACAAAACCGGTATCAAAATACTGAATCACACTTTCACTGGAAAAAAGTGTCTGAGTAACTACTTTTAATAACAAAATAAACAAACAAAATAATGACAGTGAAGGAAAACAAATTCTTCTGACATATTATTTAGGTTTTTACTGATATTTTAGAGTTAATTAATAAGGAAAACTATTTGTAACTTATTACACATTCTTAGACAATTTAAAAAATAACACATATTCTGTTGTTTTAAATTAGCCTAAATGTTGTTCATTCAAAATGCAAGATGGACCCAGTTTTACCAGCTGCAAGATTTATGTGAGCTAGGGTCATTAAAAGTACATCAGTAAAACTAATTTAATATTGTAAATAGATACTGTCCAAAAATCTTGAATCCAACTCTCTTTCTTTATATTTTGCTTCAAATTTTCTTGTAATTTCATAAACTGGCCTTGAACAATAGGTCTTTTAAAGTTTTTCTTTGGACACCTTTTTCATTCTAATCCTTGTACCTGTGCATACCTACTAGTGGTGAAATGGATCAAAAATCTCACGGTTCAGATTGGATCACGGTTTTAAGTCACGGATCGGATCAATTTTTGGATCAGCAAAAATAGAAAAAAAAAGACAAAAATTCGACTCGCCATTTACTTATTTAAGTATTTTTTGCTTATTAAAAACATTCAACTGAAGACTCATTCCACGCACTGATATAAAAACAAATTAAGGTGCATATGGACATTATGGACCATGCTGGGCATCCTCTGCACACGGCCATAAACAACCAGAGGAGTCTGTTCAGTGACAGGTTGCTTCTCCCAAAGTCAAGGACCAGCAGACTTAAAAAGTCCTTTGTCCCACACGCCATCAAACTTTTTAACTCCTCGCTGGAGGGGAGAGGGAGGGGAAACGGGGACAAAGGAGGGGGAACAAGTAAGCTGTAGTCCCTTTTCACTGTGCAATAGTTTTTGTTAATATCCAACGGTGTAATAGACTCACTTGAAATGTGCTATTCCCTTGTATTTTTATTCCTATTTATTCTATTTATCCCTTTTGTATACTCTGTATTTATATATGTGTATATATGGTATAATTCTGCTCACATTCTGCAACTTCTGTCGGTGCTGTGCTACTGGAAACTGAATTTCCCGGAGGAACCCACCCGAGAGATAAATAAAGTTTCATCTAAGCTAATGTAATGCAGTGCAGGGCTTTGTATCTACCACTCCGCTGTGATACAACGAGCAGTCACGGTCACGTGGCTTTCCGTTGACCTGGAGATCCACCCATTTGTAGTTAGAGCAACAGAAGATACCTGGGACAGTTCAGCCATAACTTTAAACTTTTCCTGCTCATACATGCTCGGAACGATCTTGTCACACTGAAGTGGACGCGCAACGAGATATCATAGCGTGGCTCAAGCACGTTCATCACAGTTTAAACCCCTTGTTTTGCACAACGGAATACGGCCTCCCGTCTGCAGCTAAACACCCCAATAGGTTTGGAATAGCTTTAGCCCGGTCGGATTGGGCAGCAAAAGGCTGCTTAAATGCCGCAAATTCCTCTGCTCCACCACTTGGACCGCTAGTGCTGACCATAACTATCGCTTGACAGACCCACCACGCGCACCATACACATACTTTTTTTTTCTTATTCGAATCTTCGGATCACGTGCATACGGAACCGTGGAGTGGGATCGGTTCGGATTTCAGATCAACCGTGATCCGTTGCACCACTAATACCTACCCATGCATCAAAATAAAAATTTTGTATCCCAATAATGACTTTTGAATTCATTTAAGAATTTCTATTTTAGTTATGTTATTTATTTAAACATTACTAAATAAATGTGTTGTACAATCATTTAATTAAAACTATAAACAACAAACAAATAAGTATTTCAAAATGAAATATCTGTACCTATTATTACTAAAAAGTAAATTAAATACCCTGAATAAAAACCTAATTTCATACAACAACATTTTCAAATTACCAATTAAATAACAGATTTTCTAAAATCTTTTTTTTTTTGAATTGGCAAATGAACTGGCTTTTAGATTAACTACCGGATTAGCTCCTACACTAGCTAACCCATCTCTCTGATTGGCAGTGGTGTGCGGATTAATACTGAAATATCACTTCCTCCTATACCAGATATTTATGTTCTAGAATTGATTCTCATATTAAAATGTTGATGTTTTAAAAAGTTGGGAGTGTCTAAAAAGTTGGTAGGAATTACTACTTCTTCCGTCTGTCAATGGTATGTGAAATACTGCTGTATAAATGCATAACGGCTCACGTGTGCTCACTCACTCAGTTGATAATAATGGCTGATAACACAGGTTTGCAACCAAAGAACTGTGTAGGATTTTTTTTTTATTGAGTTTCTTATAGTTTTTTACTCATTGAAACCTTTCAAAACTTAAAAAAAAAAAAATTTAAACAAATTTTTAAAAGTAAGGTTGAGACTTTTTAGTTTAATTAAGCGTTTAACTCCTCATGTTTTCCAAATGAAAATTGTAAGTGATGGAGGTAAATTGGGATAATTTTTGGATTCAGCACCCTAAAAAACAGAATTTACCAAAGATACGATAAGAATATGATGATGAGTTTATGATAAGTGGACCCAAAGAGAAGAATAGGTATAGGTGCTGCTAGGGCAAGGCAGACGTTGCTTTCTTTCTTTTGGTGCTGCAGGATGGAACTATACAGGTACAGAGGGTGAAAACGTGGAGCTGTTGGCGACGTGTGGCACTGTTGCTGAATTTTGGAAAGAGACTCAGGTCAAGGCTTGAGTTTTTGTGCTGATGTTTAAACAATGGGAATTCATATCAATGGGAACTCATATGAATTCAATTGGCAGTCATGAGTTGAGGTAATAGTTATATTAGTTATGTAGTAATAGGTATGTAATAGTTATATATAATAATATAATTGCTATTCAAAGAGCAAAATAAGGAAATAATTTTGAAAATGAGGAGTGGAATCACCATTTTAAATAAATCTTTGATTTTTGAAATAACTTACTTACGTTGCTTTTTTTTAAAAAATTTAAAACAAAATTATGAACATTTCTTTTTTAAAAATGTGATTTTAATATAAAGTTTAATCAAGCATTTTAATAAGTTATTTTGAAATATTTATTTATAATTTTTTTTTTTATTTTAAATTAAATTATTAAAGGTGAAGGAAAATCTTAACCTTGTTCAGGAAATCTAAAATAAATTGAAATGCGCACAAATAAGTTGTCTTTGTGAGGTTTTATTTTCCTTTGCAAAGGGGTCAATCAATACAGAGTAATACAGAGTCAGAAAGGCTTTTGACCAAGAAGAAGTACAAACAGAAATGATCTACCCACTATGGTCACAGAGTACAATCAGAACATTTCGTACAAAAGATAACTTGTACAGTTGAGGATATTCTGTATTAAAAGAGTATATAGAGATTGTTGTAAATAAACATTATGCAAGAGTCTTAAATCACACTTATTTCTTCATATTTTGCTACCCACGAGAAAGACTGTCGTATAGTTTTATAAAGTAGTTTGGAGCAATAGTTCTCTAGGCTCTGTGAAGCTCTTTCATTGCCTTGGAAATGAATGCATGGCCTTATATTGGCATTTTCGTGCACTTTCAATCCAGTTATTGTACCTGACTGCTTTCAGAATTATGTTTTTCATTTGTTTGCTAAGCCACTTAACACTGACCTATGAATCAACTTAGCAAATCTGTATCTTTAGGCACTTTACTACAATGGCAGCATGTTGCAAAAGTACACAATTTGTTCCCATTTCTGAATCTATATTACAAAAACTAACAATACAACTGGACTGACATAAAATATTTTTTGCACCTAAAATGTTATTCTCAAGGAGCTATTAGCTGAAAACCAATAAGAGCACAATACACACCATGCACGTTGCATGAAAAATCAAGGTCCTGGTCCCGGTTCCGACGCCATTACCGCAAGCACTTTTGCAGTGTTGTGTTACATATTTTTACTTAAAGGTCAACAAGAGCCCATGTGAATTTAATGAAGAACTAGATGCATCTGATGCAGGGACAGGAGTGCGGTTTTCACAGTTTTTTGTAAAATTCCATATTCTTGTGCCTTTTTTCAATCACTGTCTAAACTAATCAGAGTGTAACTAGTAAATGGGATTCCCAAGTGCAGCATCATCTTCAACACTACCATAGACACTGGTCTATGGTAGTGTTGATACTTGAATAGCTCTACTCAGGACTGCAGACCAAAGCAAACATCACCTTACGATCATGGCCTGTACCTATGACTCTGGTAATACAGTTTGGTTGTCCTCAAAAGATATTCCCTTAAAAATGGAATACACTGTGCACAACATGGGATCTGTCAATGTCTGGGATACACGTTACTGTTTCAGTTTAAGTATCATGCCACAGCTGATGTTAACGTAAAAAGATAGCTAGTAAGTGAGGATGAGCAGATTTAGGATTAAAGAAAGGTGAGATAGAGTCAACATTACATTGTTATTGTTTTTTTTCTGTAACAGTTCCTCTCATTGAATTCACAGAGTTGGTTTCAATAATTTCCTGTTTATACCACTGTTATGGCACAAATAATCAGAATCAACAGGGACAACTTCAGCTCTACAAAAAGTACTTGTAATAGGCACTTTTAGTTACTTTGTTGTGACTGCTGACAAATGAAAGAAGGAACTCTACCAGTTCTCTTTTCAAGGAATGACAATAAAATCCACACCAAGACCTAATGCGTGCGAGCATCGGCAGAGAGCACTGCATTGTTCCTGACAACAGATAAAGGTACAACCCTGGTTTCAAATTCAGTGTTTTGCAGGCTCAGACAGGCACATACTTTTCTGCCACTCCTTACTTCCTCATTCATTAGTTCCTCAGTTAGCACATGTTTTCTCTAGATCCACAACAGCACAGTGCAACAGCGCAACAGTCCTGAGTTTCAGGAGTTGCACAAATTGGACATACAAATTGGACTCTCTATAGAAAGCAGAGTCCAATTTGCATGTTTCCCTGAGAGTCTCCCCATTGACAAACAGTCTGAACACACACAAGCATATTTTATGTATGATCTACAACAGCTCTGAAACTCCAGAACAGCTTCAAACATCTGTTATACGCAGAGTACCCTAACTAACCCTAAAATACATCTTTTTTTCTAAGAAAACAAAACCAAAGTCAAAAAATAACAAAAACAACCAAGAGATGCTATAACAATAAATAAATGACAAAAAATGAACTGAACTGGAGATTTTAGTCTTAGAGCTGAAAGCTGAAGCTATAGCATGTTCCAACTACACTTTTCACATGCAGTATATTCTAAATAAACGAAACTAAGACCAAAGGAAACATAGTCAAAAAAAAGTAAAATAATTTTGAAAGAATAAATAACAATAAACATACAGAAATAAACACACAAAAATATTCTTTTTTTTATAAACAATGAAAGTTTTGATTCACTTTCATATTTTTTAGCACCATGTTTTTAAAACTTACATAGTGGTACACACTCTTAATAATTTATAACAGCTACTTTTGACTAGTTACTAATTATTATACATTTTATTTTGCTGTCATTTAGTGATGATGTATCTGTCGCAACATTTTTTTTTCCACTGCATTCAGGCACTGTTCTAAACTTTTCCCAGAGAAAAGTAAATGACTATAACTGATGATACATTACAGCAAATAAAGTTGTAGTAATTTAGATACGATTCATGCATGTCCAGTATAAACTGTTTGGGGTCCAGCACTGAACCCTGTTGAACCCCACAGGTAACCTTCAGTAAATTGAAATCAAAGTTAAAATAGTTAAATACTACAGTATGAATTAGTACATACATCTGTCATCAAAGTAACTGTTTACCTTTGTAAATGTTAGATAGCTAACATTTTTAGAATTTTTCTATTTTATTCCCAAATAAATGAAATAAATCTTAAATTTTATTTAAAAATGTACTAAAAAACACTTTACTGCTCTCACCTCTCTATGCAGAACTTTAGTTTAAAGTGTGCACAGACGATCTGAATATTAGTTCAGGTTGTGCTCAGTGCATGTGTCAAGTGTTCAAACTGACTGAAACAGACATTTGAGAGCTCACAAACTCACAGTAGTTTTACATATTTGTCAATGTGACTTTTCATTTGGTAATGACCTTATTACTGTGAGTTTCATTTGGAAAAGCTTCATCAAGAGATGAATCACATTGACTGAACAGTGAACAGATTCACCTTTGCCTTTTCATTCAGATGACATAATTCTGTCTGTTCTGTCTGGCACACGGGAAGAAGCTTCTGATGGTTTTCAGCCAGCCCTCTGTAAAGAAGAAACACAGCATCAGGTCAGATCAGAGTCCTGACCAAGACCAAGATCACGTGACTGTGTGTAGTTAGTATGAAGGACAGAGGATAATAAACACTCACATTCAGAGCTGTTTTTCCTGTTTCCTGAAAACGTCTTTGCTGAAAACAATTACTTTGTACTAAATATAGTTATTACTTAGGACTGTAGTTTTATTCTCTATGATTTCATCTACAAAAAAAAAAACTCTTCCCACTTCATGACTGTTACTGGAGATTAATGCTTCAGTGGGAAATCTGCACAATTGCAACTGCAAACCATTCTGAAATGCTATGAGGTAACCCATTTTGTAACCTGATGTGCTCTTCCCTACAAATGTAACTGCCTGTTGCATCAACACAGCTCACAACTGCTGTCACTTTGCACTTTTGTAGTTTACTACACAGGTTCTAAGATTCGTGATAGCCTGCATTCTTCTGTCTCTCACACTGCTTTTCATTTACTGTATAACTCATCAGTTCTTCAGTTTTTTTTATGTGAAGACAGACCTTCACAGACAACTTAGTAATATGCTTAAATGTGACTGTAGATGTTTCTTTGAAACAAAGCAAGTTAACACACTAAGACATCATCAGGATCTTTCAAGCTCACATCCTCTAATACTGACCTTTGACCCAGAGTGCCACTACTTTCTGTTTCAGGGCCTTTCCATGCGTGTCATACATGGTGCATATGTAAACACCTCCATCTTCAGAGCGAGGACCTAACAAAGTTAGGCTGGCGTTTCCTGTGTTCCATGGATCTTTCCTCATCTCTGTGCGGTCTGTGTAAGGTACGTCTTGACTTTTCCGATCCTTCTCATACACGACCTTCATTTCGTCTTCTTGGATATGTTTCCACTCCACTTTGGCGGTCTCCGTATTCCTCAGTTTTTTGGATATGAAGGGTAGCAGGACAGAGTCTGCTCCCTCTGTCACATCAACAACTTTGAGCTGGCAGACTGAGGGAACAGAGCAGAACATGAGCTGCGCCAAACAGAAACTGTAAATCACATTAAAAACAAACATTTGAAGTATAGTTGAGACGAAAATCAGTGTTCAAAATGTTTTTAAAAATCGGATTGAGAAATGTCTTGATGCATTTTCAATCATCCAGGAAAGTAAATCTCCAAAAGTTGATTCTGTTCATCTGGACGTAGCGTTTTGTGGGAGAAACGTTTCGTCACTCATCCAAGTGACTTCTTCAGTCTCAGCTGACTGCAGGTTTCCCCAATCTTATAAACAGTACATTTGCATAATGACCATTGATCAACAACCACTGACCAAAAGCCACTGATCAATGGCCATGAGTACCATTCACAGAGAGTTGGGGAATGGCTGCAAGTCATGAGAATTTGCATGGTTATGATTAAAGAACTGACCTCCCAGCCCATTGTTCCTTCAGTGGGCTGGTTTCAGTCATTATGCAAATGTACTGTTTATAAGATTGGGGAAACATGCAGTCAGCTGAGACTGAAGAAGTCACTTGGATGAGTGACGAAACGTTTCCCCCACAATATGCTACGTCCAGATGAACAGAATCAACCTTTGGAGACTGATTGAGGAATAATTGTCATTAAGTCAAGTTATTTTGTGTTCCACTATTCAGACAAAAGATAATTGAGAGGTTTCACAGAGGTATATAAAGAGGAAACTGCACAAGACATCAACACTAATTTAAAAACATTAGAAATGAGACGAAGCTACTTCTGGATATTCTCTCACTCACAAGGGGTTGCCTTTAATTTTTCATTTGGCAGGTTTGAGATGCCAGGAATATCCACACAGAGAACTCAGATAGCACAACAAGAATATACAAACTCCACTCAGGAGTTTCCACTCTACCCTATTTAGTCCTCATTGTATCTGTATGTATACATAGCTCCAGCATACCTTTGTCTTTTGTCAGAGTTTCTGTATTGTCCTCCTCGGGTTTCTAATCCTTGTTTTGTTCATTGTTTTTTTTACCCTCGTGTTCTTTTGGACTTCTTTTGGCTTTTTGGATTTCAATGCTCTTTGAATTTGACTTTAATAAAGGTTACAATACCTTTCTTTTTGTTCTTTTGACATGAGGTTTAAATCCTGCATTGGGGTCTTCATTGAGAGAAATGTGATTTAATGACACTGAGAGGTCAGTAGCTTTTTTCTGGTTGATTGCACACGCATGTTTTGGGTCTTTGCGGGGAGCCTGATGGAGGAGAAGTGTTTGAGGCAACCTGGCTCTTTCACTTCTCTGTTACCATCTCGGCAACACTGTTTAATAAAACTGGCAAGTTGAACAGATGCAGGCTCCAGCTTTCGAAAAAACATCTATTAGGAATCACTTATTTCCACGATGTACAGAGTTTAAGCCATAGTACATTTACTTTTGATAATTGATGTCCTTTTTATACAATTTTATGTGTATTGGGGTGTTTTCATGGTGTTTTATTGTTAGAAATGGTTTTAAATAAATCAAAATTAAATAAATAATTACATGACAACTATAAAGTTAATAGCATTTTATAATTCTGCAGCCAAGAAGAAGTGCAGAAAGCAGCATTTCTGGCAGTCTTCCTATAAGTGTCACCACACACCGCTGCTCAGGCTGATTCAGCTCTGCTGCCAGAAGGACAGATACAGATTCATACCACACATTTTTATAACACACCTGTCCAACAGAGACAGGTGTGTTATAGGTTTACTCTGTCAAGTTATCAATAATAATTTTCCAAAAGTATTTCTGGGGAAAATAGAAAAAATTTCATCTTATTTTTTTATATCCAGTCAGAACATGTAGTAGTTGGAGCTTCTGTAGAAACTTTGCTCAGTGACATCAAATGTAAAACTGAAACTGTAAGCACCGCTCCTTTAGGAGCAGGCCAGGTATTCAGCATTTGTTACTATGGTGATCTATAAAGGGCCACCCACCCACTCACACACTACTACACCCACCTGCTGTTTTCTTCATCCTTTGATATACAAGACACATGAAAATACTAATGCCAATAGCCAGGACAAGCACCGGAACCAGGACCGCTGGGAGAACTTTGGGCCATATTGGAGGAGGAGGAGGACGCTCTGTGATGAACACAAACACAACCTGAACATGATGCTGAATGTTTTAAAGAATTCATTTATAATTAATATAAATTAATTTTTAATAACAATGCTAATTGAAATGAATTCTAGCATGACCTCTGCTTCAAATGGATTTAAGATTTTTAAATCTTATTTTGATTGTTTTTATAATGATTTCTGCTGATGAAATCACAGTTATATGTTGGTTTATCCTTTTTAAACAGAAGTCTGACCTTGGCTACGTTCACACTGCAGGCGAAAGTGCATCAAATTCGACTTTTCTGACCCCATGCGACCCATATCCGATCATGGTATGACAGTTTGAACGGCACAAATCAGATATTTTCAAATCTGATCTGGGTCACTTTCGTATGTGGTACTGAATCCGATACATATCTGATGTTTTCGAAAGCGACTGCTGTTTGAACGGTCATGTCGCATTAAATCCGCCTTTTACATCACTGACACAAGACAGACGCCAATTATCAGCGCCTGGCTATTTAATCTGCAGATTCTAACAGAAATCTGCAACTATCCTTTGAAGCACCGCTCCTCTCTAAAACAGCAATAAAGATAATTATTAGGCCAAATGTAAATAACAAAATAACTTTATTACTTAAAGCAAAATTGGGAAACGTAAAGTCCGAAACAAGTCTTTATATTAAGGGCCATCAGTCAAACAATACTGTTTGGTCTGGGTCTAAACAGAGCGCGTTGTGTGTGACGTCTTCTTTTGCGCTTTGAGGGCCGTGAATGGTTCACACTAGAGCGCGTTTGCTGTCACATTTTATTTGTAGTGTAAACAACCAGACAAAAAAATCGGATTTGATCAAAAAATTGGAATTGAGCATTAAGACCTGCAGTGTGAACGTAGCCTTTGATCTTCTCTGGTTATGTTGACTGTTCCTGAAAGCCTTTCATCTTTGTAATGTTGAATGGTCACTTTTCTCTCTGGTCACTCTCTAAGGGGAATCTACAGCACTGACCTTTGACCTTTAGTTGCACTTCAGTCTGGTTCTGTTTTTCTCCAACCTTGCGTACGGTGCAGGTGTAGAGTCCACTGTCAGAGAATGTAGGTTTTCTCAGAGTGAGGCTGAGGTCTCCGGTCTTCAGGGCGTCCTTTTGAATGGATGTTCTGTTGACGTATTGTTTATTTTGCTCTGTAAGATAATCACCTTCCTCTGTGCGAACATGAATGATTGAAGGATTCAGGTCATCGCGTCCCCACACAACTACACCCTCTTCAGCTGGAACGGGAAGCTGGCAGAGCAGAAGGACAGACTCCTCCCCCTCATACACCTCGACTCCTGAGGCATACTGGGAAACTGAGGACGCAGAAAGAGGTTAAATCAGTCTGAGTTCCATACTAAACAAACAATGTGAGCCGGTGTAGAATTATCTGTAGCTCAATTGTGCAAACACATGAAAAGAAAGTCCAGCTTTCCTGTTTCTATTCTGAAATTTAAGAAACTACAAAACGAAAACGGTAGTGGGTGAACTTCTGTCCTGAGTTCCTGAGGCTAAAAAACAGACTGGAGATCAGTTTCTGAAAGCAGATCTGAGTTTTGTCATAGTTAGGGGTGGATCAGGTGACACTGACTCATTCCTTAGTTATGAGGTCAGGCTGCTGGAGACTTCCCATTTTTCCTCCTTTCCCATTATTTTCATTCCCCGTGCATTTATACACAACTACAGGATGTCATTACCCTTGTCTTTTCTCTCCCTTTTTTGTTGTTGTTTTTCTTCCTTCACACAGTCACCAAGTGCTGGTCATAGGGGATCATCTGACTGTTGAGGTTTTGATTCTACTACTGTAGGTTCTTTACAATATTAAGCTCCTTGACGTGACTGTTGTTCTGAACTAGTGGTATATAAACAGAATTTAAATGAATTATTTTTTTACCAAGTGGAAAAGTAGACACAGCTGAACTGAACCAGAATTGCAAAACTAGATTACAAAACTAAGACAGAACCTATAGAAATAAGCTAGAAAATATCTACTAAAAACAAAACTGATAAAACATAACAATAAACTAACTATGAATCAAGCAGGAATTAGTCAACAACAAACAGAACTCTTAAGTCCATAACTCAAAGATGGAGGACCATGACAATGTCACTTATTCAATATAACTATAGTATAAATCCTCAGAGGTATACACACTGTGTGAAAACTCTGTCAGCACATGTAAAAACATGCAGGAGGAGCACAGGTGTTTTAAATCGAGTAAAATAAGGAAATTTCCTGCCTCAGAGCCGCAGCGTGACATGACAGAAAGTACTATTAGTCAATATACAGCGATTCTCTGATGTTCATGCATTTTCTTTTGTGACCTTTAGATGAACAGAAATGTTAGTTATTGATTATAAATATAAATACAATTAATTTAATAAACATTAATAAACTAATGCTATCTTTATACTGACATATAGAGAACACAGTCTGTTCAGGACCAAGTCTTCTGCCTAATATCATAATGTTCCACATGCATTGTAATTTAATGAAATATATTTTCAAGTAGCCTAATAAATGTGTCACTGCATGTACATCATCATCATCTGTCAAGTAAGAGAAGCAAAGTACAATTCAGTAGGCCAGGTTTCAACAGCATTGATGCTTATTGATGACCTGGGGTCGCCAGTTTCACAGCGGCAGGGGAAACCCAGTACAAAATGCAGGCACGCAGTCGAGCAGTGGACTGGCAGGATTTTAATAGGCTACAGACTTTAATAAATACCCAGTATGACACTGCACAATACCGGTACATTGGCATGTGCGTATTTACCCAAATGACACAGTTACTGTGTAATGCGGATGCGTGCGACGCAGATCATGTTTTGTTCTTCTGCACTCTGCGCAAGTAATCAACCCATATTTGAACGCAGAGCAGTCCTGCTTCCACCTGAGCTATCAGTTATACCTGTGTTGATATCTCTGTGAAAAGCGGTGGAATTTAAATATTTACCCAACTGTAAGTGAGGGAGAGGGATGACAGAGAGACAGAGAGGTAATGAGGAAAGAATGAAAAACGTAAGAAAACACGCACACGGGAGGGAGCCGAAAGCAGCGATTAAGAACTGATACAGATGCTCACACAGACGACTTCATGTTCTTAACTTCATACTGGCATTTTAACAAGTTATATCTGAGTAATCTTAAGTTGTTACTGTGGTGAAATAACGTGAACTGGACGTGAAGAATCGCCACACTCGGTGCGTGTGTGCGCCAAGTGAGTATTTCAACTGTTGACTGATCAAACTGACAGAAACAGAGAGAGGAATAAAGGTGATGTTACCGAGCAGAAGGGAGACAAGCAGCACGGTTATCCTCATCCTCCTGGAGGACTCCAGTTTAATCTGACTGACCGAAGAACCAGATTAAAGTGACCGAGAGGAAGAAAACAGATGAACAGACCTCCTTCACCTTGCACTAGTTTATCGCCCTTCCCACAATGAATCCACCTTTACTTTCGGATTGAACCGGAAGTCTGATGCTTTCACAATACAATACAGTTTTTAAATTAAGTAATTTCACTAAAGAATGTTCTGGGCTTTTATAAAGGCAGTGAATTCACCGCATCATTATATTTGACCGATTCTTAGTATTGTTATTCTAACTGTTTGATCTTTAGTAAAGACGCTGGATTCGTGATTCTTTGTAAGCATTTACTGTAACTGAGGAGACATTACATGCAAACAGCATGACTCAGGGCTGGGGACCCGGCACAGTCCTGTCTTAGACATTTTACTGGTGCATGCGCAGTGCACTATTTGCTTCGAACAGATATGGGAAACCCCCGTTTTACAATAACACTGGTGAGATGTTCTTTCTTTAGCTTTGGACTGTATGACTAACAACATCTTCAGCATAATGCATTAACAATAGATTCTAGTTTATAGCATTTTAGCTTGAAAATAATCATTCACTTCAAACCTGAAACTCGTTCACTGGTAAGAACATAATCAGCATTTCACTTTGTCATCATCAAGTTACATGTAGTTTCCACGAATAGCAATAGCTTTTTTAAACAGTCCATCTTCTACGCCTTAGTGTTCATACGTGGAGTTTTGGCTTGCAAATTCTCCCAGATCATCTAATGTAAGAACTGCCAGCCAGCTGAGAGGACTGTTAAGATAAGATAAGATAAGATAAGATAAGATAAGATAAGATAAGATAAGATAAGATAAGATAAGATAAGATAAGATAACCTTTATTAGTCCCACACGTGGGAAATTTGTTTTGTCACAGCAGGAAGTGGACAGTGCAAAAGTTATGAGGCAAAAATTAGGATACAATAAGAATAAATACAGTACACAACTGTACAGAATAGAATAAAATAAAATACTATATACAGTAGAATAAAATAAAATAAATATACAATAAGATAAAAATATAATACAAATACAAATGCTATATACAACTGAGTAAAACTGAGTTCAGCCATCTACAAGCCTTTTTTGTACACCATCTGGAAGTTGTACCTTTGCAGTCTCAGCATCATACGCTGCAGTCTGGCTGGAGCTGACTGTATGGGCTTGTTTAGGATTGTGACTATGGCTGATGATCAGTTTAGATTTGGAGGTATGACGTTTTCTAATGTGTGGGCATCTCATTAATTGCTTTGGTCTTCGCTGGATCAGGCTTTAAGCCTTTGCCTGTGAAAACACGTCCAACATAACAGGCTTCTTTGAGTAGGATTTGCACTTTAGGGGGTTAAGTCCCAGTTTGACTTCCCTCGCACGGTTGAGTACCATTCTGAGATTCTGTTAATGCTCTTTCATATCTCTTCCACCAGTGATTATGTCGTCGACGATGACAGCACAGGGGTATCCAGCAAAGATCTGCTCTACTGCACTCTGGAACACCTCACTGGCTGAGTTGATTCCATATGGCATTCTGAGAAAGCAGAAAATGGAGAGTTGAAAGTTGTGAGCATGGATGACTTGAAGTCAAGCGTTATCTGCCAAGAGGAGCATTTCACATCCAGGACAGAAAAGACTGTGAAGTTAGGCATTTGTGCGCCCACTGCCTCTATGGTACGCATAGGGTGATGCAGGCGTTTCAGAGCTTTATTTAAATCTCTTTGATCAATGCAGTGTAATGTCATCTGAATTTTAGAGTAGAGGTTGTACATCTTGATCCACTACAAAGAATTGCAGAGGGTATTCCTTGTCTCCAGAGTGACACGAGCGTTTAACTGTGCCAGCTGTTTGATTTCCTCACCTCCATATGCCTCCAGTTTGGTTTTCTGTGATGGCAGGAGTTTTCCATCTTGTTTCAGTTGTACAAAAAGAACGGCTGGAATGTCATTACATTTAGCGCCGCTCTATTGGTTTTCTATTAATATGCACAGCGGTGAATATGTCATTCCTATACAGAAAACAGGGATTCACAGAGTCTACATTGACCCCATTCACAAAGAACATTTCCTCATCGCTGCTGGGCGCTTGCATCTCAACACTGTTTACAGATCTCTTTTTAAATCCCCTTGTTTGTGATGACTTGCAGCATTTCTGGAAGTGATTCCATTTTTTGCATTTATGACATTACTGCCATATGCTGGGCATTTATCTCTTTTTGCCATGTGGCTTCCTCCACAGTTGTTACAGTTAGTTATTGCATGTGCAGCACTCTGTTCTGATTGTGTTGAATGCTATTCCTTTCCTTACACAGTTTCCGGGTCTTCACTAACCATACATTTACTTACATACAGAAATACATCTTTATCGTATGTATTTCTCCTCTTTGTTATTTATTCCTGCACAGCTGGCTTGGATCACCCATAATTTCATTGTACATGTACAATGACAATAAAGGTCTATTCTATTCTATTCTATTCTATTCTATTCTATATTTAACATTTAAATATGAATAAACGTATACTGATATGAAGTCAGTTCATTAAAAGTCCCTTATTTTCTCCTTCATAGTTTCAGTCGAGTGTTTAACGGTGGGTTAAAAGTTGCCTCTTTCAGTTCCGTGATCACACAGAAAACAGGGTCACAATGACACAGACGTGTTATTAGGAGTCATTCTTTATTCCCACTACACTTCATAAACACTTTTTCTTTCCAGTTTTATACTGAATACTGAAATGTCTGCATTTGTTGAAACCATGACTTATTCAACCAGTAGAGGCTTGTTTTTAACATTTACTGAGCAGCAACCTTCAAAATATATGCTGGGTGTTCACAGTAGAATTAAAGTTATTAGGTGGCACTGGATTCAGCTGCAGGTTGTGCTGTGCAAACACTGACCTTCTAGTTTATAGTTGGGTTTCTGTGAATGTTTTTATAGTCAAAAATTTTTATATCTACTATTTATTGTGTTATTGTGTTCTCCTCATTCTCCCAAATAATTGATAAGTACTGAAAAAACCGTGAGAGTGACACAACAGTTTCTTGTTTGAAGAAGATGGTCAGTTGAGTTCTTCCGCTGTGGAGTTTCCCATCTTCTTCTTCCTGGTCCTGTGTGTGTGTGGGTTCCCTCAAGATACTCAGTCTTTCTCCCCCAGTCCAAAGACATGTATATAAGGATAACTGCATGAATGGCTGTGGGCCTCTCTGAGAAAGAAGAGAAGAAGAAAAAAGAAAAGAAGAAGAAGAAAATGGCAGCTGACAAACCGTATCCATGCAAACGCTACACAAATGCAGGTGTAAACACAGCAGGTTACAGAAACAACAGAAGTAAGATCCAAAGTGTGAGTAACACTGTTTGTGTGGACTGAATAACTTCACCACACCCTGAATATGAAACTGAGCCGAGCAACAACTTCTGCACCTCATTTCTGCTTTTCAGATCTTCACATCTGTTTTAGGAACCCATCATCACACTGAGCCACTTCAGTGCACATCATCACTGAACACATTGTGATGTTTTTTAAACCCACCTGAACCAAAGGACTTGGTTTGTTATGTTCAGAAAAAGAGATCCTGTCAATTAAGACAGAGACAGACAGTGAAAGTAACAGACTGACACTGGATCAACTACAGCAAAATGAAAGCAAACACTGAAAAAAGGAGCAATAAGGAGAATCAGAAGTGGCGAGGACGTTGATTTTAGTGGCTTTAAAAACAAATGGTGTTAGCAGTCGTTACCAGGGATTTTGTGGTTCTGTGGTTCCACCTCTGCTGCTTCCATGAATAGCAGAGCGGGTTTGTGGCTTTCTCCTGTGTTGATGTTGTTCTGTAAGTGGGCCATGACTATCAGGTTCAGAGCTAACGGGTGATAGTCATTCATGCTTTTTACTGCTGCAATCATTGTACATGTCTTAAGGCACACTGGCACCAAAGCCTGGGAGAGTGAGATGTTATCTGAGTTTATGAGCACACTCTCTTGTATTATTCTGGCCTGCTGCTTCATGGGGGCTGCTGCACTGCAGTGGCCTCGTCTTCACGCCCTCCAAAGCTATTAGCCTGCTATTTGTTGTATTTAGTGTGAAAATAAGATCCTTATAATTTAATTCATTCGAACAAACAGATTTCACACTTTTGTGTTATGAGTTTCACCAAGTCCTCCAAATTTGGTGTTTCAAGTAAATGTGTACCACTGTGGACAGTAGAGGGCAGCAGAGTGCCTACCATGGGACTGCAATAATGATATGACTGTATAAGCTTGCCTTTCTGACCAAACTGATCAGCTGATTGGCAGCACGTTTCATCTACTCATTCTTTCTCCTTTTTTAAGGGACGTTAATCTTTTTTCATATCCACTGTTATAATTGCACTGAACTGTTTCCAATATGCTGGATGATAGTCTCTATTAGGTATGTCCTTATGAAGTTATATTTGTTATTCATTTTATCTATTTATTTTCATTTTTTGACTTATTGTCATGACAGGTTATTGTCATGCACGTGAGTAGATGGGCAAAGTTTGCTGACCTCAGCTGGCCAGTGGCTTCAAACCCAGGACTTTCTTGCTGTGAGGCAATGGTGCTAACCACACACCACACACCATTGTTAAGGCCTGTGAGCTGGTTGTAACAGTGCAAAGAGAAAATATTCAGTCAATGATCATGAGTAGAACAAAATGCAGATTTAGGGCAGAGACATGGACACAAGCTTCAGTTTTGGAGGAAATCACAACATTTACTTGTATTTCTGTAATACCTTTAATCCCAGTGCTGCAGAAAACCTAAAATGAGAGGGTTCTGCACCCTTGTGGAGAGGTGACTGGGAGGTCCCAAACTCTCTACTCAAAGCTGTTCGCTCCCAAAGACTATGATACTGGCGTAAGAATACTTGACATTTCTTTAAATTACTGCTAAACTCTAACACAACTCATTGAAACATGTTATATTTTATCTGCACAACAATGTCATTTTGTGACTTTTCTGTTGTTTTGTGTTCCTGGTTTTGGAAGAATACAAAAGTTTCTAAAACAGATGGACGACTTCTGTAAAATATTTTTTCATTTGTGATCGACTAAGTAACTTTTTTTTTCTTTTTGTTCTTTTTATTTTCAATTAATTATTTAATAAGAACCTTAATTCTGAAACTTGGTGGGAAACGTTTAGGAGACCTAAAAGAAAATGGATTTCTTCCAAAACCATAAAATTACAGGTTATCATTGCTAACATCCTTTATTTTTACAGCAACTACAATACATGTCCCCACCACTATTTACTCTCCTTATTTTGACAGTTAAAGACATCAAAAAGTCTCACCATCTGCAGTGTTGTTAGTCTGTTCAGTGATGTTCTTTGCAATCTTTATGGAAAACTGAATTAACCTGATGACCTGAACCAAAACATTTGTTTCTTCGTTTTTTAAATTAAAATTTGTATAAATATTTGCTTTTATTTGCTGTGGATGACCCAGTGTCAGTCTGTTAGTCTCACTGTCCACCTGTGTTTTTATACTCTGTATAGAGCAAATACAGATGCGCAGGGTCACCTGATGCTGTCTGACCGTTACCCAGCTTTTTAATGTTAAAGAGGGATCACAGAGTGAGTATATGATATCCTGCTGTGGTTTAAAAACGCTGCAGTGTGTTTTTGAAGGTTCAGTGTTGATGGTGTTGAAATGACTATGAGTGAGTGCGGTAAAAACAGATGACGGTCTGAAAAGCAGAAGTGAGGATGAGGAGCCCGTCCTCAGGTCAGCTGCTTTTTTGGCTTTTCCAGTAGAAACGTGAGATTGAGGAGCTCAGAGACTGAGCTGTGGGAAAGTTGGGGAGCACTGAGGTAAAACTAGTCAATCTGAATGAGGATTTTCATTTTCTTTCTTTTCTTTTTTTAATCATCTTTCTATTTTTTTTCTTGTTCTTTCTTCCCATTTGCCCTTTTCTCACTCAAGCAAAGGCAATATGTATCAATTATAGATGGTTTATCACCTGTTTGTCTGGCATAAGACATTGTTGTGATTGGATATTATTCCTATTGGTCATGTGACCTACCACAGTTGATTTAAGATGGTACTGCCCTATGCTTCATGACAGCTGCAGCCCCTGGATTTTGACAAACCTTATTACTGATGAAGAGTAGGTGTGCTCGAAATGTCTGAGAAGATGCAATAAATAAGGAAACTGGAGTTCTGCAGTGAGCGAACTGTTATTTCTTTTCTATCCTTATGAATATTAAAGGGTTTGAATTTATGAATTAATGAGATATATTTTCATGTATTGAAACTTTACATTCATATAATGTCTTTATACTACATACTGACACAGGTGATCATAAATACAATAACCATACAGTATGAACTTCAGTTTCTTGTAAAGCATTTAAAGTCTTGTAAAGTTAAAAGTTGTGATGGACTCAAAGCATTTAAAGGTCTGTTGTCTTCTCCTCACAGATGTTGACGGATGGCAGCAGAAAATCTTTTTGTGTTTCAGTGTAAAAAAGTGTTTATGTGCTAAAGAAATAAATATTAAAAATAACACATAATGCAGTTTGTTTTTCTCAGAGGTTATTAAAGCAGTGATGAGTGAGCCTGTTGTTTTACCCACACTGAGGTCACACAGGAAGCTGTGTTAGAGTGGTGCTGATTTCTGATGCTGCAGATATTTGAAGCTTTAAACTGCACTCAGAGGTGATGTGAACGGGTTTCCTGACAGTTTCTGAGCTCTGACAGTGAAACAGAAGCATGGAGCTCAACCTAAGGACCTTCATCTTCTTCATTGGTAACTATTTTGTGAACATGACTGATGTTATCGGCTGAGGTTAAAGGTGTAGCTTCAGTGTGGGTGTGGTTTTAGAGCCTCAGCGAATAAACGTGAGCAGAGCTCTTACTGAGGGAATCGTGTTGGTGCTTCATCGAGGACAGACACAGAAATGGACTTAAAAAGTTTTATATGATGGGTTCTCGATGATATTAAGTTATATGCTTGTGATTAGTTCCAGGTAAAAAGATAATTGATTAGATATGAGGTAGTGCGGTTCAGCCTTCAGCTAAACTTACTCGTGTTTATTGCTGAAGTGAAACAATATGGTGGACGGGTTGAGTTTCATACCTGTACCCTCACACAACCTGCTCACATTCACACACGTAGCAGAGGAGCGGCTTCTTCATGAACACATGGAGGGCTGACGCTAAATAATGTTCTGTGTTCTGCTGTGTGTCCCACACAGACGTCAGGGTTATACAGAACATTCGTTTATGATTATCATCATTATAAGATATATGGTTTTATCTACATTACATAGACGCAAGAAGAAAATTCTCATATCTGTTAATGTGCATGTTAGCGGAAGCTGAAGCACTCGAGGCCAAAATAATTAAAATCTTTAAAAGAGAAACATGGTGCAAAGTGAGCACAAACCTTCAAAATGAATTAAATAGCTTTATGTGAGAGCATCCAGATAAATTATAATGAAAAACTTTGCACATTGACTAAAAGTGAACGAAAGCTTCAACAATACCAATACTTTGTGTTTGTGGCTGACCTGCACCCAAACGAGCTGCTCACTCTTCGACATCTTTTCAGTCCTCTCCTGTTTATCCTCCTGTTGGACTTTCTTTCTCTTACTGAGAGAGCCTCTCTTTATTTCCACCAAAGACTTTAAGCTCGTTGACATTTAGGAACAACAATCTATACGCAAGGCTGGTATGTTTGCATTAAGTGACTGCTTGACAAATAATGCTCAGATATGTATTGAGGGGATACATGTCTTCTCTCTGCATTTTGGAAATGAATGTGTGATTTGTGATTATTTCTCTAAGGGGTTTTGTGTAAAAGATAAGTTAGTGTTTATCTGGTCTGCTCATTGATATTCTGAAATAAAGCTTCAAAGAGAAAGATTTTATTCCAAATTAAAAAAAACAATCAGTGGATTTAAATGCTTCCTTGAAAAGTATCTCTTCTACAGTTGTTTCACAGTTTTGGTGGGCATTGGTGTTGACCTCAGCTCTGTCTGAAATGAGCCATGTTACTTCCTCTTCTTTTAAGATTACGTGTTCATTTTCTGGTTAGTTGCTCCTTGTAAGCAGAAGCTTTGTGTGCCTGAGACGACCACAGTGGATATCCACTCTCTGAAATTTTGAGTTGTTGTATTATTGACTAATTTTTAATACAAGGGAAACTGCTGAAGCTTAACAATTAATTTGCTTATGTTTTAAGGAATAAAACATTTTCTGGTTAAAGTATAATAATGCATTTGATGCTGACTAATTTCTTTTACTTTTTCTTTTATTTGTTCTTTTTTGCCTGTCCTCTCCGGCAGTGTAGCGATCAGAATTGTTGTCTGAAGGTTAAACAAAATGTCCAAGTGGAGTATTATTGCTTTTGCTATACTAGTCCACTTGATATGCGTACTTTATTAGACTTTTACAAACATTTTTTTATTTTGAATTATTACAGCCCGAATAGACAAAATCAGGCAATTTAGGCAAAATCACAAAGGAAAGAAGAGAGAAAGAGAAGTTGGGGAGAAAATTAAGAAGAGGGAGAGAAAAATAGAGAAGAAGAGGGATAGAGAGAGAGAGAGAGAGAGAGAGAGAGAGAAACACCGAAAAAAAAACAAGCAAAAAAAACCCAAAACAGCAGGGAAACCACAGAGACAACCAACATATGCATACGTAGCAGTAAATAATAAATATTAAATGTTACTGAGCAGCACACAGTATAAATGACACATGACATGTTTACAGGCAGCAGCCGACCAAGATACTGTGCATTTGTAAGTACCTGTTTTGACAGCTGTGTGAATACTTATGTGCAAACCAGTGTGTGCTAATAAGGTTTCTCCAAGTATTCAATGGTAGGTGTGGGAAGCCCCAGCCCTGCTCCCCAGGACATAAAGCAGGCACGGAGGAGACCCAGACCACAGACTTCCATAGGTCGCCCAGAGCACAAGAGCCCCAGGAGGACCTGGAAGGGGGTCACCAATAGTGCAGAAACTACAGGGGGCCCGCAACAACCCCGCAGGCTCTGCAGGAAGCCGGCTATGCCCTAGCAGACTAAACCCCGGGCTGGCTCCTAAAGTCTGCATGCCAAATATCCTAACAAGATACTAACCCCAAGTTGCTCTCTGATGCATCCGTCGGAGTATGAATGTGTGTGAATGTTAGCTAGAAAGCATTTAAAGCATAGAAAAAATGCTTGTGTGAATGTGGCAGGTTGCATAAAGCACTTTGAGTGCTCAGAGCAGACTCTATGTAAGAATCAGTCCATCTACCAAATCAGTCCGAGGTGGGTGGGGGCACAGGCCACAGGCAGGTAGTGTGGTGGGGGTAAATAGGCCTGACAACAACTACTATAACAAGAGAGCGATTGATCTAATGTGGCAGCAGAGGCTGTATCAAGACTAATATGGTCCAACAAAAGATTTTAATTTTGATGGTTGATAGTGGAAGATTTCTCCAGTGTTTCACATCATCTTCTATTGTTCTCTGGACTGGAAGGAGAATAAATCTGACAGCCTGGGGGAAATGATAACACAGATGAATGTGATGCTTCCCACTTCTAAAGGATAGCGCTGTCCTCCTGAGACATTTAAGGAACTGAGAGAACCTTTAACATGGAGCACTGATACTGAGGTCACAGAGAGGAGGAAATAAAAGTTCCAGTAAATCCCTAGATATGCTAACAGGGAAGTGGGGAAGCTGAAGTTGTTTATCTGCTCAGTGTGGAGTTAAATCTTCATTAAGACACCATGAAAACTTCATCTGTCTCTCTGCTACTCGGTGAGTCAAACACAGAGCTTCTATCTTAGTCATTTATTAATTAATTCAGTATAGATCCAGCACATATGAATAATGGAAAACACATAATTTCAGAGACAGATTAAAGTCTCCTTGAGATTAGTTGAACTTCTCTCTCATACTATCTGTTTGAGTTTGAGGGTCACTCTGTCTCTAAAAGACAGAAATATGTTTGTTTTTAGTTAATACTGCTTTGAAAAACATCTAACATTCACTATAACTTTAAGAGGCACATTTTATCTTCAATTTTCTACATTTCTGTTACTGTTATACTGTTGCCTCACAGCAAGAAGGTCATGCATTTGAATCAGCCATCTGACGGGGTCTTTCTGTGTGGAGTTTGTGTGTTCTCCATGTTTTGTGGGTTCTCTCCGAGTACTTCAGATTGTCACGCCATCCAAGGGCATACATGGGGTTAACTGGTGATTCTAAATTGCCTGTATAGGCTGGTATAGGCTCCAGCACTCCCACAACCCTGAAATGGATAAGTCGATTAGAATGAATAGATGGATAAAATTTTCGAGCACCTAGTGACATGGTGATGTCATCAATTAGGCTGCTGTGTTAAGTCATACTTTACCTGACTCACATGTTATGGGAAGGTGAAAGAAACGACTTTGTTGTTGGGATATATGAAGTTGTGTTTGTGTTTGTTTTAGTTGTATTTGTATGAGCAAAATTATGTAAGAATTCAGTTAAGTATTAAACCGAAGTTAGAAGAAAGACAGTTTTTGTTAAGACAAATATTGTAACTTTGGTCATTACAGTCACAAGGAAAGATGTAAGGTCTGAAAAAAATGAAGTGAAAGTTTGGCCTTAAGGAAAAAAACAGAAAACATGTGATTCGGATTTGACCTATCTAAGACAAGGGTCAGGACTTTCTGAAGACTTTTAACATCAAGCTTTTTACAGTTAATTAAACCTAGATATGAAACATTTTAGATAACTGAAAGAAATAATAAAGAAAGATGTTAGCAAACAACAGAAGCTAATGGAAACCACAGTGCACACTCAAAAACATCGGCGCAACTTTGTGCTGAACATAAATCTGGGTAAATTCCTAGATGATTAAACATACAACTATTTTGCTGGTAATACCTGAAACGAGTAAAGAAAATCAACAGCCTATTTATGCAAGATAATTCATAATTTTTGTGGGGGTGTTATATTGGTTGGGTCTGATTATTTGGGGGGGGGGGGGGGGGGGGGGGTCATAACCCCCCTAACCCCCATGGAAATTACACCCCTGCTAAAAAAGGAAAAAAGTCAGTAAAAATGAATCTATTTTTGAGATTATGAAAGTGACCAGAGGTGGCAAAAGTAGAGACATTCTGTACTTAAGTAGAAGTACAGATACTGGTATTAAAAAAATATTCTAGTAAAAGCTGAAGTACTGATTCAACTTCTTTACTCAAGTAAAAGTGAAAAAGTACACACAGTACACTGCAAAGCTAACCAAACCTTGCTATGTTAAGGTAATAATAAAATAATATTAGTAGATGGGAATACAAACTTTATTTTAGTCTAAATTTTAATTCTAATAAATATTCTCAGCTTGAGTCAGTTAAGGTGAACATGAAAATAAAAAGTTGCTCTGTTTTCTGTTCCTACTTTGTAGAGGGTGACTTTGCCTCTAAACAGAAATTGTGTACGGTCAGGGGTTAAAGTGAGATACAGCCGGTGGGAAAACCCCAAAATTGGTTGAAATGTCTTAGTGTGCAGAAAAGAATCATAACTTACAATAATTTCTATTGCGAATTGCGGTAGATTTTATAAATGTACAGGCTGTGATCAGCTGACCTGCTGCTGCTCTGAGGTTTAATGCTCTTTGTGGATTTACACAACTAAATTTATCAAGATGAAAGCAGATGTTTCCATCCTCTACACTGGAAGTATACTGTTCATACGTACTAACTTTATACTAGACCATGAGCATCACAGCCAATGTGCCCCATCACACAGTACAGCAAACAACCTGTTTATCCTGCACTAACCTGCAGAGTATTTTTTATCTGATTTAAAAAACATTTAACTTTAACATTTAACATTTAACATTTAATTGATCACTCCCACATCTAATGCAAAAACTTGACCCTAATTTCTGTTTCCTTACAAGTTTTAACTGAATTATTAAACTGTTATTCTACTGTTAAACTGCTGTGCTTCTCTGATCATGTCCAGTTCAAACTAGTAAAATGTGTACAACATAAACAGTCAGGTTATCAGGGCTTAACTGTGCCAGCAAAGTGTATTCTTGTGAAATTATAACTAAATGTCAATACAGTTCAATAAAATCTAATGTATACAGCTCCAAAACACAAGAATCAAGGTGCTTTACATTGTAAGATGAAGGTTCTTCAATTATACTGAGAAAACATCAGATGACCGTCTATGAGCAAGTGTGGGGAAGGAGACGGGACCAAAAACATGCTGTGGAGGAGCCAGAGAGTAATAATAACTAATGAATAAATAAGCGAGGGGATAAAAGATGACTCGAGAAGAAAACCTCACCATGATCGTTGGGGTTTTCTCTGTCAGTAGGTGACTGTTTTGGTATTATATAAATAAAATGTAACTGAATTGAATAGTCATCCCACAGCTGTATTATTACCCACAGCAATTTGAATAACTACTAAAATTTACTTAGACTCCTCTCTCTCTGACCTTTGACCTTTATTGACTGTCTTCATGTTGCAGGTGTGTGTGTGCTGCTGCTGTCTGCACCGACTGTTTCTGCCGGTGAGTTTATGGAAGTGAAATTATTCACTCGACCAACAATACAAATACATTTAGTCCGTCTGTGTTTCTGTCTGTCCTCCAGTCTCTCTGTATGTCAGCCCAAACCATCAGCAGTTCTTCAAAGGAGACCGTTATGTCTCCCTGAGTTGTGTCGATGATGGTCAGACAGCTGATGGATGGAGAGTAAAGAGGACCAGAGGAGTATCCACTGAGGGCTGTAGTACAGCTGCAGACTTTAGAAGGTTTAATAATTCCTTCTGTGTTCTGGATCTCTCCGTCTCATCTGGTGGAAGTTTCTGGTGTGAAAACTCATCTGGACAGAAGAGCGATGAAGTCTTCATCGCTGTTTCAGGTACAGAAAGCGATCTGTTCCCATCTGTCTTGCTGTCTCTGTATGACTCTGCTTTGTGGACCTCTGTCTCTAAATGACTCTGTTTGTCTCTGCTGGTCAGAAAAACAGTTGATCCTGGAGATCCCAGCGCTTCCAGTGAACACAGGAAGTAATGTCACTCTGCTCTGCAAACCCAGAAATGGTTCAGCAAAAAAATCTTATTTCTTCAGAGGTAAAGTCAAACTTGGACATGGACCTGAAGGAAAATGGATTCTCCATAATGTGCAGCAGTCTGATGAAGGGCTCTACTCGTGTTCTACTCTTATTCATCAGTCTCCTCAAAGCAGGCTGAAGGTCAAAGGTCAGAGCAGCGACATCACTCCTGCTTTAAAGATATGAGTCGGGGGCAAAAAAAATCTAAAACTAATCCCTCTCTCTCTTTACTCCAGGAAGTGAGAAACTTAAAATAAGAAAAGCATTCATTCACAAGCATAAACTAAACTGCTGACCTGATAATAAACTGAACCATCTTCATCATGTCTCTTGCAGAGCCTCCTCCTCCCCCTCACACAACCATAATGTACACTCCTTCACCCTCACCCTCACACTCACCCTCGCCCTCTGATAATACTGAGCCTTCGGCCTCTTCCTCTCTTCGTCCTCGTTCACCCTCTGTGTCTGTACTAAGACTCTTCCGCCACCTGCTGGTTTTCTGTCCATACTTCATCTCTACCATCCTGCTGCTGTTGATCTGCTGCAGCAGGAAATGAGGTACACTCTCTTATCTAGATTTCAACACATACGCCAATCATCCACTTCAGTTCTCCATCCTGATTTCTTAACTCTGCCCACAGGTAACAAACATGATGTATCCATGGAGATGACCGAGGAAGAGGATTGAAGCTGCAACATTTTCAGTGTTTCAGTGATTTCTTTTTTAATCTGTTGCATTGATGCGTGTGGGGTTTTTTAAGGTTCATGATTACACTAAAAAATCAAACATTTGTGAAATATGAAAAAACTGGGCTAATATAGGTGCATTTATGTTTGTTATATGATTTATAATTATTGGTTGTATTTGTATTAAAGGAAATTCAGACCAGCACATTATCTTTTTTAAACACCTGCCATATGAAACACTTGTAGTTTGTAGAATCATGATCTGATTGCTTTGTTGTGCAAAACACATTCGCTTTTCCAAGAGAAGCACTATGGACTCTCTGTAGGCTCCTTTTATTAATATTTTTATTGTATTTATTCATTATTTTTATATTATCTGTGTGGATATTATGCTGGAGCAGACAGGAGGAGAAGGCCAGGTTGGCAAAAGATAGAAGGAAAAAGAGGAATAGACAAAAAAAGGGAGAGAAAGAAAGAGAAAAGAAGTGGGGTGGGGGATGAAACAAGCAGACATGCTGGTCTCCAATTGCTGCATCTGTAGCAAAGCACACTTATACGCAGTGCCTGAAAGAGAAAACAGGGAGAGCCAGAGGCAGAGAAGAAAGAACCAGGAGACTCCGGCCATCTGGGGTCCCCCATGAGTGCTGAAAACCCAAGGCCACACATCGCTATCACAACTGTGCCTCCACCCCAGCAGGGGGAAGATGGAGGCACCAGACAGAGCTCCCACAGCCAAGAGCAGGAGAGGCAGGGCAGTGATGACCAACAAGGAGCAACAGAACACAGATAAACTGTTAATTTGGTTATAAATTCAGCTTTTATAGTTCAGAAACAGTGCTCATACATTATATGACTACTGTTTTGAACTATGAATGTTAAATACACTATTTTTGTATCTCATAAACCCATATTTTATATATATTTTAAGAAAAAAAATTCAATGACAACAAGAGCTCTGAAAAACATTGCGATTAGCGCAACAGAAGGCTGAAGAAATAAGTAGCAACAAACAGAAACAGCTGGAGGAACATTTAGCATCTCATCAGGTTACATAGCAACAGGTAAGCATCATTGCATTGTTTTTATTTATATTTTGAACATCTTGTATGGAATTGTGGTTGTAGTTGTTTGTGACTCTTATGTTTATATTTGAGCTTGTCTTGTTGTAAAATGAATACGGGACCAATGAGGTGCTTTCTCGAGAAGAATAAAAAGGACCTAAAATTAATGGTGAAGTCTTGATGTAGTTCACCATAAATATCTCTGAACACTTGGACTCCACAGTATAATGCATGTAGTTAGCGTGAGGCATGTGCAGGAAATCATGTATATTGTGTCAGGGCTTCAAAACAAACAGAACAGCAAAAAACAAACAAACAAAAAAAAACAAAAAACAGATGGACTGACACCTCCACGTCCTCTAAAGTCATCATAAAGGCTGATTTTTAAATGCACAGTAAGCAAAGCAAGGAAGAAGTTTGGGATTAGACAAAGTCATTACAAGTTTTCTTTAATCTGAACTGTAAATTTGAAGGAGTCTGAAAACTAATACCTTACTTATGTTAGTACTTTACAGTTCAATTCTTCAATTCTTCTTGTAAAACAAGGACACAGTATCGTGTGTAGTAGAGAAGAGAGTAAGGCCAGGTCGCGGGGGCAGCAGCCTAAGCAAAGAGGCCCAGACCTCCCTCTCCCCAGCCACCTCCTCCAGCTTATCCGGGGGAATACCAAGGCATTCCCAGGCCAGCCGAGAGATATAATCTCTCCAGCGTGTCCTGGGTCTGCCCCGGGGCCGGGGACAACTGTTGTTTCAGAGATAACTGAATTCATAAAAACACTAAAAGATCTCCCAGATAGATATGACATGAGCCATATTAAAACATCACCAGTAATCCCAAACTTGTCCTTAAGCCTGTTTATCATTAGCTTAATTATAAAACAGTGCAAAAACTTATTGCACTCAGACTTTCAAAACACTGGTACGTGAGGAATATTGTGAGAGAAAAAATTGTTAATTGTATCAAACAAGACTTTAAGAGTTTTCTTTTCTGAAGCAATAAGATGTGAAAAATAGTCTATTCTGGCATTTTTTGATGAAACTTCAGCTGGAGCTTGGACGCCTTCCACAAATGTTCCAACTTGTACAAATACCTCCTAAAATAATAAATATGTTCATTTTTCCAAGTACAAAAACTTGAATATTGGACAATTCTTTCTTTTAGTGGGTCAAAAGTAGACCTACATTCATTGTTAAAGGACAAAATAAATGTGTGAACTTCACTATGAGTCATGTTGGCATCAAAAAAGGCAGGGACCCTCTCAGCAGGATTGTGATTTATAATCCACCTTTGAATCATCAATTTATGAAGTGAAGGATCCAGAACAAATGACAGACTAAAAAATATACAGCTGTGGTCTGTCACATGTACATTTTTCACACATACATCGTTTGTTTTTAAACCCAGGGAGAAAGCAAGATCCAGCGTGTGGCCTTTTATATGTGTGGAGCCAGAAACATGGTGCTTAAAGTTCAAAGACTCAGCAGCTGAGTTACAGGATCCATCGATATGAAGGTTGACTGCAGCATCACTTTGATTAAACAGCTGTGCACATCTGTGTAAGTGCCACGTTGGACAGTGAGTCCCGAACCAGGTGAAGCCATCATCGATGTCAGGACATCAATCCTGCTAGCAAAATGGAGGAGAGATGGCGAACATGAGGTCCGCTTTCTCAGGCATCATCGGTAGTCCCCGAGCAATTATTTTCTGCTCTTATCTGGTTTCCTGAAAAAACAGAGTTATTAACATGTTAGTGACTGTAGGTGCTGTGCAGAGGGAGCAGATTTGACACTGGTTAGATGGCACTTACCTTGCTTTCACAAATCCTGTTGTCACAAGGCAAATTACTATTATTAGGAAAAGCACAACAGATAAAATAAAAAAATTACGATGTCTTGATGCGCTTCCACAGACAACGTCACTGGTTGAGCTTCCTTCTTCAACTTTAATCTGGCTCTCAGAGCAACTGTGGCAAAAAAGAAATAAAATATAAATAAATCATTATTATCAGTGTTTATTTGTGTTTGCACTGTAAAGATCTTTGTAACAATGTGACCATCAATATTAACTGTTTAACTGTCCTGTCGTCTGTCTGTGGCTCAGATATGCAGGACAAACATGTCCTGGAATGTAGCTGGTTCCACTTTAATATCTAGTTACCTGTAACTACCCAGTACTCTATCTGCGATTACCCAGTACTCATCATTTTACTAACATTTTATTGGCATGTCATAATTCAATTTTCACACCGATCATGTAAATAATCATTATTGCAATATCTATAGAAACACAGTCAACAGTCAAAGTTTTTTAAACCTTTATTTTGTCTTTGTGGCAAAATAATTAAACTAAATGTAGCAAGACTGTGTAAAACAAATAATTAGACAATTATTTATCACTATGTGACTTTCACACTATAGATATTATATTATTAAAATCATGATTATCATCAGTACATAGCTACTGAGACACCACATTATTATTGGTAATTAATAATTGATAATATTATATGACTGTATATACAAACAAGAGAACATGGCCACATGGTGTTGCTATAGCAATGATATTCTGGTATGACACTAAATCACATGGAGATTTATGTTGGTATTACTGCAGGCAATGTGATGTGACACAGCCCAGGATATTGGAGATTCCATTAAGACATTGATGATCAATAGCTGAATATATAATACACCTTTAGAGGGATTTGAATATAAATTATGACCTACGTTTTCCAACCTGTGCAGCTCACACCGTCCTTGGAAAAAAAGCCTGGCTGACAGTCTTCACACACTGTGTGACTTCTGCTGGTTCCTGAAAGAAACACATTCGTTGTTACACACAATCCAGAAAAAAAACAAAACTTAAAATCACAGTTTATCAGCTCATCTTAAAAATAGACTTAGACTTTAAACTTTCTTACCAGGTTCTTTTATCCTCTGACCAGCTTCACACTGTGAATGTTTATCTGCCAAACTACATCCGTTACTGTCTGTCAAACCTTTGCAGTAATATCCATTTAAAACGTCACACACTGTGTCAGTTGTTGCTGTACAGTTCTGCTTGACAAAGAGACCACGACCTAAAAAAACAAAAAAAAAAACATTAGTGTAAAATGATGTTTCTGTAATTTACTTTTATATGAAAGCTTTATTTTTTTTTTCAATCTAAATTTGACAAAGGATTTCCCATCTGACTGTACCTGTGTCACAGGCAGTGCAGGGGAAACAGTTATACAGGCCGTTGGGTTGGTTCATAAAGGTCCCCATCTCACAAGGACGGCACTGAGGTCCTGAAAATGCTGTGCAGTCTCTCTGAACAACTGTACCTGTTCAACAGAACACAACATTTATGTCAGACTTTTAGCATTTAACACAGAGTGAATCTACAGTTGTAGTGTTGGGTGTTATATACAGTAAGTCAGGCAGCTACAACATTACAGATCTACAAATTCAATGTGGCCCAGTTTCCTGATCCAGTATCACAGCAAAACGTGTAACAGACACATCGGTCCACTGTGTCCCTTTCATGCTTGACCTCTCCAAAGTGTGAAATGGACACTTATGCAGAAGCTGCAGTAACAGCAGAGGGAGATATTTTATTTCAAGTAACATGAAAATAATCATGTTTAAACAGACATTATTAACACATTTACATGTAAATCTTTCTTAATTGTTTTAAGAACCATGGAATGTACTTCATAGGTTTCTTGGTCACTACCGACTTCTTGCCTTTACATATATTGTCTCACATTGCTGGTGATGCAACTTGTGCTTCATTTTACTGCTTGTGATAAATAATAATAAAAATAATAAAACATATTTCTTATTTTAAATTTAACTGAGATGCAGGAAGTCAATATTAATTACCTGAATGCAACATAAAATATCTAATAATAGAGGGGGCTTAAACAAAGGTCCTGCCCCATTAAATCAAACTTTCAGAAACTGAGAAAGAAAAAAAATAGATTACCCACAAACTGAATATGGACAAGATTTACTACAGCATCTGAAAAATGCACTGGAAAAGGCACAAATGTCATGGTTTCACCTCTTGTTCACTCTTTCCCTTCGTGCTCCCTTTTTGCACAGGCTCACACAAAACTCAGCAGAAACCCCCCCCCCCCCCCCCCCCCCCCCCAGCTAAACATCCAATCACTGTTAGTATATAAATGACCCATTGATAGGTTTCTCAGTAGGCAGAGCAGAGCAAAATGAAGCAGCAAATCTCTGTCATCAAAATCACAGCGACTCGTCAGATAATTAACAACTAAAAAATACATATATTTTAGTCAAGCTCAGCGATTTTAGTAAAACTAAACTTTTCACCCCAGCTTCCAGCAGCCCGCAAAGGGAAAGTTAATGCTGTGTGATAGGTCCTAACCCCCTGTTGTCACACCATGTTACATAAAAGGTCATCTTGGTCCATGAAAAGTCAGTAGCAAAAAAATTGGATATGGATGAATCTGTAAGAGTTTTTCAAAAGGGAAGCAGGAGACTGTTGTTGTAGAGTGGATTGGGGAGAAAGGAGAGTGGAGCTGTTCAGTTGCAAACTGAGTCCAGTTCCTTGCAAAGCAAACAAGCTTAAAACAAGACAAAAAAAAAGAAGAAGAAAAAAGTTAAAATGATCTGATTTAAATCTGTTGTGTTCTACATAACAGATGTGTGATAGGTCCTATCCTCCTAACACAGGCAGACTATGCTTACAGGATGTGATGTTACAACTCTAGTGAAATATTAATGTGTCATATATTTGTCCAAGATGTATTTCTTTGTTATAGTAAATAAAATTAAAATCATGAGTGGTGACTTCTATAACTTTCAGTATGTAATCTGGCATTTTCTACTGTTGTAGGCTGAAAATAAATACATAATATAATTTCATTCAGTTTAAAGGTTTATTTGCAAGATGCAAAAACAGACAAAATTGAAAGTTACAAATGTTTTGTGCATGAAACAAATTCAGACGTGGTGCAGATGTGTGTGTCACAAGTTAATCTGGCTGTAGGCTATGGCACTTGGCCACAGGTGGCGCTAGTTGACGCGACTCCATTTGAGTATACGCAAAGTAAACTGCACACTTTAGTTATGAAGCGAAAACGCTGAAGTCGGAGTAATAAAACATACGAGGGGAACGACAGCGAAGACAAGATTCTCCAGATCGATTACTCTTGCTGACCTGTGAACAGCATTTCGTCTACTTTTGTCTATCGTGTCATTTCAAAGACGAAACCAAAAACGGATCAAATATCAATGTCCCCTTATCGATATGTGGTTGTGCACATTTGCAGTCATCGCTTTTCTTCCTACCTTTGTTGCACATCGGGCAGCACCGTCCATCATTTGTTTTATATTCCTTTGATTGACACGATAACACGGGCACCATGAAGACGGCGGCATATCCTACAGGAAAACACAAGAATATTGATATCCTGGGACTAGTGATGTGACGTTCTGTATCGAGGCTTCGAAGCGTGTGTCGAGTAATGGAGGGGGCGTAGCCATAAACTGTTCAGACTACTTCCATCAGGAAGGAGGTTCTGCAGCATCCGGTCCCGTACCAGCAGACTGAGAGACAACTTTTTCCATCAGGCCATCAGACTGCTGAACACTTCATAGACACCTCAGCTTCACTACTGGAACTTTAACATTATGCACTCCATACTGTACAGTAATGCCACTGTTTTGCACATGTCTCACTCTGTATATTTTATTTTATTTATTTTATATATTTTATTTATTGTTTACTCTATTTAATTTGTAAAATATGTGTACACACACACACACACACACACACGTAGAAAAATATTTAGTATACACATCCAGAAATGCATATACTATTATATATTGTACATATATTTATTAGTTTCAGATGTAGCCATTCTCGTATTTTGCTTGTTTACATTATTGTATTTGCACAACTCTGTTGCTTGTGAAGCTTGCACACAAGAATTTCACTCACATGTGCTGTACCAATGTACCTGCACATGTGATGTGACAATAAAAGTGATTTGATTTGATTTGATTTGCTTAGGCACTACAGAGCTTTGCATGAGAATAAGGGGAACACCGATTGTGGAGCAAGACCAGGTGAGCCATCAAATGCCATGATAATATAGCATGCCGTAATGTTACTAAATGATATAACAATATTATACAATGCAATAAGTTATGTGTGTGATATTTATATTTGTGCTTTATCTTTATTGTCTTTCCTCAGGAGAACAATCTCAAACAGATGAAGACCTGGTTAGCATAGTGATTGAGGACTCCCAGCCATTTAGCATTGTGGAGGACAAAGGATTTAAAAGATGTGTTAAATCATTAAATCCTAGCTATGTTCTCCCCACTAAAAGGTCATAAAAGCAGTGAAAATTTAGTTTTTACAGAATAAAATGTGAACAGGCAGGACTGACGCCTCAGTGTGTAGCTGTCCATACCTCAACGTTACAAAAGCACAACCACTGTCCACACCCCAACCACACCTCACCTCACGGTAAATGATCATTTCCATTTTAAACATTTCCAAATGATCATTTTCCATACTGCCAGTATAAATATACACAGTATACTGCATCACTACAATATAGATGTTTTACACACTCCTTTTGTTGTTGACATTTACAGGCTGTGTGCAAAAGGCCACACTCTACAAATTTATGCCAACTACTATTTTTACGTCCAGTAAGTGTCCTACTAGAGCAAATGAAGCTTCAAGAAGCTTTGCACTGGAGTGAACCACTTGGATGAAAAGCTTCAGTGCTTCATGAAGCTTCATCTGCCCATCACTACCTGGGACAGACAAATAGCTCAGTTAGCTCACAACCTAAGCTAAAGGTTATGGTAAATGGTAAATGGCCTGCATTTGTATAGCGCTTTTCTAGTCCCTAAGGACCCCAAAGCGCTTCACACTACATTCAGTCATTCACCCATTCACACACACATTCACACACTGGCGATGGCAAGCTACATTGTAGCCACAGCTGCCCTGGGGCGCACTGACAGAGGCGAGCTTAGCTAAGCTTAAGCTAAAGGCTGTGTCGTATACACGAAAATGTTGCTGTACTTACCGAAGATAAGTAACGCAGACAGCATGATATCACATCCTAACACGCTGCTCTGTAATACATTTGTAGGCTTTATTTCACTAATGTACTATACAAATCTAACAGAAACCGCTAAAATGCGTTACGCTTTCGGTTGTGATGTGGGCGTAACAGGAAGGAAACTTGGGGAAGAAAGAGCCAAAGTCCATCCCACACTGACGATTCTCGTGACTTTTGTCGACAAACTGAAGATATTTTACTTATCTTTTACAAGGCTCATCTTCGTTTAGACAGAGACAATAAAACAGAGAGTTTGAAGGAAGATGAAGGAAATCGTAGGATTTAATGTTTAATTTGTACACATTCCAGCGATTGTTTTACTCCTGAACCCGATGAATATTTACGAGTAACACGAGACAGACTGAGGATCGCGGAAGTATTCGTAGCCGAAGATTTTACTAATGAATAATGAAGCTGGGATTTTTATTTGAACCTGTACCTGGATTCGTATTTTCCACTGTGAAATAAAAAGTAAATAATTTATAGCCACGTAGATGGTTACCATTAATTAATAATATTTAAGTTTTAAGAGTAATTGTTTAAGAGGGATTAGTTTCCAGTGATGGATTGGATAAAAGAGCACAAGAAGTATAAAACAGTTTAGTACTATCATTACTTCAAGTATAAATAGATAAGACAAGTAAAAACAAACAAACAAACAAAAAACAAGTGAGTGTCTTTATATAGAATTGACAGTCACCTCTTCACTGGTATTATTAAGCAGCATCAGTACAAAGCAGTGATTGGAGAAAACCAGCAGTTTCAACAGCTACGTTATCTTTCAGGACATCCTGATGTCTCCCTGTCTCCATCCTCACAGTCTCCTCTACCATTTGATTAATCTTCTTTGTATGTAGACTCAAATAATTTGTGACCTCATAATGATCAACACGGCAGTGCTTCACTTACACTGAATCTTGGAAATGTGAGGATGCAAGAAATGAAATAAAACCAGCTGTCTGTGATACCAACTAACGTGTTAACTTTTTAAAATGATGTAAACATTTTAGAAAACGTGTCCGTGAATCTGATGAAGAACTACTGTACGTCTGCTGTACACAAGTTTGTTGAAGGTTTTCTTTATTGTCTCTGTGCAGTGTAGGAGTGTTTAGCTTATTTTAGAGTTTAGAAATGTGTTATCATAGAACTATTGTAGAGACACTGACACTGCCCTCAATATAATAAAGGCCTCATTGTGTTGTGAATTTAGGAGTAGATTGTAGGAGACCCCTCCCCCACTTGAACTGTGAGAGTAAAACAGAGAGGAGTTAATGCTGAGTGGAAATTCCCCAGAGGATGTTTGGGTGGGGGTCTCAACATTTGTAACTGGATAACTGTGGTCTGGAAGGGAGATGGGTTTTATGACCTAGGGAGTCACCTACACCCACAGTGTTTTAACTGTCACGCACACACATCCACACGCACACTCACTCATGTGCACTCACACATACACACAGGTATGCGTACACAGTCACACACAAGCACTCACATAGACACCAGGGAACGCGCACATGTAGGCATTCATGTGCTCGTGCACATAGACACAGACAGAGTTTGCAGCACACCGTGGGGGGTTTTATGATAGGGTCGCCCCTACAAAACTGTGTTTCACAGACAAAGGAGTGAAGATTTGGAGAGGGACACACCGGCCTCGTCTTCCCTTCTAGAAGATGCATGCTTAAATGAAGATGAGTAAAAGATTATCAGGTTATCAGGGCTTAACTGTGCCAGCAAAGTGTATTCTTGTGAAATTATAACTAAATGTCAATACAGTTCAATAAAATCTAATGTATACAGCTCCAAAACACAAGAATCAAGGTGCTTTACATTGTAAGATGAAGGTTCTTCAATTATACTGAGAAAACATCAGATGACCGTCTATGAGCAAGTGTGGGGAAGGAGACGGGACCAAAGACATGCTGTGGAGGAGCCAGAGAGTAATAATAACTAATGAATAAATAAGCGAGGGGATAAAAGATGACTCGAGAAGAAAACCTCACCATGATCGTTGGGGTTTTCTCTGTCAGTAGGTGACTGTTTTGGTATTATATAAATAAAATGTAACTGAATTGAATAGTCATCCCACAGCTGTATTATTACCCACAGCAATTTGAATAACTACTAAAATTTACTTAGACTCCTCTCTCTCTGACCTTTGACCTTTATTGACTGTCTTCATGTTGCAGGTGTGTGTGTGCTGCTGCTGTCTGCACCGACTGTTTCTGCCGGTGAGTTTATGGAAGTGAAATTATTCACTCGACCAATAATACAAATACATTTACTCCGTCTGTGTTTCTGTCTGTCCTCCAGTCTCTCTGTATGTCAGCCCAAACCATCAGCAGTTCTTCAAAGGAGACCGTTATGTCTCCCTGAGTTGTGTCGATGATGGTCAGACAGCTGATGGATGGAGAGTAAAGAGGACCAGAGGAGTATCCACTGAGGGCTGTAGTACAGCTGCAGACTTTAGAAGGTTTAATAATTCCTTCTGTGTTCTGGATCTCTCCGTCTCATCTGGTGGAAGTTTCTGGTGTGAAAACTCATCTGGACAGAAGAGCGATGAAGTCTCCATCGCTGTTTCAGGTACAGAAAGCGATCTGTTCCCATCTGTCTTGCTGTCTCTGTATGACTCTGCTTTGTGGACCTCTGTCTCTAAATGACTCTGTTTGTCTCTGCTGGTCAGAAAAACAGTTGATCCTGGAGATCCCAGCGCTTCCAGTGAACACAGGAAGTAATGTCACTCTGCTCTGCAAACCCAGAAACGGTTCAGCAAAAAAATCGTATTTCTTCAGAGGTAAAGTCAAACTTGGAGAAGGACCTGAAGGAAAATGGATTCTCCATAACGTGCAGCAGTCTGATGAAGGGCTCTACTCGTGTTCTACTCTTATTCATCAGTCTCCTCAAAGCAGGCTGAAGGTCAAAGGTCAGAGCAGCGACATCACTCCTGCTTTAAAGATATGAGTCGGGGGCAAAAAAAATCTAAAACTAATCCCTCTCTCTCTTTACTCCAGGAAGTGAGAAACTTAAAATAAGAAAAGCATTCATTCACAAGCATAAACTAAACTGCTGACCTGATAATAAACTGAACCATCTTCATCATGTCTCTTGCAGAGCCTCCTCCTCCCCCTCACACAACCATAATGTACACTCCTTCACCCTCACCCTCACACTCACCCTCGCCCTCGCCCTCTGGTAATACTGAGCCTTCGGCCTCTTCCTCTCTTCATCCTCGTTCACCCTCTGTGTCTGTACTAAGACTCTTCTGCCACCTGCTGGTTTTCTGTCCATACTTCATCTCTACCATCCTGCTGCTGTTGATCTGCTGCAGCAGGAAATGAGGTACACTCTCTTATCTAGATTTCAACACATACGCCAATCATCCACTTCAGTTCTCCATCCTGATTTCTTAACTCTGCCCACAGGTAACAAACATGATGTATCCATGGAGATGACCGAGGAAGAGGATTGAAGCTGCAACATTTTCAGTGTTTCAGTGATTTCTTTTTTAATCTGTTGCATTGATGCGTGTGGGGTTTTTTAAGGTTCATGATTACACTAAAAAATCAAACATTTGTGAAATATGAAAAAACTGGGCTAATATAGGTGCATTTATGTTTGTTATATGATTTATAATTATTGGTTGTATTTGTATTAAAGGAAATTCAGACCAGCACATTATCTTTTTTAAACACCTGCCATATGAAACACTTGTAGTTTGTAGAATCATGATCTGATTGCTTTGTTGTGCAAAACACATTCGCTTTTCCAAGAGAAGCACTATGGACTCTCTGTAGGCTCCTTTTATTAATATTTTTATTGTATTTATTCATTATTTTTATATTATCTGTGTGGATATTATGCTGGAGCAGACAGGAGGAGAAGGCCAGGTTGGCAAAAGATAGAAGGAAAAAGAGGAACAGACAAAAAAAAGGGAGAGAAAGAAAGAGAAAAGAAGTGGGGTGGGGGATGAAACAAGCAGACATGCTGGTCTCCATTTGCTGCATCTGTAGCAAAGCACACTTATACGCAGTGCCTGAAAGAGAAAACAGGGAGAGCCAGAGGCAGAGAAGAAAGAACCAGGAGACTCCGGCCATCTGGGGTCCCCCATGAGTGCTGAAAACCCAAGGCCACACATCGCTATCACAACTGTGCCTCCACCCCAGCAGGGGGAAGATGGAGGCACCAGACAGAGCTCCCACAGCCAAGAGCAGGAGAGGCAGGGCAGTGATGACCAACAAGGAGCAACAGAACACAGATAAACTGTTAATTTGGTTATAAATTCAGCTTTTATAGTTCAGAAACAGTGCTCATACATTATATGACTACTGTTTTGAACTATGAATGTTAAATACACTATTTTTGTATCTCATAAACCCATATTTTATATATATTTTAAGAAAAAAAATTTCAATGACAACAAGAGCTCTGAAAAACATTGCGATTAGCGCAACAGAAGGCTGAAGAAATAAGTAGCAACAAACAGAAACAGCTGGAGGAACATTTAGCATCTCATCAGGTTACATAGCAACAGGTAAGCATCATTGCATTGTTTTTATTTATATTTTGAACATCTTGTATGGAATTGTGGTTGTAGTTGTTTGTGACTCTTATGTTTATATTTGAGCTTGTCTTGTTGTAAAATGAATACGGGACCAATGAGGTGCTTTCTCGAGAAGAATAAAAAGGACCTAAAATTAATGGTGAAGTCTTGATGTAGTTCACCATAAATATCTCTGAACACTTGGACTCCACAGTATAATACATGTAGTTAGCGTGAGGCATGTGCAGGAAATCATGTATATTGTGTCAGGGCTTCAAAACAAACAGAACAGCAAAAAACAAACAAACAAAAAAAAACAAAAAAACGGATGGACTGACACCTCCACGTCCTCTAAAGTCATCATAAAGGCTGATTTTTAAATGCACAGTAAGCAAAGCAAGGAAGAAGTTTGGGATTAGACAAAGTCATTACAAGTTTTCTTTAATCTGAACTGTAAATTTGAAGGAGTCTGAAAACTAATACCTTACTTATGTTAGTACTTTACAGTTCAATTCTTCAATTCTTCTTGTAAAACAAGGACACAGTATCGTGTGTAGTAGAGAGGAGAGTAAGTAAAATTTATTTACATTTTGTAACTTTTTACAAATAAACTGCCTCACAATTATACAAGAAAGAAAAGGATAACATATCATAAAGATATAATACAACACAAAATACCAAGCTTTGAACAAAAATGTGTTCTGCAGCTCTTTTAAACGGTTAGCAGAATCTGTACAGCATGAATGAGTTCTAATATTTCGGTCCAGAGGGAGAACATGAAGCAAACAAGGAATCTGACCCAAAACAGACCCCTGAGGTATCCCAGAAGGAACAACTGTTGTTTCAGAGATAACTGAATTCATAAAAACACTAAAAGATCTCCCAGATAGATATGACATGAGCCATATTAAAAAATCACCAGTAATCCCAAACTTGTCCTTAAGCCTGTTTATCATTAGCTTAATTACAAAACAGTGCAAAAACTTATTACACTCAGACTTTAAAAACACTGGTACGTGAGGAAGATTGTGAGAGAAAAAATTGTTAATTGTATCAAACAAGACTTTAAGAGTTTTCTTTTCTGAAGTAATAAGATGTGAAAAATAGTCTATTCTGGCAATTTTTGATAAAACTGATTCTTTAACACGCAACTCATGAAGCTGGAGCTTGGACGCCTTCCACAAATGTTCCAACTTGTACAAATACCTCCTAAAATAATAAATATGTTCATTTTTCCAAGTACAAAAACTTGAATATTGGACAATTCTTTCTTTTAGTGGGTCAAAAGTAGACCTACATTCATTGTTAAAGGACAAAATAAATGTGTGAACTTCACTATGAGTCATGTTGGCATCAAAAAAGGCAGGGACCCTCTCAGCAGGATTGTGATTTATAATCCACCTTTGAATCATCAATTTATGAAGTGAAGGATCCAGAACAAATGACAGACTAAAAAATATACAGCTGTGGTCTGTCACATGTACATTTTTCACACATACATCGTTTGTTTTTAAACCCAGGGAGAAAGCAAGATCCAGCGTGTGGCCTTTTATATGTGTGGAGCCAGAAACATGGTGCTTAAAGTTCAAAGACTCAGCAGCTGAGTTACAGGATCCATCGATATGAAGGTTAAAATATCTCAGTATTACAACCTTCCCCAATGTAATGATAAATGATGAAAGGTCGCCGAATTCAGCTGAAAATACTCTGGCAACACCAGGAGGTCAGTAGACTGAAATACAATAAAAGGTTTTCAAAGAACCGACCCTAATCATCTGTAACTTAAATGAAGAAATAGAGTCTGACTTCATCAGCCTGCATGTGAGTCTGTGCTGGTACACAGCAGAAAGTCCTCTGCCACATCCCCAAAGACACCCAGTTACAATGACGGAAATGCCAGCTGTGCAGATCTCCTCAAAATAAACATGATCCATGTCCTGCTGCGATGTCTCAGTCAGCAGCATGAAGTCTGGAGACTCCTTGATGAGGAGATTGTTTAGAATAAGTGGTTTGTGGAGCGAGCGTCGAGCAGAGAAATTGGTGATGGCTGGTCAGCACCCTCAACAGATGACTGCAGCATCACTTTGATTAAACAGCTGTGCACATCTGTGTAAGTGCCACGTTGGACAGTGAGTCCCGAACCAGGTGAAGCCATCATCGATGTCAGGACATCAATCCTGCTAGCAAAATGGAGGAGAGATGGCGAACATGAGGTCCGCATTCTAAGGCATCATCAGTAGTCCCTGAGCAATTATTTTCTGCTCTTATCTGGTTTCCTGAAAAAACAGAGTTATTAACATGTTAGTGACTGTAGGTGCTGTGCAGAGGGAGCAGATTTGACACTGGTTAGATGGCACTTACCTTGCTTTCACAAATCCTGTTGTCACAAGGCAAATTACTATTATTAGGAAAAGCACAACAGATGAAATAAAAACATAACGATGTCTTGATGCGCTTCCACAGACAACGTCACTGGTTGAGCTTCCTTCTTCAACTTTAATCTGGCTCTCAGAGCAACTGTGGCAAAAAAGAAATAAAATATAAATAAATCATTATTATCAGTGTTTATTTGTGTTTGCACTGTAAAGATCTTTGTAACAATGTGACCATCAATATTAACTGTTTAACTGTCCTGTCGTCCGTTTGTGGCTCAGATATGCAGGACAAACATGTCCTGGAATGTAGCTGGTTCCACTTTAATATCTAGTTACCTGTAACTACCCAGTACTCTATCTGCGATTACCCAGTACTCATCATTTTACTAACATTTTATTGGCATGTCATAATTCAATTTTCACACCGATCATGTAAATAATCATTATTGCAATATCTATAGAAACACAGTCAACAGTCAAAGTTTTTTAAACCTTTATTTTGTCTTTGTGGCAAAATAATTAAACTAAATGTAGCAAGACTGTGTAAAACAAATAATTAGACAATTATTTATCACTATGTGACTTTCACACTATAGATATTATATTATTAAAATCATGATTATCATCAGTACATAGCTACTGAGACACCACATTATTATTGGTAATTAATAATTGATAATATTATATGACTGTATATACAAACAAGAGAACATGGCCACATGGTGTTGCTATAGCAATGATATTCTGGTATGACACTAAATCACATGGAGATTTATGTTGGTATTACTGCAGGCAATGTGATGTGACACAGCCCAGGATATTGGAGATTCCATTAAGACATTGATGATCAATAGCTGAATATATAATACACCTTTAGAGGGATTTGAATATAAATTATGACCTACGTTTTCCAACCTGTGCAGTTCACACCGTCCTTGGAAAAAAAGCCTGGCTGACAGTCTTCACACACTGTGTCACTTCTGCTGGTTCCTGAAAGAAACACATTCGTTGTTACACACAATCCAGAAAAAAAACAAAACTTAAAATCACAGTTTATCAGCTCATCTTAAAAATAGACTTAGACTTTAAACTTTCTTACCAGGTTCTTTTATCCTTTGACCAGCTTCACACTGTGAATGTTTCTCTGCCAAACTACATCTGTTACTGTCTGTCAAACCTTTGCAGTAATATCCATTTAAAACGTCACACACTGTGTCAGTTGTTGCTGTACAGTTCTGCTTGACAAAGAGACCATGACCTAAAAAAAAAACAAAAAAGAACATTAGTGTAAAATGATGTTTCTGTAATTTACTTTTAAATGAAAGCTTTATTTTTTTAATTTAAAATTTACAGAGGATTTCCCATCTGACTGTACCTGTGTCACAGGATGTGCAGGGGAAACAGTTATACAGGCCGTTGGGTTGGTTCATGAAGGTCCCCATCTCACAAGAACGGCACCGAGTTCCTGCATATGCTGTGCAGTCTCTCTGAACAACTGTACCTGTTCAACAGAACACAACATTTATGTCAGACTTTTAGCATTTAACACAGAGGGAATCTACAGTTGTGCAGTTGTAGTGTTGGGTGTTATATACAGTAAGTCAAGCAGCTACAACATTACAGATCTACAAATTCAATGTGGCCCAGTTTCCTGATCCAGTATCACAGCAAAACGTGTAACAGACACATCGGTCCACTGTGTCCCTTTCATGCTTGACCTCTCCAAAGCGTGAAATGGACACTTATGCAGAAGCTGCAGTAACAGCCGAGGGAGATATTTTATTTCAAGTAACATGAAAATAATCATGTTTAAACAGACATTATTAACACATTTACATGTAAATCTTTCTTAACTGTTTTAAGAACCATGGAATGTACTTCATAGGTTTCTTGGTCACTACCGACTTCTTGCCTTTACATCTATTGTCTCCCATTGCTGGTGATGCAACTTGTGCTTCATTTTACTGCTTGTACATGCTTCAGAGTTTGTATGTGATTTGAAGTTTGTATGTGCTTTGTCTGTAGGGGCCACCGTAAATATACTTTTATTTATTCACTCCACATAAAATGTAATAAATAAATCATATAATACAAAAATCAACTATTCACATTTCAACTTTTAACTATTTAAATTTTCAGCTTTTTCCTTTTACAAATTTAAAGTGAAAACAACACAAAACACTGCAAACCACAACAAAATTAAATATAAATTATAATATGAAAACAAAAAGAAGATGCATATTCTCTGTCATATGGGCCCGCATGAATAAACTTTCTGAATCCTTTATCATCTTTTATCAAAAAGAAGGTAGAAGAACCTTCTCCAACTCCAACCCCCGACGCATGTGGCAAGGACTCCAGACCATTACAGACTACAGGACCACCAAACCCTCCCCCGCATCCTCTGATGTCTCCTTCCTCAATGAGCTCAACAACTTTTATGCTCGTTTTGAGCGAGGGAACCCCACAACCACAACCAAAGCAGACGTGACGCCAGACCACCAACCTCTGACTCTCTCCCCCACCGATGTAGGAGCGGTGCTGAGCAGGATCAATGTCCACAAGGCTGCAGGTCCTGATGGCATCCCCGGGCGTGTTCTCAGAGCGTGTTCTGGGGAGCTTGCAGGAGTGCTCACAGACATATTCAACCTGTCCTTGGCCCACGCTGTGGTATCGGCCTGCTTCAAATCCACCTCCATCATCCCGATACCCAAAAACTCCAACCCATCTTGCCTCAATGACTACCGCCCAGTAGCACTCACCCCCATCATCACTAAGTGCTTAGAGCAGCTGGTCCTAGCACACTTCAAATCCTGTCTCCCCCCCACCCTGGACCCCACCAATTCGCATACCGCCAGAACAGGAGCACAGAGGATGCAGTCTCTATCGCACTGCACTCTGTCCTCTCACACCTGGACAACAACAACACCTACGCCAGAATGCTGTTTATAGACTTCAGTTCAGCATTCAATACAATCCACCCCTCACAACTCATCAGGAAACTGACAGACCTGGGCATCAGCTCCCTCATCTGCAAATGGTTACTGGACTTCCTGACCAACCGCCCCCAACATGTCCGGCTGGATAACAGCTGCTCATCAACAATCACAATGAACACCGGTGTACCACAAGGTTGTGTGATGAGCCCTTTCCTCTACTCCCTCTTCACCCATGACTGCAGACCGGCTGATGGTTCCAACACCATCATTAAGTTTGCAGATGACACCACAGTGATTGGCCTCATCAGTGACAACGATGAGGCCGCCTACAGGGAGGAGGTGGATCGTCTGGCTGAGTGGTGCAACAGAAACAACCTGCTGCTTAACACCGAGAAGACCAAGGAGCTCATCGTGGACTACAGGAGGAATGCTGACCCACATCCACCCATCCACATTAAGGGGACGGCTGTGGAGCGTGTGAGCAGCTTCAAGTTCCTGGGAGTCCACATCTCCGAGGATCTCATCTGGACGACCAACTGCTCCAAGCTGGTCAAGAAGGCTCACCAGCGTCTCTTCTTCTTGAGGACTCTGAGGAAGAACCACCTGTCCTCAGACATCCTGGTGAACTTCTATCGCTGCACCATCGAGAGCATCCTGACCAACTGTATAACAGTCTGGTACGGGAACTGCTCTACCTCGGACCGGAAGGCGTTGCAGAGGGTCGTGAAAACTGCCCAGCACATCGCCGGAGCACCACTTCCTGCCATAAAAGACATCTACAGGAAGCGGTGTCTGAAAAGGGCTGGGAAAATCATCAAAGACCCCAGTCACCCATCACATGGACTCTTCACCCTCCTGCCCTCTGGGAGGCGCTACAGGAGCCTCCGGACTAAGACCACCAGGTACCGGAACAGCTTCTTCCCCACAGCTGTCAGACTCCTGAACTCTGCCTCCTGACATCTGACCCACGTTAACACACGCACTGAACATACACACAACCACCTACACACACACACAATAATAACATGGACTGAACCACCACTCACAACCACCAGCATTTTATATAGCCTCTGTAGAAATTACCCACATATCTCACTTATCTTAACTGCACTACTGTATAGCTCTGTGTAAATAATCATTCTGTACATACGATAATTTTTAATCCTACAACTGTTTATAACTTGCATAGTTCACATTTCTGTATAACTGTATATCTCAGATTTCTGTATAGTTTCTTTATTTCTTATTTATATCCTGTTCATAGCCTGTACATAGCTTGTACTCACTACAGCCTATACATACTTATAGTTATAGAATATTCACAACATACTTCATACGTGTACATTATAACATACCATAATAGACCCATTTCTGTAATATACTTACCTATATTGTTGCTAATATATATTGTAATATATCTATATCACTAAAGCACTTCTGGATGGATGCAAACTGCATTTCGTTGCCCTGTACCTGTGCATGTGCAATGACAATAAAATTGAATTCTATTCTATTCTAATTCTATCTGCAACTGAAAATAGTTGTGGATGATTACTATACCTTTCTAATGTGACGTTGTTGTCCCTGGCTCTCTTTCTCTCTCTCTCCCTCTGGCTCTGTTCCTGTGCTGAGTGTAACTACCGCCCCTCCCCCCTCTGCCCAGCGAAGCACAAGGCTTGCGTGCAGAGTGAAGCGGAAAAAAGTGCAAGAGAGAGGGTGAAAGAAAGAAAAAAAAAACCCACGTGACGGCTCGCGTCTTTCACGTCAAAGAGTCGGCTCTAACAGGCATTTCGTTTGCGAACGACCCATCACTAACATTTACAGTCATGCTTTTCTTCCTACCTTTGTTGCACATCGGGCAGCACTGTTCACCATTCGTTTTATACTCCTTTGGTTGACACGATAACACGGGCACCATGAAGACGGCGGCATATCCTACAGGAAAACACAAGAATATTAATATCCTGGGACAGACAAATAGCTCAGTTAGCTCACAACCTAAGCTAAAGGTTAGCTTAAGCTAAAGGCTGTGTCGTATACACGAAAATGTTGCTGTACTTACCGAAGATAAGAAACGCAGACAGCATGATATCACATCCTAACACGCTGCTCTGTAATACATTTGTAGGCTTTATTTCACTAATGTACTATACAAATCTAACAGAAACAGCTAAAATGCGTTAAGCTTTCGGTTGTGATGTGGGCGTAACAGGAAGAAAACTTGGGGAACAAAGAGCCAAAGTCCATCCCACACTGACGATTCTCGTGACTTTTGTCGACAAACTGAAGATATTTTACTTATCTTTTACAAGGCTCATCTTCGTTTAGACAGAGACAATAAAACAGAGAGAGTTTGAAGGAAATCGTAGGATTTAATGTTTAATTTGTACACATTCCAGCGATTGTTTTACTCCTGAACCCGATGAATATTTACGAGTAACACGAGACAGACTGAGGATCGCGGAAGTATTCATAGCCGAAGATTTTACTAATGAATAATGAAGCTGTGATTTTTATTTGAACCTGTACCCCGATTCGTATTTGCCACTGTGAAATAAAAAGTAAATAATTTATAGCCACGTAGATGGTTACCATTAATTAATAATATTTAAGTTTTAAGAGTAATTATTTAAGAGGGATTAGTTTGGTGAAACGTAATCGCCAGATGATGAGACGTCGTGGTGTATTCACTGCAAAGAGTTGAAAATCCAGTGATGGATTGGATAAAAGAGCACAAGAAGTATAAAACAGTTCAGTACTATCATTACTTCAAGTATAAATAGATAAGACAAGTAAAAACAAACAAACAAAAAACAAGTGAGTGTCTTTATATAGAATTGACAGTCACCTCTTCACTGGTATTATTAAGCAGCATCAGTACAAAGCAGTGATTGGAGAAAACCAGCAGTTTCAACAGCTACGTTATCTTTCAGGACATCCTGATGTCTCCCTGTCTCCATCCTCACAGTCTCCTCTTCCATTTGATTAATCTTCTTTGTATGTAGACTCAAATAATTTGTGACCTCATAATGATCAACACGGCAGTGCTTTACTTACACTGAATCTTGGAAATGTGAGGATGCAAGAAATGAAATAAAACCAGCTGTCTGTGATACCAACTAACGTGTTAACTTTTTAAAATGATGTAAACTTTTTAGAAAACGTGTCCGTGAATCTGATGAAGAACTACTGTACGTCTGCTGTACACAAGTTTGTTGAAGGTTTTCTTTATTGTCTCTGTGCAGTCAACCTGTTTATGAAATATTCCCCATAAATACATTACAAGGATAAATATGAACTTGTATCTACACAAACATCTACAACGAATTCCACAGAAAATGTGTATAGCAAAGATAAAAACATTACAAACTGCTCCTCTCATTTGTTCCATAATGCTGCAGTAAAGGTCTGATCATCTCATAAATATCGCAAAGTGCTTCACTACAGGGTGCTGTCATGGTTCTCAACATCTGGAGAGGTTGTGGTGTGTGTCTTTTCTCCCACCAGGGCAGAGCTGGACCTTGCTTCCCCGCCTCTGAGCCCGCCTTCAACACATACCTGTGGCTTGTTTACACTGATGCTGCTCTGGCTTCTCATCACACGTATTATTACTGGCAAACTACTTAAAACGGCAGGAGAGGCTGCTTCCTCACTGTATTGTCACACTACCTAGCATCAGTGTAGCCTAGCCCTTTGAGCATTCTTTGTGATTTCCTAGAGCTTCCTCCTAACATTGTTTCCCTCTGTGTACAGGCCTTCTGGATTCCCTGCTGTCTGGATTCCTGTGGATGTGTGTGAGTGAGAATGAGCATTCTGGATCGGACTATCTGAGTGAGTTGTGGATTCAGTAGAAGAGGAGCGTGTGTGCGCCTTCCTTGGACCTTCCCTCCCCTTCAGACCCCCCTCCACCCCCCCACCCCCGTAGTCCCGTGTTATTTGTCTCACTGTATATATGAATATATCCTCACTTGGTGCCTCATTGTAAATAAATCCTTCACCTTCTCTCTAAACTTAAAAGTCTTGCGAGTGAGTCCTCTGCCTAATAATCTGTGACAGATACTAAGATATTAAAACATAAATTTACCCAAAAGCAAGTTTAAAAAGTTGAGTTTTTAGCTGCTTTTTTTTTTAATAATCCACAACAAACACCTCACTGTTGTCTTACCTGCTCCTTTGACCCATTCAGTAGCTCTGTTTCTTTTCCTTCCTTCACAGAAATAAAAAAAAGACATAAAAGATGTCATTTCCTGTGTTGTTTTGAGTTCCATTTTTGTCTGAGAAAAAGTTATTGACAGAAAATATAATATAAATCATGATGTCAGTGTTCTTTGTCATCCTCACATTACTTTTAGATTCCAAATTTAATCACTCCGAGTGCAGCTTCAGGTTAAAATCACACCACAGAAGGCGAATCAGCTTCTACAGGGAGTGCAGAATTATTAGGCAAGTTGTATTTTTGAGGAATAATTTTATTATTGAACAACAACCATGTTCTCAATGAACCCAAAAAACTCATTAATATCAAAGCTGAATGTTTTTGGAAGTAGTTTTTAGTTTGTTTTTAGTTTTAGCTATTTTAGGGGGATATCTGTGTGTGCAGGTGACTATTACTGTGCATAATTATTAGGCAACTTAACAAAAAACAAATATATACCCATTTCAATTATTTATTTTTACCAGTGAAACCAATATAACATCTCCACATTCACAAATATACATTTCTGACATTCAAAAACAAAACAAAAACAAATCAGGGACCAATATAGCCACCTTTCTTTGCAAGGACACTCAAAAGCCTGCCATCCATGGATTCTGTCAGTGTTTTGATCTGTTCACCATCAACATTGCGTGCAGCAGCAACCACAGCCTCCCAGACACTGTTCAGAGAGGTGTACTGTTTTCCCTCCTTGTAAATCTCACATTTGATGATGGACCACAGGTTCTCAATGGGGTTCAGATCAGGTGAACAAGGTGGCCATGTCATTAGTTTTTCTTCTTTTATACCCTTTCTTGCCAGCCACGCTGTGGAGTACTTGGACGCGTGTGATGGAACATTGTCCTGCATGAAAATCATGTTTTTCTTGAAGGATGCAGACTTCTTCCTGTACCACTGCTTGAAGAAGGTGTCTTCCAGAAACTGGCAGTAGGACTGGGAGTTGAGCTTGACTCCATCCTCAACCCGAAAAGGCCCCACAAGCTCATCTTTGATGATACCAGCCCAAACCAGTACTCCACCTCCACCTTGCTGGCGTCTGAGTTGGACTGGAGCTCTCTGCCCTTTACCAATCCAGCCACGGGCCCATCCATCTGGCCCATCAAGACTCACTCTCATTTCATCAGTCCATAAAACCTTAGAAAAATCAGTCTTGAGATATTTCTTGGCCCAGTCTTGACGTTTCAGCTTGTGTGTCTTGTTCAGTGGTGGTCGTCTTTCAGCCTTTCTTACCTTGGCCATGTCTCTGAGTATTGCACACCTTGTGCTTTTGGGCACTCCAGTGATGTTGCAGCTCTGAAATATGGCCAAACTGGTGGCAAGTGGCATCTTGGCAGCTGCACGCTTGACTTTTCTCAGTTCATGGGCAGTTATTTGGCACCTTGGTTTTTCCACACCCTTCTTGCGACCCTGTTGACTATTTTGAATGAAACGCTTGATTGTTCGATGATCACGCTTCAGAAGCTTTGCAATTTTGAGACTGCTGCATCCCTCTGCAAGATATCTCACTATTTTTGACTTTTCTGAGCCTGTTATCCTTCTTTTGACCCATTTTGCCAAAGGAAAGGAAGTTGCCTAATAATTATGCACACCTGATATAGGGTGTTGATGTCATTAGACCACACCCCTTCTCATTACAGAGATGCACATCACCTAATATGCTTAATTGGTAGTAGGCTTTCGAGCCTATACAGCTTGGAGTAAGACAACATGCATGAAGAGGATGATGTGGACAAAATACTCATTTGCCTAATAATTCTGCACTCCCTGTATTGGACAGAACACTGAACTTAACCAACAGATTATTTCATCCAGCTTATTTTCACTGTAACTTTTACTCTTATTGCAGTTCTTCTTTTTTCCAACTGCTTCTCCCACAGTCTTTGCTTCTTTTCATCAGGTTTGCTTTGAGCTGTTTGCCTGTAAGCTGTGACTTAAAGGGCCGTGAATGAAAAGTGAACCAGCAGGTCACTAGTTAGTTACCATTTTACTTCAAATTAACACCATATTCAGAGTTTATGAAACATTAATTAAGGTATGTGCCACAGTTTCAGCATCAACCAAATACATCATAACAGCCATCAAATCTGTTAGTTTGAGACTTTATCTGATGTTGCTGTACATGAACTCTTTTCCTTCAGACCAAAGCCCATCAGCACACACAGTACAGAGGATAAACTACATTTCTGCACTGTTTAATGTGATACTCTACATCTCAGTCCTTTGTGACTAAATGCAGCCTCTGACTTTGGACACATCTGTTTTCTATGGATAGTTGTGATGCCAAAAAAGTGATTTTCAGTATTTTCCAAAAAAGTGATTGCCCCCATTTAAACTGTCATAAATGACCCGTTGGCCTATAATGTGTAAAAAAATATGTCAAATATTTCCATCATGAATGATATCGAGTCATTTTGAACCACAAACAACATTTTTCCCACAAGGTAGAAGCTGCAATCAGTTTCTGACAAAGTGACTTTTATATGTGCTTCATGGATCCAGTTACAAAACCTCATAGACATTAAAAATGTCTTTTTAAAGAGATGTTGGGTCAAGAGGCTAATAGAAATTGCAGCAAATATAACATAATAGTTTTTTAGACATTTTAAGTGACCAACAACCAGACTGATTAGAATTTGGGTACAATAATGCAGTCATAAAGATATTTGCAAAACAGGTAATTTCTTTATTTTATATACAACTCCTTCATAAACCGTTTTGACTGCAATCTACCTTCCAATATAAACAAAGACATTACACATACATACAGAAACATCAGAAATCGCCTTTCGGAACAACACCATGATCCAACTGCACCTATTTAGTTGTCAGTGCTGGGTCTTCTGGCCTTCCCAGCTAAAAGTCTATTAATGATATAAATAAACTGCTCATGGTTAGTGAGTTCAATTTTCTTTTTAAAAAGTCATTTTTTTCCCTTCCTTCTTCTTCTTTGCTTTATTGGTACACAAAGAAAATTAGTGTTACAGCAGGAAAAAAACCCTAAGCAATAACAAAAAGGCAACACTGTGTTGTTAAGGCTTTAAACTGAAAAATCAACACAATGCAGACGATGCACTAACCTGTCACAAGGCTAGCAAATGCTACTGAGCAAAGCAAAAAAGGTAAAAACACAAAGTAATGTTGACTTGATGTTCTCCCACAGACAACGTCACTGGTCGAGCTTCCTTTGACCTTTATCTGTGTGTTTGAGCAACTGTTGTAAAAGAAGAGGTGAAAGAGAAAGAAAATCCAAATTAATCCACGTGAAGGAGCAGGACCACAGAGAATCTTCAAGATAATAATTTTATGTAAATTGTTATACTATTTTAATATCTTGTCAAATGTTGATGAAAAACTGAATTATGCAGGTCTAAATATCACATCAGTACTGCCAACTTTTAAGTTCTAAGTTAATTATTATTTTATTTTATGAGCCTGACATCAAATGTAACAGTGTACTGAAATCTGTAAAGTGCATTGTACAAGTACATGGACTACAGTTAGTGTTCCTGCTGACAAACATCTTGTGTTTTCATTCTAAACACAAGGAGTTTATGATAAAACAGAGCTCCTGTTTACATCTGTAGATGTGTTTGAATGTGGCCATCAGGATTAACTGATGCCACATCTGTGCTGTCATCTGTCACAGGTCAAATGTGACATGGTGTTTTACATTTTTATATGGTGCTTTCTATGTGTTGATAATATGCAACATGTATGTAAGAATTTTACACTCTAAGTCACTGTTTCACAATCTTTTGGGGCCACAGCACATATTTCACATAAAAAAAACAATCACACGGCACACCACCAAAGAAAAATGTCACAAAAAGCATATTGATAATTTTTACCCGTGCACATGGCATAGCGGAAAGGGTTCGGTTTGTCCCCAGTACACTTTTTTTGCTTTCTTCTGATCACTACTCATCTGGGTCGGAATTTTCTCCAGGACCCAAGTCAGATTGACTACTTTTTCTTTTTAAATATTTATTTATTGCTATTACGCCCTGCGTGGTCTCGCTCACAGCATGACTATTATGTAATTTCTTCTTGGTCTTCTTCTGTTTTACTGGCAGTTGGCAACTCATTTAATTAGAGCAGATAGTTGTACTGGCCTCTAGTGGAAGAGAATGTAATTGTTCTGCCCGTGACTCATGCCGGACGCTTCGAGTACTAATCAGGTGGAACCAGATAATCTTCCACGGCACACCTGATCATTTCTCATGGCACACTTATGTGCTGCGGTACAGTGGTTGGGAAACACTGCTCTAAGTCATGAGGATTTTTGTCAGTTCTACACTCCAACAAGGTTTTATCAGAAGTCACTCAAAACCTTTCAAGCTATCATGTTTACAGAACGGCACACATGCACACACACTCTATTAAAAACATGACCTCCTTTCCAGAGGTAATCATGTTTATCTTCTATACACAGTAACTGAGACACCACGCTGTTACTATTAATGAATCTCTGATAATATATGACTGTATTTTAAATTAATCAAACTTTATTTTCAACAAATTCAAAGTATTTATTCTACAATTATAACATTAAAATCAAAAGTTGGCTAAGTTTCTGTTTAATCAGCTGAATCACTGGTTCTCAGGTTACTAAAGGGGGGCAAATCCCAAAGTCCCGTGTGGAGGTGAGTAATATATCACTGAGATATGAAAATATAGAAAAAAAGCATTGAGTTTTAAAATGGTTGCAGGTAGCAGCATTTATAACTGTAGTGCTACCGTCATCAGTGTCAGACTACTTAAACTGAAGTGTGAATCTAACAAAAGAAAACATAAGTTCAAAAGTAGCCCAGGTAGTATTTTCCCTGGAATTTTCAAATAAAGTATAAAAAACTTTTAACACTGTTATTAATAAATCAAAAAATATTTATCATGTCAGGATTTTAACCAACTTAAAGTCCTGCCTCCATCATGTTACTGCATCACTAATTTCCACACATTGTTTGCTCCTCCTGTTATAAAGAGTCTAACTAGCGAGTGCAGCTAGTAACTGCTCATGTCTCCTCATGTGTCTTCATAGCCTCGTTTTACTCAACGGAGTGTTTTCCACTTTTTACAAACAGATTTCCTGCATGTTTTCTCCTGTGTTTGCTGGAGGCTGCTGAAGTAGCTCCATTTTTAGTTACTAAATCATCATTGAAACACTGCTCTTACATTTAGACATGCACGGTTTTGACTCCTTGTCATAAACACTAGGAAACAAACACATAATGTTGCTATAGCAACACAGTATATAGTATAATACCGGTATTATTGCAGATGATATGATGTGGCACAGCCCTAGTCCCAAGTATATGAGAGATTCCATTAAGACATTGATGATCAATAACTGAATATATTAAACACTTTTAGAGTGATTTTATTATAAATTATGACCTACACTTTCCAAGCAGTGCAGCTCACACCGTCCTTGGAAAAGAAGCCTGGCTGACAGTCTTCACACACTGTGTCACTTCTGCTGGTTCCTGAAAGAAACACATTCGTTGTTACACAGAATACAGAAAAAAAAGGTCTATCAGCTCATCTAAATGGTCTTAGACTTTAATTTTTCTTACCAGGTTCTTTTATCCTCTGACCAGCTGCACACTGTGAATGTTTCTCTGTCAAACTACATCTGTTACTGTCTGTCAAACCTTTGCAGTAATATCCATTTAAAATGTCACACACTGTGTCAGTTGTTGCTGTACAGTTCTGCTTGACAAAGAGACCATGACCTTAAAAAAATGAAAAACAAAACAAAAAACATTAGTGTAAAATCATGTTTCTGTAATTTACTTTTAAATGAAAGCTTTATTTTTTTCAATCTAAATTTGACAAAGGATTTCTCATCTGACTGTACCTGTGTCACAGGCAGTGCAGGGGAAACAGTTATACAGGCTGTTGGGTTGGTTCATGAAGGTCCCCATCTCACAAGAACAGCACTGAGTTCCTGCATATGCTGTGCAGTCTCTCTGAACAACTGTACCTGTTCAACAGAACACAACATTTATGTCAGACTTTTAGCATTTAACACAGAGGGAATCTACAGTTGTGCAGTTGTAGTGTTGGGTGTTATATACAGTAAGTCAAGCAGCTACAACATTACAGATCTACAAATTCAATGTGGCCCACTCAAATAATGAGTGGTGACTTCTATAACTTTGAGTATATAATTTGGCATTTTCTAATGATGTAGGCCCCAAAAAATTACATAATATAATTTCATTCAGTTTAAAGATTTATTTGCAAGATGCAAAAAAGACTAAATTGAGAGTTATAAATGTTTTGTGCATGAACCAAATTCAGACATTGTGCAGATGTGTGTGTCAAAAGTTAATCTGGCTGTACACTATGGCACTTGGCCACAGGTGGCGCAAGATGACTCGAGTTTCAATCTCATTGCAGCCATCGCTTTTCTTCCTACCTTTGTTGCACATCGGGCAGCACCATCCATCATTTGTTTTATACTCCTTTGTTCGACACGATAACACGGACACCATGAAGACGGCGGCATATCCTACAGGAAAACACAAGAATATTAATATCCTGGGACAGACAAATAGCTCAGTTAGCTCACAACCTAAGCTAAAGGTTAGCTTAAGCTAAAGGCTGTGTCGTATACACGAAAATGTTGCTGTACTTACCGAAGATAAGAAACGCAGACAGCATGATATCACATCCTAACACGCTGCTCTGTAATACATTTGTAGGCTTTATTTCACTAATGTACTATACAAATCTAACAGAAACAGCTAAAATGCGTTAAGCTTTCGGTTGTGATGTGGGCGTAACAGGAAGAAAACTTGGGGAAGAAAGAGCCAAAGTCCATCCCACACTGACGATTCTCGTGACTTTTGTCGACAAACTGAAGATATTTTACTTATCTTTTACAAGGCTCATCTTCGTTTAGACAGAGACAATAAAACAGAGAGTTTGAAGGAAGATGAAGGAAATCGTAGGATTTAATGTTTAATTTGTACACATTCCAGCGATTGTTTTACTCCTGAACCCGATGAATATTTACGAGTAACACGAGACAGACTGAGGATCGCGGAAGTATTCATAGCCGAAGATTTTACTAATGAATAATGAAGCTGAGATTTTTATTTGAACCTGTACCTGGATTCGTATTTTCCACTGTGAAATAAAAAGTAAATAATTTATAGCCACGTAGATGGTTACCATTAATTAATAATATTTAGGTTTTAAGAGGAATTATTTAAGAGGGATTAGTTTGGTGAAACGTAATCGCCAGATGATGAGACGTCGTGGTGTATTCACTGCAAAGAGTTGAAAATCCAGTGATGGATTGGATAAAAGAGCACAAGAAGTATAAAACAGTTCAGTACTATCATTACTTCAAGTATAAATAGATAAGACAAGTAAAAACAAACAAACAAAAAACAAGTGAGAGTCTTTATATAGAATTGACAGTCACCTCTTCACTGGTATTATTAAGCAGCATCAGTACAAAGCAGTGATGGGAGAAAACCAGCAGTTTCAACAGCTACGTTATCTTTCAGGACATCCTGATGTCTCCCTGTCTCCATCCTCACAGTCTCCTCTTCCATTTGATTAATCTTCTTTGTATGTAGACTCAAATAATTTGTGACCTCATAATGATCAACACGGCAGTGCTTCACTTACACTGAATCTTGGAAATGTGAGGATGCAAGAAATGAAATAAAACCAGCTGTCTGTGATACCAACTAACGTGTTAACTTTTTAAAATGATGTAAACTTTTTAGAAAACGTGTCCGTGAATCTGATGAAGAACTACTGTACGTCTGCTGTACACAAGTTTGTTGAAGGTTTTCTTTATTGTCTCTGTGCAGTCAACCTGTTTATGAAATATTCCCCATAAATACATTACAAGGATAAATATGAACTTGTATCTACACAAACATCTACAACGAATTCCACAGAAAATGTGTATAGCAAAGATAAAAACATTACAAACTGCTCCCCTCATGTGTTCCATAATGCTGCAGTAAAGGTCTGATCATCTCATAAATATCGCAAAGTGCTTCACTACAGGGTGCTGTCATGGTTCTCAACATCTGGAGAGGTTGTGGTGTGTGTCTTTTCTCCCACCAGGGCAGAGCTGGACCTTGCTTCCCTGCCTCTGAGCCCGCCTTCAACACATACCTGTGGCTTGTTTACACTGATGCTGCTCTGGCTTCTCATCACACGTATTATTACTGGCAAACTACTTAAAACGGCAGGAGAGGCTGCTTCCTCACTGTATTGTCACACTACCTAGCATCAGTGTAGCCTAGCCCTTTAAGCATTCTTTGTGATTTCCTAGAGCTTCCTCCTAACATTGTTTCCCTCTGTGTACAGGCCTTCTGGATTCCCTGCTGTCTGGATTCCTGTGGATGTGTGTGAGTGAGCATGAGCATTCTGGATCGGACTATCTGAGTGAGTTGTGGATTCAGTAGAAGAGGAGCGTGTGTGCGCCTTCCTTGGACCTTCCCTCCCCTTCAGACCCCCCTCCACCCCCCCCCCCCCCCCCACCCCCGTAGTCCCGTGTTATTTGTCTCACTGTATATATGAATATATCCTCACTTGGTGCCTCATTGTAAATAAATCCTTCACCTTCTCTCTAAACTTAAAAGTCTTGCGAGTGAGTCCTCTGCCTAATAATCTGTGACAGATACTAAGATATTAAAACATAAATTTACCCAAAAGCAAGTTTAAAAAGTTGAGTTTTTAGCTGCTTTTTTTTTTAATAATCCACAACAAACACCTCACTGTTGTCTTACCTGCTCCTTTGACCCATTCAGTAGCTCTGTTTCTTTTCCTTCCTTCACAGAAATAAAAAAGACATAAAAGATGTCATTTCCTGTGTTGTTTTGAGTTCCATTTTTGTCTGAGAAAAAGTTATTGACAGAAAATATAATATAAATCATGATGTCAGTGTTCTTTGTCATCCTCACATTACTTTTAGATTCCAAATTTAATCACTCTGAGTGCAGCTTCAGGTTAAAATCACACCACAGAAGGCGAATCAGCTTCTACAGGGAGTGCAGAATTATTAGGCAAGTTGTATTTTTGAGGAATAATTTTATTATTGAACAACAACCATGTTCTCAATGAACCCAAAAAACTCATTAATATCAAAGCTGAATGTTTTTGGAAGTAGTTTTTAGTTTTTTAGTTTTTTAGTTTTAGCTATTTTAGGGGGATATCTGTGTGTGCAGGTGACTATTACTGTGCATAATTATTAGGCAACTTAACAAAAAACAAATATATACCCATTTCAATTATTTATTTTTACCAGTGAAACCAATATAACATCTCCACATTCACAAATATACATTTCTGACATTCAAAACAAAAACAAATCAGCGACCAATATAGCCACCTTTCTTTGCAAGGACACTCAAAAGCCTGCCATCCATGGATTCTGTCAGTGTTTTGATCTGTTCACCATCAACATTGCGTGCAGCAGCAACCACAGCCTCCCAGACACTGTTCAGAGAGGTGTACTGTTTTCCCTCCTTGTAAATCTCACATTTGATGATGGACCACAGGTTCTCAATGGGGTTCAGATCAGGTGAACAAGGTGGCCATGTCATTAGTTTTTCTTCTTTTATACCCTTTCTTGCCAGCCACGCTGTGGAGTACTTGGACGCGTGTGATGGAACATTGTCCTGCATGAAAATCATGTTTTTCTTGAAGGATGCAGACTTCTTCCTGTACCACTGCTTGAAGAAGGTGTCTTCCAGAAACTGGCAGTAGGACTGGGAGTTGAGCTTGACTCCATCCTCAACCCGAAAAGGCCCCACAAGCTCATCTTTGATGATACCAGCCCAAACCAGTACTCCACCTCCACCTTGCTGGCGTCTGAGTTGGACTGGAGCTCTCTGCCCTTTACCAATCCAGCCACGGGCCCATCCATCTGGCCCATCAAGACTCACTCTCATTTCATCAGTCCATAAAACCTTAGAAAAACCACACTGAAAAAAAGGGACTGGCCATCTCTTGGATTTATGTAAGCATCTTGCATGTATTTAACACAATTGCCTCATGTTTTAAAGTTAAATGTAACTATATAGTGTAAAAACTACATGATATGCAGAAAGGGTGTATTAAATTGTTCATATCATGTTCAGGTGAAGTAAGTCAATAAGATAGCAACGTTAAATCTCGTGAAACCACGCGTGATTTCATCTCGCGGGCTTTGGATCGTGGTTTAAAAAAGGCATCCATCTCAGTCAAGTCGAGCAGCCAACTCTACGTTTTTGGTATGTCTTGATTTTTTGAATTAATATTTACCATATTTTAGCCAAATGTAGTTAAACGTCTAGAGTGTCGCCATGTAACATGCTAAAAAAGAGCCGTTAGCTTATTTGCTGTTTTATCTGTTGTCAAAGAATTGGCGCTTTTTCATTTGAATTTGTCTTTGGCACAAGAGCCGTAATATCACATTAAACCAAATTATGAGGCACTCATAACATAATTTGGTTTTCTGTGTGAATAGATTTGCCAACTGACTCTTCAGTTACATTGTGTATTTACTGCACCGTGGTGTTAGTGAGATTTTGGACATTGAACAGCTTTAGCTAATATCATCAGCGGCATTATGCTAGCTTACATCCCTACCCCTCCTGCCCTCACCTGCTGTCCTTTTGTTTTTGTTTTTTTTGCTGCACATTGAGAGACGACCTCTATTCTGCATTTCACCAGGAGTCAGCTGATGGATTGTGGGTTCAAGGTGTTATGGTAAGAAAGTATATTCTATTTTCGTTTCTGTAACTTAATTATAATAGGTTTTTTATAATTATTAGGTGCATGCATACTCACCCTATTAATACAACTGAGAAATCCAAAATCTGCCATAGGTTTAACTTATACCTGTATGTATTGCCAGAAAGGTGATTACTGGACTCACATTAATGCACACTTGAACTGAAATGAGGTTGTAACTTGTGGGTTGTTGGGTTGCAAATCAGAAACAAACATCTTTGGATTTTTTTTAATCCCATAAGATCTGGAAACACAGTTTTTATTCAACAAAACATTACTGATTAACCAAGCACAGTGCCTGCTGTTATTTCAAAATAATTTTATGTCATTTCAGATAAAATGCAGCATTCCAGTGCATCCCAACCATGCCTTTACAGTCAAGGTTTCTGACGGAGCTGAGTTTCTCTCTGACAGTCTGCTGAAAGTGTTTGCAAAGTGATCGGGGGAACAGGGCACAAAGCTAAAGGATGTAGCTGCCATTATGACAGTAAGAACTTTAAAATTCTTTAACTACAAAGTGTATATGTATTGCATTAGGTCAGTAAAAGATTTTTATGCTACATCCATTGAAACAGTCAACTATTACCTGTGAGTACTGATTCCACCGAAAGGATGCCATAATTTTCGTCATGCATTTACTGGCCCACTGAGAAAAATTTATCTTTTTTTTTAAAAATAAATGTTCTGGAAACTATATATCCATAAAGTTGATGTCAAACAGGAACTTTTGCTATTGCTTTGTAGATGCTGGTGTTGCATGTTGACTGGTTTAAAAAGTCAAGAGTTTTTGTCTGGGATCATTTTCTTCTGTGCTACTGAAAAGTTCACAAATCTTTGTTTTCTTTGTTATAATACTCAAGGATGACATTAATGCTTGAAGTCCCTCATCAAAGTGCTCCGCATCTGTGTGAAAGACAATTGCAACATCTTGGTGCAGGAGTTCATGGTGAGTGTTTTATGAGTAGATTGTGGATTTGCAACATTTAAAAATGCATTTAGTTATCCACTTGATCCTCATTGGACTGGTTAGGACCAGTAGTCCTCTTTAATAATTTGAAGTTCACATGAGGCCTGGTAGTGAACTCGGCCGCCGGCCCTTGAGGCCCCACCCCCACCCCTGTATTAGGGGTCACATCAGTGTGGAAAAAACTTTAAATTTGTCATTCTAACGAACAAAGGAAAATCCCACCAGTATTTACATTAGCTTTTGTTTGAAAAAAAAAAAAAAAAAAAAGACCAACTGACCAACAGCTAACCAAATTGTGGGGCTGAAAGTCTAAATTCTAACATCTTCTGAGTGACATAACCTGGATTTCTGATGGGCCGGTGTCTTTCTAACAAAAACTAATGTAAAGCATTTGAAATTATTATGTTTTTCACCCTCTCTTAGAAACTCTGTTAGACCATGAATGGCAGCATGGCAGGCCACTCTTTGGCTATAGCTATTTACTATGTTGCTTGCATTGGTTTAAATTACTCTAACATTAGAACTGGTAGATTCAAAAGAGATGAGTTTAAAAAGGAATCTTAAAGAAATGTTTTGTGTTTAACCAGGACTTGCCTGAGGCCACTGCACAGATTGAGAAAACCACAATGAACATCTGTCTCCAGAGATGCGCCAGGCAATGACTTTTCTGATGTTGTTCTTCAAGATCTGGATAACGTGACCTTTGCAGTAGCCATGCTGTTTGGACCTTTTTTATTCCTTCAACATGAGTTACCCATCACAACTCTGCTACACTTTTGAGGTGATTCAAAGGGTGGTAATGGAGTTGGATGCAACTCAGCTCTCAAGAAAAGCTCACAACTAAGACAAAACTGCTCCTGCAACGAAGCTCACTGTTATGCATGTGAGGTGACCAGCTCTAGGTGAGAGGACATTTAAATCTCACACTTGTTCTGCTGCATTTTTGAAGCTCAATTCCAGGAACGGATCGCAGGGTTCATTTTTATATACTCTGCAACTGCCATGAGGACGAGCTGTTTTTTGTTGTTGTTTGTTTTTCCTTTTGCTCTGTACAAGTTCTGTTTGTCTGTTTGGCAGCATTTTTAAATTTCTCTTTGTATTTTTTCTTTCTTTTACTAGTGAAGAGATGTAGCGTGAACAGTTATACAGTCTAAATATCCCATATGGGTCGTGTGAAATGGTATTTTCAGTTTCATTCAGTTGAAGTAAGGAACGTTGAATATTTCTAAGTGTGCTGTTTTGAACCAAGATGTCACAGTATGATCAGTGCTGTATTTTTTGACAGTCACTGTATCAATGTTATTTTTGCGTCTCTTGAATAAAGGTTTTGACCTGCAAGTGCTAATTTCTTTAGTTATTGGGGTAAAATGGGTAGTGTTAATAGGAAGGTGTTTGCCAGATGCACATCACCTAATATGCTTAATTGGTAGTAGGCTTTCGAGCCTATACAGCTTGGAGTAAGACAACATGCATGAAGAGGATGATGTGGACAAAATACTCATTTGCCTAATAATTCTGCACTCCCTGTATTGGACAGAACACTGAACTTAACCAACAGATTATTTCATCCAGCTTATTTTCACTGTAACTTTTACTCTTATTGCAGTTCTTTTTTCTAACTGCTTCTCCCACAGTCTTTGCTTCTTTTCATCAGGTTTGCTTTGAGCTGTTTGCCTGTAAGCTGTGACTTAAAGAGCCGTGAATGAAAAGTGAACCAGCAGGTCACTAGTTAGTTACCATTTTACTTCAAATTAACACCATATTCAGAGTTTATGAAACATTAATTAAGGTATGTTCCACAGTTTCAGCATCAACCAAATACATCATAACAGCCATCAAATCTGTTAGTTTGAGACTTTATCTGATGTTGCTGTACATGAACTCTTTTCCTTCAGACCAAAGCCCATCAGCACACACAGTACAGAGGATAAACTACATTTCTGCACTGTTTAATGTGATACTCTACATCTCAGTCCTTTGTGACTAAATGCAGCCTCTGACTTTGGACACATCTGTTTTCTATGGATAGTTGTGATGCCAAAAAAGTGATTTTCAGTATTTTCCAAAAAAGTGATTGCCCCCATTTAAACTGTCATAAATGACCCGTTGGCCTATAATGTGTAAAAAAATGTCAAATATTTCCATCATGAATGATATCGAGTCATTTTGAACCACAAACAACATTTTTTCCACAAGGTAGAAGCTGCAATCAGTTTCTGACAAAGTGACTTTTATATGTGCTTCATGGATCCAGTTACAAAACCTCATAGACATTAAAAATGTATTTTTAAAGAGATGTTGGGTCAAGAGGCTAATAGAAATTGCAACAAATATAACATAATAGTTTTTTAGACATTTTAAGTGACCAACAACCAGACTGATTAGAATTTGGGTACAATAATGCAGTCATAAAGATATTTGCAAAACAGGTAATTTCTTTATTTTATATACAACTCCTTCATAAACTGTTTTGACTGCAATCTACCTTCCAATATAAACAAAGACATTACACATACATACACAAACACCAGAAATCGCCTTTCGGAACAACACCATGATCCAACTGCACCTATTTAGTTGTCAATGCTGGGTCTTCTGGCCTTCCCAGCTAAAAGTCTATTAATGATATAAATAAACTGCTCATGGTTAGTGAGTTCAATTTTCTTTTTAAAAGGGCATTTTTTTCCCTTCCTTCTTCTTCTTTGCTTTATTGGTACACAAAGAAAATTAGTGTTACAGCAGGAAAAAAACCCTAAGCAATAACAAAAAGGCAACACTGTGTTGTTAAGGCTTTAAACTGAAAAATCAACACAATGCAGACGATGCACTAACCTGTCACAAGGCTAGCAAATGCTACTGAGCAAAGCAAAAAAGGTAAAAACACAAAGTAATGTTGACTTGATGTTCTCCCACAGACAACGTCACTGGTCGAGCTTCCTTTGACCTTTATCTGTGTGTTTGAGCAACTGTTGGAAAGGAGAGGTGAAAGAGAAAGAAAATCCAAATTAATCCACGTGAAGGAGCAGGACCACAGAGAATCTTCAAGATAATAATTTTATGTAAATTGTTATAATATTTTGATATCCTGTCAAATGTTGATGAAAAACTGAAGTAATTTTGCAAGTCTGAATATTACATCAGTAGTTCTAACTTTTATGCTCTAAGTTAATTATTATATTTTATGAGCCTGACATCAAATGTAACAGTGTACTGAAATCTGTAAAGCGCATTGTACAAGTACATGGACTACAGTTAGTATTCCTGCTGACAAGCATCTTGTGTTTTCACTCTAAAAACAAGATGTTTGTGATAAAGCAGAGCTCATGTTTATGTGTCCTAATGTGGCCATCAGGACTAACTGATGCCTCAACTGTGCTGTCATCTGTCTCGATCTATTGAAGGAGAGGTCAGAGGTCAAATGTGACATGCTGTTTTACATTTTTATATGGTGCTTTCTATGTGTTGATAGTACACACAATGTTTGTAAGAATTATACACTCTTAAGTCATGAGGATTTTTGTCAGTTCTACACTCCAACAAGGTTTTATCAGAATTCATTCAAAACCTTTCAAGCTATCATGTTTACAGACAGAACGAGACACATGCAGAGGTTTCCAGAAGTACTCGTGTTTATCTTCAATACACAGTAACTGAGACACCACCATGTTATTATTAATGAATCTCTAATAATCTATGACTGTAGTTTAAACTATTCAAAACTTTATTTTAAACAAATTCAAAGTTTTTCTTGTACCATTACAACATTTTTAAAATAAAAGTTGGCTAATTTTCTGTTCAATCAGCTGAATCACTGGTCCTCAGGTTGCTAAAGGAGGGCAATTCCCAAAGTCCTGTGTGGAGGTGAGTAATATATGACAACTGAGATATGAAGATATAGAAAAAAATACTGTATGTTTTTTAAATGCTCACAGGCAGCAGCATTAATAACTGTAAGTAGATGAAGCATCCTTCTTTTCCAGAGAGCTAGTCTCACCAATGTCAGACTACTTAAACTGAAATGTGAATCTAATGAAAGAAAATGTAAGCACAAAAGTAGCCTAGGTAGTATTTTCCCTGGAATTTTCAAGTCAAAGTATAAAATAAATTTTAAAACTTGAGTTTGACAATAACTAAATGACCTTACTCTTGTAAAATGTTAGGAGCTGCACAATATTGTCATATATTAATATTAAAAAAATATAAACATAAAAAATATTTTCTGCCTTGGTCAGTCTATGCTTAAAGTCCTGCTTTTCCATCATGTAACTGCATCACTAATTTCCATCCACTGTTTGCTCCTCCTGTTATATAGAGGATAACTAGCGAGTGCAGCGAGTGACTGCTCATGTCCCATGTGTCTCGTTCTACTCAAAGGTGTGTTTTTACCCTCTTCTACCAGTTTGTTGTTTTCCCTTTTTTCCAAACAGTTTTCCTGCATGTTTTCGTCCTGTGTTCACTGGAAGCTGCTGAAGTAGCTCCATTTTTAGTTGCACACTGCTCTTACATTCAGACATGCATGGTTTTGACTCCTTGTCATAAACACTAGGATACAAACACATATTCTTGCTATAGCGACACACAGTGTATAGTGTAATACCGATATTATTGCAGATGATATGATGTGGCACAGCCCTAGTCCCAAGTATATGAGAGATTCCATTAAGACATTGATGATCAATAACTGAAAATAAAATAAACTTAGAGTGATTTTGTTATAAATTATGACCTACGTTTTCCAAGCAGTGCACTTCACACCGTCTTTGGAAAAGAAGCCTGGCTGACAGTCTTCACACACTGTGTCACTTCTGCTGGTTCCTGAAAGAAACACATTCGTTGTTACACAAAAACATCACAATTTATCAGCTCATCTAAAAAAACTTTTCTTACCAGATTCTTTTATCCTCTGACCAGCTTCACACTGTGAATGTTTATCTGCCAAACTACATCCATTACTGTCAATCAAACCTTTGCAGTAATATCCATTTAAAACGTCACACACTGTGTCAGTTTTTGCTGTACAGTTCCGCTTGACAAAGAGACCATGACCTAAAAAAAAAAATATCGGTGCAATTTGAAAACCTTTTTATTTTTTAAATTAAAATTTGACTAAGAAGTTTCCATCTGTACCTGTATCACAGGTAGTGCAGGGGAAACAGTTAGATAGACCATTGAGTTGGTTCATGAAAGTCCCCAGGTCACAGGAACGGCACCGAGTTCCTGAATATGCTGTGCAGTCTCTCTGAACAACTGTACCTGTTCAACACAGCACAACATTTATGTGAACATTAAAGCCACATTAAAGGTCAAGAACACAAACGCACAGTGAATGCACAGTGTATTAAATCTGGGGTGAATCTTTTTAGACACACATTTTAGAAAACTTTAAACACCACAATAGACTGTGTAAAGTTACTAAGCAACCACCAGCTGGTACTGGCAAAATAACTGCCAGAATATAATAGTTTCCTCTGTACTCCTACTATATATTACTAAATTTTTTATATTTCAAGAACAATTGGTGTGCGCAATTATTGCAAAATACAAGCCTGTGTGGATGAGTGCTGTGGAGCAGATAATAGTATGCACCACTTACAACTTTTTCTGATAGTGGAGGAGCCTCTGCTCTGTGAACCATCTGCATATTTCACATAATTATTACAACAACAAGATAACACAGACTAGTAGCTTACCTAGTCATCTTTTGGGCATTATGAAGAACTAATTGTTGATAGATAGAGAAATGTTATATCACTGATTCAAATGTACGTGCAGATGAAAAGAATCAACTTTTTTCAGGTACTAATAGATGGGTATAAGAAATTGCCTTGTTTAGAACTGTACAATCCTTGTGTGCATCATTATTTTTCACACAGTAGCAGTTTCAAGATGTGACAATACCAAAAGAGGTCATTGGGTGTCTCTTGTATGTATTACTGTAGGGTCTACCTTACAGTATAAACTGCCTTGAGGCGACTGTAGTTGTGATTTGGCGCTATATAAATAACATGTGAATTGAACTGTGAATATGGGGATCAAGTTGTTTTTAAACCTCTACAGCTCTGGTACATTTGAAATGGTTATAGTGTGCCACAAAGCCTTGCATTACTTCACCCTGTGCCAGCAGTGCTGTAGAGGCACATGCTCAACACATCTGATCATATGAAATGACGTTTCAGTATGTGTAAGATGAACTGAGTCGAGGTGGACGGAAGGTATGAAAAAAAGGTTTATCTCATCTGAATATGCAACTTAATAACTTGTTTGTGTGCTGCCCCCTCAGACAAACAGTTACAATTTATTTACAATACTTGTGATGTTTCCTGAAAGCTATTATCTGAACTGTGTCAATTCTAACTATTAATGAAGGTTAATTGACAGTTTCAGGGGAAAAAATGATTAAAAAAAAAAAAAAGAGTCAGCAGATTTTCTGGTTTATTAACTTAAAGAATTGTGAGATAAAAGAAGCAGCTGTAACATGAAATAAGATAGACGGCTCTTTATTTACTCTTTGTTCTCACAGTGGGAACTCACATAATGTGGGCGGGTTTACTTCTAGAAATGTTTTCTTATCGTACCTTCTTGGCACATCGGACAGCACTGCCCATCCCTTGTTGCATACTCCTTTGTGTGACAAGACACCGCAGAAACCACGGAGGCAGCGCGACATGCTGCAGGCAAGCACAGGATTAGGACGCAGTGATAAGCATCCTCCACACAGGCTACAAGCTAAGCTAAGGTTAGCTTTACATAAAAGACGTGTTGCAAACATGGGGCTGCTGTTTGACTTACCAAATACGAGGAACACAGAAACCATGATATCACAGGCTAACATGCTGCCTTATATAGCGGCTGAAGCAATTATTTTTTAAATAACAGTAACCCTTTAAAATTCTGTAGTGAAAGTTAGCTTAAACGTTGCTCTTCGTTTAGTGTGGGCGTTCATGCTGAAAAGCTATCAGTGTTCTGAATGGTTAACTCTGGGATTGTGAAGCTGCTCCGACGTTTGCGAGGTGCAAATCTCTATGGAGGGACCATTTCAAATTAAAATTCCGAGAGGGAAAAACTGGAATCCGACTTTAAACTTAATCTGGAGCACGACGACGTGAATTCATGGTGCGTTTTTTGATTAAATCAGAATTATTGAACTAGGGCGTATTCCGATTTCCGGGATGTAGTGGGACAGGGCCAGAAAGACGGAGAAACCGATGATGGGATGGAAGTGTGGTGGGGGCAGTGTTGCCAACTCCTCAGTAAGGAAAATCGCTATTGGTTGTCCTAAAAGTCGCTAGAAGTCGCTAACTGACGTCATCGCCTAATTTGCATAATTGGTCATGCTAATCTAATTGTAACCTATGTTGTTGGAGAGCGAAATAACATCGTGGAAGAGACTTAAAGTGAGTAAAAAACGTCCTAAATGCATTTAGAGTTTATTTAGAACTACAAATTAAATTTCTTTTAGCAATTATTGTTTTTTTTAATGTCACAATTCCAACCCTGCTCCTTTACCCGGGCTTGGACCGGTGTTCCAGATCTACTGGCGTTTAGATCAACTGGCGTTGGTCGAACAGATGTGTGTCAGTCTTGCGTTTCAGGAGCTGCTACCGACAAACCAGCAAAAAAACGCCAAATGTGTCACCCGTGACACTTGTGAGGTTGTCTCAAACACACTCCGTCAGTCTTGATGCTGTTGAACAACAAAATGTTTAAAAATGTGGCGAGTTCACCTGGTGATATCCTCATGCGCGACGCGATCGCGAAAACAGCAAACAAGTAACACCACGCCGTTGTTGTTCACAGGACACAAAGAATAAACGATCGGGAGACTCTTGTCGTCGTTATCGTTCCCCTCGCACGGTTTATTCCTCCGAATTCAGCGTTTTTGCTTCACAACTACAGCGTGCTGTTTACTTTGTGCACTAACATGGAGTCGAGTCAACCAGCGCCACCTCTGGCCAAGTGCCACAGCCTACTAGTGATGGGTCGTTCGCGAACGAAATGGCTCTTAGAGCCGGCTCTTTGACGTGAACGACGCGAGCCGGCTCCTTATCGCGAGCCGTCACGTGGGTTTTTTTTTTTTTTTTCTTTCTCTCAGCCTCTCTCTCGCACTTTTTTTCCGCTTCACTCTGCACGCGAGCCTTGTGCTTTACGCTGGGCAGAGGGGGGAGGGGCGGTAGTTACACTCAGTAGCACAGGAACAGAGCCAGAGAGAGAGAAAGAGAGGCAGGGACAACATTAGAAAGGTATAGTAATCATCCACAACTATTTTCGGTTGCAGATGATATAGGATTGAGAAAGTTTATTCATGCAGGTCCATATGACAGAGAATATGCATGTTCTTTTAGTTTTCATATTATAATTTATATTTAATTGTGTTGTGGTTTGCAGTGTTTTGTGTTCTTTTCACTTTAAATTTGTGAAAGGAAAAAGCTGAAAATTTAAATAGTTAAAACTTGAAATGTGAATAGTTGATTTTTGTATTATATGATTTATTTATTACATTTTATGTGGAGTGAATAAATAAAAGTATATTTACGGTGGCCCCTAGAGACAAAGCACATACAAACTTCAAATCACGTACGAACTCTGAAGCATGTACAAACTCCAAAACACGTAAAAACACGTACAAACTCCAAAACACGTAAAAACTCCAAAACACGTAAAAACACGTACAAACTCCGAAGCACGTAAAAACTCAGAAGCATATAAAAACTCAGAAGCACATAAAAACTCAAAACACGTACAAAAGACAACAGAAGTGCTCCAGGATGCTGGGCGCAGTGTTGAGCCTTTGTTATCTTGTGGATACACAAGCCAGCAAGTACCAACGACCGGATTTGGTGTGTGGTAATAACAGGTAAATGAACTTTTTTTTTAAATTATTTGAATATATATATGAGTGCCTGTGTATAAATACACAAACAATACACACATGCTTTCAATTGTGTAATTTAAGTGATCTAGTAGCTCTGCTTTGGAAGTTCAGTTCATGCTAGAAATGTGTTTTGGAGTTTGTACGTGTTTTATCTCTAGGGGCCACCGCATATATTTATATATAAACATATATAAATAAAACCACTTTTTACGTTAGTAATTCCTTTTGTGCATAATTTTATATTATTGTTAATAATAAATTAATTAAAGCAACAAAACAACCTGAAGAGCCGGTTCGGAGCCGAAAGAGCCGGCTCTTTTTAGTGAGCCGAACCGAAAGAGCCGGATCTCTAAAAAGAGCCGGAAATCCCATCACTACAGCCTACAGCCAGATCAACCTGTGACACACATCTGCACCACGTTTGAATTCGTGTCATGCACATTTGTACCTTTCAATTGTGTCTGTTTGTGCGTCATGCAAATAAACCTTTGAAATGAATGAAATGATATCATATATTTATTATCAGCCTACATTTGTACAAAATGCCAAATGACATACACATAAGAATCACCATCCTGATATCAATACTTTTGCCCATACGAAAAATGTCGTGAACACACTAATATTTCACCAGTGTTGTAACATCACATGTCGTTAGCGTAGTCTGTCTGTGTCTGCCCTCTGCAAACAAACATGTTAGAGTTGGTTGTGATATACAGTCTGCATAAGTGTGGTCAATCTAATAAACATTTGTAAGGAGATGGCAGTTACTGTGAATGTACAGCAGGTGATTAGTAATAAACAGCCAGACAATGACTCTGACAATCTCATTCAATCTTGCAGATTGCACCTTCTGTGGAAAGTGGTACCACACGGTGTGTGTGGACTTCCCTTGTGCAGAAGGCGACTACAAATGTTGTGGGTGCTAAATAAACAGAAAAAAGTGATCCCTGTTGTCTTTGCTTACTGATTGTTTTTAGTGTTGACAATCCACATTGCTGGCATTGCATCTTTCAACATGTTTGTGGGCAGATTTGGATGTACCAGGGGTAAGTGCAGCCACTCAGCCTCTACTCACTGTGATCATAGCAGCAGGTGCAGATGTGTCACAAGTTAATCTAGTAGTGGGCTATGGTCATGTGTTAGTGGTGGGAACAGTCATATCCACTCACTCTCACTGGCTGTTTATTACTAATCACTGTGTAACTGCTGTGAATTCACAGTAACTGCCGTCTCCTTACAAATCTTCATTAGATTAACCACACTTATACAGACTGTATATAACTCCAGCCATGTTGATGAATTGCCTATATTGGCTTGAAATATTCATTTTCAGGGAAAAGACACAGACAGACTATGCTAGCGACATGTGATGTTACAACACTAATGAAATATTGATGTGTCATATTTGTCCAAGGTGTATTTCATTGTTATGGAAAAAGAGAATATTAAAATCATGATGACCAATTGGAGTGGTGATTTCTATGACTTTGTGTATATAATTTGGAATTTTGTACAAATGTAGGCTGATAATAAATATATGATATCATTTCATTCTTTCCAAAGGTTTATTTGCATGACGCACAAACAGACACAATTGAAAGGTACAAATGTGCATGACACGAATTCAAACGTGGTGCAGATGTGTGTCACAGGTTGATCTGGCTGTAGGCTGTGGCACTTGGCCAGAGGTGGCGCTGGTTGACTCGACTCCATGTTAGTGCACAAAGTAAACAGCACGCTGTAGTTGTGAAGCAAAAACGCTGAATTCGGAGAAATAAACCGTGCGAGGGGAACGATAACGACGACAAGAGTCTCCCGATCGTTTACTCTTTGTGTCCTGTGAACAACAACGGCGTGGTGTTAATTGTTTGCTGTTTTCGCGATCGCGTCGCGCATGAGGATATCACCAGGTAAACTCGCCACATTTTTAAGCATTTTGTTGTTCAACAGCATCAAGACTGACGGAGTGTGTTTGAGACAACCTCACAAATGTCACAGATGACACATTTGGCGTTTTTTTGCTGGTTTGTCGGTAGCAGCTCCTGAAACGCAAGACTGACACACATCTGTTCGACCAACGCCAGTTGATCTAAACGCCAGTAGATCTGGAACACCGGCCGTGAGAAAGTGGTTTTTTTCCCGAAAGGTCAAGGCCCGCCGCTCGCGCACTCTGTCTGCGCATGCGCATCGCAACGACTGACCCCCTCCATCCACTCCCGGGAGGTTATAGTATGACGTGTTCTGACGTCACTCTCTCTCCCTGTCATTTATTTGGCTCGAAACACATATTAACAAATTGCTCAGTGATGAACAACTACTCAGATCATTTACCTAAGCAGTGCGCTTTGTCAAAACGAAGTGTGTGTTCATTACACTGACATTCTGTTCTGCAATTGTTATTTACTTGTATTTTATAATTTGACTTTACATACTGCTGGGTGGTTTGTAAAGTTTACAATAACTAGTATTATCATTATACTATATTTTCAAAAATATATAATAATCTCAAAAGTAATGCCTTGGAGTAGAAAATAGTAATGCTTTATTAAAATTTAAAACTAAAGTACAGTATTTGAATGTGTGTATTGTGTCTACTGTTTGTTAACTCACCATATTCATAATGGGTTTGTGGGGTTAGGGGTGTGTGTGTGTGTGTGTGTGGGGGGGGGGGGGGGGGGGGTTAGGGTCTTTAGGTCCCCCCACCCCTGCCACCAGTATATTTTTAAGCAAATATTTCTAACTTTTATTTGAATATTCAGTTTCCTACCATCTTCTCTTAAAGGGTAATTGCCAGGTAATCCGCCCTCCCCCTTCGCACACACATGCACACAAAGAAAACACACAGTATAATTCACAGCCTCGTTATAGTGCATAAATATTTATGCCATTTACACCATCAAACTTAGATTGCTAAGGATGAAGAACCTTTTGTTCTTTAAAGAACCATTTGTAATAGCTGAAGAACCATCCACAAAATAAAAAGGTTCTTTGACGTATGATGGGTCTTTAAAGAACCATGAAGACATCTGAAGAACCATTTAAGAACCATAATTTTTTTGAGTGTAGCGCTGTCCTTAGAAAGTAAACGTTATGAAAGTATTTAGGAAAAAACGCCGCGTATATACTGTTTATCATGACTCTGGTTTTACGTGGCCTATCAACACAATTTAAAAACTGGTATATAACACCTTGTTGCTTTGTCATCTTGAAGTGATCAAGTTTCTTGTTAGTAACGGTAATGGCATTGTAATGATAGTAATTAGTTAGATTACTTGTTACTGAAAAAAGTAACACCATTAGTAACACCGTTACTTATAAAGCTGTTATTCCCATCACTGAATTTAACTGAATATATATGTTGAAGTCTGACATTGATCCTTGATCATATTTGTACCCTAACACAATACTGAAACAGCAGCGAGGTCACTGCTAAAGTGCAGTAAGACTTCAATGGTATTTCTGCTGATACACAGCAAATTACTAATAACACTTTAAACTATTGTGCTTCTTTATGTATGGGCAGGATGAATGTTGTGATGATGCTGTTTTAAATATTTTTAACCTTTTTAACCTTACCATTAAACATTAGGATTCTAACATGTAAATAACAAGAGGCAGCTTTGCATTAAAATCACAGGTTTATTCATTTCATTAAATCAATATTAAAAATTTAGAATTTTTTTTGTTTTTGTTTGTTTTGTTGGTGTTGTTGTTGTTGTTTTAATTGTATGATATTCTGCCTCCAACTGGTCTGGATCATATCTGTAAAGGAGAGTCCCACCCAGCCCATTTGCTCAGTCACTCCATCTACAAAAGAAAAAACCAAAAGCAATAACTGAGTAAATCTAATGAGAAAAAAAACCATAACAAACTTTTATACTCACTTATTTATTGATTCAAGGTTTTCTACTTAATATGCATCATTGTCGTTTTATGGTCAACCATAAATTAAGGACATTTCAACAAAATTTCTCAGAAAACACGTGACTTTTCTATATTGGGAAGATGGGATGTACCACTGTGAGAGGAGCCTGGTGGAATAGTCCAAGTGAAAATATCTTTAATCTGAAAAGTCAACATTTGTTTTCAGTGTCACGTTTCTAAGCCCTTACATGCCTTGACCTTTGCAAACAGCTCAAATGACTAACTCTGAAAGCAAAAGTAAATAGCTGGTGAAACAACCCCAAAACAGAAAGTTTAAAAAACGTACAAAGCATAACATGTCCCGTTAAAACGACTCAAAACGAAACTCACGGGCAGAATAAAAGCTCCGATGGGGACACAAACTGTGGTTTTCTGGATGACACAGCTGTAAACCCAGATGGTGTTGGACATCCTCTGAAGCAAAGACGTGTACCTTTGTCTTTACGTCGAGGCAGCAGGAAATCACACCAAGAGACAGGTGAAAAGCATAAATGTGTTATTTTATATGTGGCAGACTTCAGAACACTTCATGCACATCCAGAGTGAGCTAAGGAGTTTCTTTCATATCTGTTTATATGTGATCAATAATCAAATTTGATTTGATTAAATGACTGATTTTAATGCATATTTCTTTAGTCAAAATGTGATTTATGCGCAGACTTTTAGCTTAACTTCAAGAGGTTATCATAAAGTAGGGCTATTAACTACTAGGAGTTATGGCCATTATTACACATAAAGCATAAAAAAAACTTAATGATGAGAAGTTGTTTTCGTATTGCTTTTATTTTGACATAGCAAGAAAGTAAGTGCTGTATTTTGTGTGTTGTGTGTGTGTGTGTTCATTTCTAGATTTGGCTATTAAATAATCTGTTTGACAGATGGCAATAAGGTTACTGTGCACACACTAAGTTAACCTAATTTGGAGCTATGAAGACACACAGAGCTGCATGGTGTTGCTTAGATGGACTTGTTTTGCATGTTTATATTTCCCAAAGATACAGTTAGAAAATACTGATGGAGAGATGCACTGAGGAGAAAAGACTTTCAGCCAAATTCCTCTGCATATGAGCAACATGGGCTGTCAAAGATATTACTCGTAAAATAAGACACCGGTTAGCATTTTGCACTTCTGCTTTTCCCTTGTTGTTTCTCAGTCCCCCGTTCTCTCTTCACAGTTTCTACATCCTCACATATACACAGCAAAAATGCCAGTGTTGATTTTTCAGTGTTAGTAGATTTCAACAGAGTTCCGAGTTAGTTCAACACTTAATCGAGTTAAAATAACACATCGGGAGTTGATTCCTGAAAAGTGTAAGTGTGGACTTTAGTCGTTACTGCATTTTAACACTGTGGGTGTTAAATTAGACCACGCCTTCATTTCCTGTGGAGCTTCGCATTTCAGAATCTTCGGTCGCCATTTTTTCTTGCTGCTGCGGTAAGTTTTATTCGGTCAAATATTAAGTTTTAGATTGATATTAAAACAAGTAACATGATAACTGATGGGCAGATGAAGCTTCATGAAGCATTGAAGCTTTTCATCCAATTGGTTCACCCCAGCGCAAAGCTTCTTGAAGCTTCATTTGCTCTAGTAGGACATCTACTGGACGTAAAAATATTAGTTGGCAAGAATTTGAAGTGTGGCCTTTTTTCCTATTTCCCGACTCCGCACTCCTTTGCTTGAGTCGGGAAATAGGAATTCAACAAAACTGAACCAGAGTCGTCATTTCAAAGCCAAGTATGTAAGACACAACTGCATGGAGTGTCCATTGTTTAGTTATAGCCTGGGCCTACTGCTGTGTTAATGACATCTTATTTATTCATTTAAGATTTGGGGACAGCGTCCACAATACAGTCCACAATATAACATATTGCTGGAGAGACAGCTAGTTAAAATCTTGTCATTTGCTTTTATGTTTATTTTGGGGTGTCCTGTGTTATGGTGCTTTGAGTTTTTGGAGTTTTCTATTACAAATATTCATGGTTAGTTTCTTTGTTTTCATCCTTGGGCTATTCTTATTTACAGTTTTGCTATCTAGCTTAGTTCTTGGTTATAGTTTGCTTTTAGTCACTGTTTCAGTATATACCACCCATCTCTGTGTAAGGTGTTCTCATGCTTTAGTTATTTCCTGGTTTATTTTGGAAACTCTTGTCTCATGTATGTTATATTTAGTTTTGCTTCACTTTGCAATCTGCCTCCTCCTCTGTCTGCTTTTGGGTCCACACTTGAACCAACTCCAAACATGACAGTATCACCATTCACCTTTTTACTTAGAGAAACATACTTAGATGGTACTAAGATGCTGCCGTGATGCCACAAGTTGACAGGGAAGCTTTTGTTTTGGGGGTGCTTAAAATGTAAAATGGAAGCAATTTACAAACAGGATTTGAAATGATGAGTTTATGTCTTTCTTTAAAAGAAGAAAAAGGCTGCTGTTAATTCAACAGATGCCCACAACATGTGGTAAAAGACTTCTAGGCTTAAATCGGGTTAAACGAAGTTGAAAATGTAATGTCTTTTTATGTTGTTTCTGTTTAGCTGCATTCAAATTATTTTATTTGAATGCATATATTACAAGGAGAGCAGAGATGTAATTCAAAGTAAAAGCCTTTTCTATTTTGGAATAAACTGAACATTTATTTGATTAAATACTCTGAAATTATTTTGTTACTTCCACACATATATGAGCTTGAGCCCCAGACTCCAACGGCCAATGCAGTGTATCCCAGGAGCAAATCTGTTTTATTACTCGGTTAAGTCTAATGACTTCAGTGCTGAGTGTATTTGAATAGGCAGTGACCTGTTTTTTAGTTTCCATTGGAAAACAATATTACTGTATCCCACTTTTTTCAAAGATTCTTTTGGTAAATATGTCACTGGCTGCAATTGTGTGCAAGCTTTTTCACCAGTCTACTGTTCTTTACAGCACTGTCGCCCACTATTATTTATTTATTTACTTTTTCAAAAATGACCTCTGACAAGAAAGCCTAATTTCTGCTGTTCAATACCAGAGAAATTGAAACTTTTACAAATTATGCCAAATTGCAAAATGCTTAGCTCTGTCTCTAATAAAACCTTTCCCGAGGGGGATGTAAGCTGGCAACATAAACAGGGATATGTGGTCCAACTGGCCCAGGCGGGTGATGGTGAGGCTTTGTAGTAGCTCTGTTTAATGTTGGAGCAGACTTTATCCTTTTCGCAGATGTAGCACAGTTTACATGCAGGTGAAATTTGGGGAACACTACTTTTAAGTCCACATGATTAAAGACGTCAGCTTTAATGTGTGCTGCTTCTTATTCATCTTTCTTATTCAGGTGGGTGTGAATGGCATTATGTAGAAGGCTAAGGGCTGAGTTAGATTTAGCATTGGAAGCTATATCTAGTGCCGTGGTCAGAATAGCTTGAATCTCACGAGGAAGAAAAATCTCACAAACTCTAAGTCTGGAGAGCAGTGATTGTCCACAGTCTTAGTATTATTTGCTCATTTTTCATTAATATAAAGGGAAAGACCCCCACCTTGCTGTTGTTTCTTTGAGTTCTGGTTTCTGTATTGACAAGTGCATTGGGTTTTGCTGGGTAAATCCTCTGCAGCAGTCCCCAGTGAGTCTATTATCTTCCAGCTGTAGCCTCAGCTCATCCCCTTTGTTAATAATCGTGGTTTGTGAGGAAAAGGCTGGGCAGCGTAGGTTTGTGCAGTGTTTTCTTTACCCTTTCTCACTCACCAGCTTGGCAGGCTCATTTTTGTTTCCTGTATCACTGCCTCTGCCTTCTATCCCAATTGATCCCAGGATCCTGTCTTGGGAGATGACCTAAACCAGCGCTTGAGTGATACTTTTTGCCTAAATGCTCTGGCACTGCCTTGGGGTAGTCTGTGATCATTAAGTTGTTCTTTCTTTTTTTTTTCTTCTAGAAACCTTTCTTCTAGACACCAAAACATCAAAAATGGGTAATGAATTACCAAAGGAGAGTAACATGGGAAGCTCCCTGAGATGCTGCAAATGTTTTAAAGTCTTGCCTCCATGCAAATCATTTGATGACTTCTACAAAAGTACTATTCATGGGCGATACGTATATGTGTTCAATGGAGGTGAATACTACAGACCAGTTGGTTACGATGATGCATATGAGTGTGATTATTGCTTTAATAAGCCAATCAGAGATCAAGAGGAAATGAGAAGAGAAGAGGAGAGGAAGAGAAGAGAGGAGGAGAGGAGAAGAGAAGAGGAGAGAAGAAGAGAGGAGGAAAGGAGAAGAGAAGAGGAGAGAAGAAGAGAGGAGGAAAGGAGAAGAGAAGAGGAAAGACAGAGAAGAGAGGAAGAGTGGAGAAGAGAAGAGGAGAGAAGAAGAGAGGAGGAGAGGAGAAGAGAAGAGGAGAGGAGAAGAGAAGAGGAGAGAAGAAGAGAGGAGGAAAGGAACAGAAGGGAGGAGGAGTGGAGAAGAGAAGAGGAGAGGAGAAGGGAGGAGGAGAGGAAAAAAGAAGAGGAAAGAAAGAGAAGAGAGCAGGAGAGGAGAAGGGAAGAGGAGAGGAGAAGAGAGGAGGAGAGGAGAAGAGAAGAGGAAAGGAAGAGAAGAGAGGAGGAGTGGAGAAGGGAAGAGGAAAGGAAGAGAAGAGAGGAGGAGTGGAGAAGGGAAGAGGAGAGGAGAGGAGAAGAGGAGAGGAGAAGAGAGGAGGAGAAGAGGAGAGGAGAGGAGCAACAGAAAGAAAAACTGAGTCAAAGACTAAAGGAATCTCACCAACAAGCTAAAGAGCAGCTTGAGAAACAATTGAGCAGCTACATCTTAGATGAATGTGAGTCCAAGCGAGATGTTCTAATAGGGTGTCTGGATGAATTTGCAGCTTACTGTGAATCAAGTAGTGACAGTGATGACCTTCTTGAAATCCTCTCAGTGAAATGCAGTCTCCCAGTTTCAAATCTCAATCTGAATCAGCTCAGTGAGATCCTTTCAGTCCTGGACAAACTTCTGTTTGATGAGTGGATTCGTGCTCCTCCATCCATTAGCACTCTGCAGCACACTCAGGTGTTCATCACAGAGCTCTGTGCTCTGTCTCTGGAAATATCTGAAGGAGTTTCCCTACAAACCATCTCCAATCATATGCAGTCCCTTTTGGTATCCATCAGCCAATCAGCATGTGGTGTTTTTGAGAGTTTCCTCTTGTCTCAAGCCCTGTATCTGAACCTGATGCATGTTTTCAATGACCGTGACAGATCTGATAATGATGCTGTCCTCATAGCCAAACAATGGGCAGAATATGAGATTTCCACTGAGAACCTCTTTATAATTGAATTCCTGAGCACCCTCACATCATCACTGCAGAGTGCAGTTGGAAGAGCCTCTGTGTTCACTTTAAAGATGGAAATCCAGTGTTTAAAGCTTCTCTTATTCACACTCACAGATCTAAATGGAAAAGAAGCCCACTCAAAATCCACTGAAATGCTCCTCAAACTTGTACAAAGAAACCAATGGACTCCAATGGAAGCAGTCACTCTGCTTAAAGCACTGTCACAGAAATATGCAGATGATGATTCCATAACTCAAATCCTTACCTTGGTACGAGTGTATGACATACCACCAGACTGGATAGATGACTGTGGGCACTCTCTAATCCAGCTCCTTGAATCTGCTGCTGCTGAGAGATTTTGTCAGGATTTACAAAAGACTCTAAGAGGAAACGATGAGAACAGTGTAACTGCAGTTCTAGCAGAAGTAAAGATGTTGTGGAATTTGGATGACTCTGTCATTGATATGATAAAAAACATTAACACTGGTGTCCTGAAATATACAGAAAATGTACCAAAAGAAGAAACTTTTATGAAAGATTCATTTAAATGTGAATCTTTGAATGCAGACAACATACAGAAATGTCTGTGTCAGCTCTGCAAAGCAGTGTTCAACATAAGAGGCCGGTGGCCCACAGTGAGGCAGGTGGTGCGGTGGTGTGGACTGGTGCTGACTCATAAAAGTGGAGTGGTACAACTGGTTGGTGTGGAAGAAGACCCATGTGTTACAGCCATGTTTGCAGCCATGCAAGTCTGCATGGGAAACAAATTGGACATTGTGCTGAGCTCTGATCTTCACTCAGAGGAGCAAACAAAGGAGTGGTCTGACTTCTACAAGCACCTTAACATTTCACTTAACACAAACGTGAAGAAGACTGACCCATCATTCCAGGATGTCTATGAAGCAGACATTGTTTATGGTACAATGGATGATTTTGTGTCAGATTATGTTCAACATGGCATAGAGGCAATGGAAACAGGGCATACACCGTTTAGTCGTGGATTTATTATTGAAAAACAAAGTCTCAGTGCTCTGCATGCTCTGGAACTTTCAAGACTCAAAGACGATGACTCCCTGGTGTTTGCTGCGGAGGTCCTGCAGAACCTCATGAGTAAATTTCACAGTGAAGATGTGGGACTGATACACATGTTTATTAAGGCCCTTTTTCAGGTCCTTCACAGTACCCTAAACAAAGACACAATCACTGACAATAAAATCATCACAATCTCAAAGAAAATCACCAGAAAGGAACTGCTTTTTAATGAGATCTTCATTTTGACCTTTCTGGAGAATCTGATGAAAAGTTTTGTTAGTGAAACAGAAGCTGTTAAAAACATGACAGATCCTGCAGGCAAGTGGTGTTTGGAGATTTTATTTGCCTGTGTGGAACAATTTCAAGACTCAAAAAAAAAAAAAAACCAAAGGAGTTTTTGAGATGGTTTCAAATCTTGGGGAACAAAGACTTTGGTCACCAGTAGAGGCCTTAAACGTTCTTGAAGCATTAACTATACACCATCATGATAAAAGCTGTATTTCCATCATGAAGATTTTACATTTGGTGGAAACATATCAGGTTTCTTCCAAGTGGAAAGATGAAAACAATAAATCTCTCCTTGAGCTCATAGATTCATGCACAACTAAGAATCTGATCCAGCATCTAGAAAAGAGCCTTAAAGATGAGAAAACTGAAAGCATTGACAACCTTTTTTATGAAATACGGCAGATGAAAGAAATTGACGAACAAACACTGAGTAAATCATACAACATAGTAACTCATGTAACAAACCTCATCGAAACTGGTGAAATTAAAAAACAGAGAGATATACGGCGAGCTAGGACTCTGAGTCACAGCATGGAGACAGAGGACCTTCAGGAAGTTCTTGCAGTCTTATGCAATGCTGTACACCTCCACAAAGATGAAAGGAAGTGGTTTCCCAGGGCAACTCAGATGATAAGCTGGTGCCTGTTGGCCTTGTCTGACACTGGGAAGCTCCTGGAGATGGGAACTGGAGAAGGGAAGTCTTGTGTCATAGCAATGTTTGCAGTGCTGCGTGTGCTTAGAGGTGAAAAGGTGGATGTGGTGTCCAGCTCCTCTGTGTTATGTCAAAGAGATGCTAAAGAATGGGCCAAATTTTACAAATACTTTGGCATTACAGTCGACACAAACACAAATAAAAATGAGGATAAAGATCGGAAAGAATGCTATCAGAAGGACGTGGTCTATGGAACCATTGAAGCCTTTGCTGCTGATCACCTTCGCCAAATATTTGAGATGAAGGATGTGAGGCCTGATCGTAACTTTCAGTGCATCATTATCGATGAAGTGGACTCACTGCTGCTGGATCAGGGAGTGCAGCTGACATACCTGTCCAGCCCCATGGTCTCCATGCAGCACCTGAACATTATTCTCACCATGATCTGGAGCCACGTCAGTCAGTATGGCTTCCTATCTACAGGACATCAGACATTTGTACGAGGTCCTCCTGCTTCATTCTTCAAGGCCATCTATGACTCAATGAACACAGAAGACACTGAAATTAGTGATCCAATGGACATTTTAACTATTGCTGAAGAATCCAACATTGTGCCAAAAGGATTTTCAGAAGATATCTACAAGAGTGAAAACCATGAACTTCTCATTAAACTGAAAACAGTGAGTCAGGATGCTATGGTTGACTTTTTCAAAGAAATTGAGGACTATGTGCCTTACGGCTTTACTGTTTACACGCTAGATGACAAGGGACTGCTCTGTCTTCAAAAGTGCAGTCCATACAATGACCTGGACATCCCAGAGCTTTCATTTCTTGTCTTGGAGGAAGGATTGTGTTGTCCTCTCTATAAGTCAGAAGAAGTTCTTGTCAAGCCCATTGCAGAATTGATCTCTGAGAGTATTCAGTACACCCCATGTGAAAACAATAAAGACAAAATCAGCATTCCTGGATTCTTGAAGACTCTGGTGGAGAAGAAAGTCTCAGTGTGGGTTCAGAATGCCTTTCTGGCAATGTTACTGAAACAAGGACAAGAATATGTCGTAGAAAATGACAACGTCTGTCCAGTGGACTTCAGATCCACTGGTATTGTTGAACTGAATAAGAAATGGGGTGATGGTCTGCAGCAGTTTGTGGAGATTAAACACCAAGTCAAACTGAGCACAATTTCAACAGTGACAAACTACATTTCCAACGTTTCTTTTTTTGAGAAATACCAGGGGAAAATATACGGAACAACAGGAACACTGGGGAGCAAAGCAGACATTCAGTTTTTTGCAGGACCTGTATCCAAATCTCTCTGTGTGCAAAATACCAACATTCAACAGGAAAAAGTTATTTGAGGTCAAAGGTACTCTGAAAAAAACAGCTGAAGAATGGGAATCTGAAATAAAAGATGTGGTCACGGCTCAGATTTCCCCAAATTCATACAGAGAAGGAAGAGCAGCGTTGGTGATCTGTGAAACTATCAACAAAGCCAAAGAGATCTACGAAGAGCTGAAGAGCAGCATCCCAAATAAAAAATTGATTCTCTACTGCCGCAGTGACAGAGACAGTTTGAGTAAAATAGACAAGGAGCTGCTTCCTGGTGATGTCATTGTTGCCACAAACCTTGCCGGCCGTGGCACAGACATTAAAGTGTCCACAGAGGTGAACAATAATGGAGGGTTATTTGTGATCCTCTCTTTCCTTGCTGAGAACACAAGAGTGGAACTCCAGGCTTTTGGAAGAACTGCACGCAAAGGTAAACCTGGATCTGCTCAGATAATCATTTCCACTGAACACCTGCAGCCATCTTTCAGCACAGTGTCCTCTCTGGAGGAAGCCAAGAGCACAAGAGACAGACTTGCAGCAGAAAAGATAAGTTACATGATGAACGATGTTGCTGAGATGAAACTGCGGGAGGACCTGTTTTCAGAATACTGTGAAACACTTCAAGATATTTATGACACCACTGATGGAGACGAGGAAAGAGCTGTTGTTGCCATCATGAATGAGTTCTGGGGGATTTGGCTGCAAACTAAATCAGAAGAAATTGATCAGTTGAAGAGAAATGAACTGCAAGAGAGTCTGAAAGCTGATTTGTCAAAGGCAAAAAGTCAGTCTGAAAGTCAGACTTCACCATGTTCCAGCATTTATCACTACATCAAGTTTGGAAATATTGCACTGGATGAAAAAAAGTGGGATGCTGCAGCCATAATGTTTGAAAAAGCCATGAAACAGGATAAAAGCTGGGCAGCTGTAGCATTTTACAATCATGCATACTGTACTATACAACAAAAGAAATCAGATTATCTCCCTAAGGCCATAGATGATCTAACAAAGGCACAGGAATCTTTGAGGTTTCTTAATGAGGAACTAATAGTCTGTCTTCAGTTTGTAAAAATGTCCTCTGCAGACTCAGCCAACAGCAACACAACCAGCCTGGAAAAACAGTTATCAACCAGGTCCACAATGTATAGTTACTTTGAAAAAAACATTACTGAGGCCATCCAAAAGTTACGAGAAATAAGAGAGAAAGGGAGGGATGCAATAGCCCCAAAATCCCCAATGTTCTCACTATTTTCAGATGCTGATAAAGATCTCCAAGATGAAGCTTACAATCTCTACAGACGAGGTCTGAAATATGTATTTTCTGTGGAAGAAAGGCCTCGTTTCTCATGGGAAGGTCTGCTGGTGTTCTTTCTTGGAGTTTTACAGATTGTTGGAGGAGCACTGCTCATTGCATTTACATTTGGAACATTTGCTCAAGTTGGAATGGGACTGATTATTGAGGGAATATCAGACTGCATCACTGGCATTGAGGCCATGGTGACAGGAGAATTCAGCTGGAAGTCATGGGCTATAGAAAAAGCCATTTCTATTGGTGTCTCTCTCATTGGGTTCGGAGTTGGAAAGCTGATTTCAAAGGGCTTCAAATGTTTTAAATCCTTAGTTAAATTTGGCAAACAGCTTAAGTCAATGCCAAAATTTCTCTCTAGACAAGCTAAAGATGGCTTCAGTGTTGTTTTAAAGACAAATATGAAGAATGCAGTAAAACACACAGGTAAACAAATTGCAGAAGAACTCATCACCTTTGGACTGGGAAAGGCAGAAGATGAAATAATTAAAACAATATTAGAAGAAATCAAAAGCAAGGTGAAAGAGAGAACTGATCACGAAGTGAAATTAAAAATAGAAAAAGAGCCGTCATCTTCATTAGTAGACCTCATTATTCTTTCACACCTTGAGGACAAAAAACAACTTCATGATCTCCTGAATGACGAGAGAAGAAAGTCTGTTTTCACAGACTTAAGCAAAACTGCAATACAGCCATTCCATGAAGACCTCAGCTGGCAGAACAAACTGAATTCATCCCTCTACAAAGTGATTGAAAAAGCTAAATCACACACTGGAGGAACAGCAAAAACAATTCTGACATTTATACAAGGTGTTCACATGGTCACACTGGCAGGAGAAGCCATCAGTGCAGTGCTCAGCCTGTCAGACAACTTTTTTTCAAATTTTCACGAACAGCTGAAAATATTTAAAGAAAAGCAACGAAAATCAGAGACTGTGAATGTAAGTGATCTGTCTGCAGAAGACATTAAACTGCTGAAAGATTTCAAGCAGGATTTAGGCAGCACCATCAGTACGTTATTGGCTGATGCTTTGGTGGAAGTTTTCCACCAGAAGTTCTCCAGTCACATTGTTTCTATTGTTAAAGACAAGGCAAATGGTGTTATTGGTAAATATGTGAGAAAGGGTTTAAAGAGTGAAAGAACAGAGGAAAAGCTCAGAGCAGGACAGGAAAACAGATACATTGCATACATGCCAAAACACCCAAATTCTAACCTAAAAGTTGAAGGAGAGGCAGGTCAGCGCTCACGATCACATGCTGAAAAGATCAAGAACTCCACGACTGCAGGCACCATCCTTGATATCAGAGTCCTGTCAGAAGCCACTGGCACTAAAGTTGTCATCCTAACAGAGGACAGCAATGGAAGACTTACCAAAATGCAGGAGCTGAGCCCAGACACTCGACATGCCAATCAAACTGTGACCCTGATCTACAGACCAAAGAGTGACCAATACCCCGATGGCCATTATGATGTGCACATCAATAACCAGACAGTGAGCATAGACAACAAAGGCAAGAGCTGTCTGTTTTCTGCTTGGGCACGTGGAATGAAACCACAAGCCAGTGAAGAAGAGATCACTGTGGAAGCAAATCGTCTTCGATCTGTGGAGGCTGATGCTCTCCTCAGTTACCCAGGCCAATGGGAGCCTTTCATCAAGCGGAAAGAATTAACTGAAACAATCAGGGGAGGGGACTGGTACATGTTAGAGGGAACTGCACCCAAACAAGCCATAAAAGAAAGCAAAGAGTTACGTCAGAAATTAGTTGGCCAAGTAGAAAAATACAAAAACTGGCAAACACATGCAAAAGGAAATAAAGGAATTGGAAAGTTCATCAATGCAGATCACCAGCCACCAGTCAGTAGCATATTGAAGGCCAGAAAATTGAACCAGAATAGCAGATTAGCAGAAGCCATGCTTGAAGTGGCAACAAACTCATCTACTGGGAACATTTCTGATGTACATAAATATCATGACCGTGAACTTCCAACAGTTTATGTGCCTGCAGAAGTACATCGTGAATTTCCCAGTACAAAATCACCAGCCTTCAGAGACCTCTTGGCTGCAGCCATAAATAGTAATGATGTTGTGGGTACTTTCAAGCTGACAATCCTTGGTTCAATGCCAAGATTCTGGTTGGATAGTAGCAGGAACTTCAAAAACTTCCAGAATACAAATATAAGCAAAAGCAGACTTAAAGATTTTGAAAAAAGTTTTCCACACCACAGTGAAAAGATGGTAAAGGAATGGTCTGACCAGCTTAAAAACAAAGGTGTTATGACAGATGACCATCTAACTACTATTAATAATTGGATCGCTAACCAGGGCTACAAAGATCAAAACGATCCACACAGGAAAGAAGTTGCCAACCTCCTCTGATGAAAAGGTAACATCAAATTTTACATCATATTATATGTGATTCATAATGAAAGGGATGGGAGGTACCTGGAGTAGCATGCATTGTGGTAAGCATCTGACCAGAGTGGATTTCTGTTTTCTTTTCAGTTTGCGAGAGAGGAGAATGTGACTCTTACAAGCAAATGAAGTACAGTGAAAACCTGGAGATCTTCCACCTGCCTAATCATCATTATCAGATATCTCTGTGCCTTGGTTTAATTTTAACTTAATTTTTGTATTCAGTGTGCTTATCACAGAAAAAAACTGTTTGTTTAGCCATTTTTAGCTCAGTATAGATTGTAAATTAATTTGTTAACTTGCTTAGACTTTGTAGCAAAGCAATAATTACACTGTGTCCAGCAAATTAGTGTGGTGATATTAGATGTGATAGTTTTAATCTTTCAATACCAATGTTGACAATAACAAAAAGGGAAGATTTTAAAACCTGAGACCTGTTGACATTTGTCACCTTTTAACTCAATGTTCAAATATATGAACAGCTGAAATTGGTCACACATGTTCTGACTCCTTAGCCAGTGCACAAAGAGGACACAAAAATGCAGCAACAAAGTGTGTCTTAAAGTACATTAATAATCACTCTCAAAGGCTTCTAAATCATTAACTCCAGAGTGCCTGAGGGTCCTCCAGTGTTCAAGAGATAAACTACACATGTGTTATATTAAGATCTAGCAGCTTGATTTTCTTTTCTGTTGGTTGGAGCACAAGGTGACTGCTGATTCTGCAAGAGCCTGACTGTGAAAGAAGCTCTGGAGATAAAGAAACTGCTTGCAATGAATCACAGAAGCTACAGAAAAAAACCTGCATGTAGTTCTCTGTAAGCAGCATCCCATTCGTTATCTGTTTAATTCAGTGTAACTATGATGGTGGTGGCGAGGGAGGTTAACAATGAAATTATAATACATATTATCTGTATTCACCTGAAAACCATATATCCATATCTCTAAAATATTTCTGTCAAAATAAAAGTGAGTTAGTAGTAATAATTGCAGTGATTTCCTGTTTTCTTCCAGTGGTGCAGATTACTGTAAACTGTAGTAATTTCCCTTACTACTATGGAAATGTTTTTACACAATACTGGACAATAAAACTGCAGGGAAATGTACCAATATGATATTACATATTTTAAAAGTTTATTTAAATATATTTAAAACATATTGGTGAAAATATGGCCTATAAACATAATTGGCCACTGTTATGAAATTCTGGATTAAATTGAATTACACACAAGCTGGTTGTCTTTGTGAGTTTTTAATTTGTCTTTGCAAAGTGGTCAGAACAACAATACAAATTTAATCAAGATTCAATCAACCAGGTTCAATCAAAGTTATCACTCTGTGTCATATGGAAACCATGCTGCTGTTTTTAGATGGAATAGGCACCGTTAGTGTGAAGCAACAGTTATAAGAAAAAAAAAACAGAGACAAAATGTCAGGTTTACGGAAAATTGAACCCAAACACAGGACTTCCTAATTACTAAGTTAAACTTTCAGTCTATTTTATTTCATTATTTATTTGTGCAATATCCAGATCGCGGCTGTGGGTGGGATTAAGGGGCCTCTTCCTGTAGTTGAAATTCATGGCATGCTAGTGGTACCAGTCTCTCTCTGATCTCTAGCTTCAGCCGGGGTGGAGTGAGGCAGTGTCGCAGTTCCCAAATAGTTGTTTCTCATCCGTCAGGTTAAAGCTGGCCCAACCCGGGGTAGCGGTCATGTCCGGTTAGGGGCTCTGTTGGCTCTCAGGTGACTGTTTCCTCGCGGCTGCGTGCAGCGGGGCTAGGGGAGGGTCTGTGCTGACGGACGTGGGTTACTGACCTGGTAGCCTGGCTGCCCCTGGGTGGGTCCGGGATGGGCGTGAGGTTCTGGGGGCGCTCCGTCTCTGGGCTGGGGCCCGGGCCGGGCCTCGGGGGCTTGGGTCCTGGTTGGTGTGTTGGTTGTGGGCGGGTGGGTGCATGGGGGCCCAGCCCTGGAGCAGGGTGCCGCCGGTGCATCGAGCCACCTGGGGGGCTCTTCAACTGGTGGGGAAGATTGTCACATCTCGCAGGAGCTTTCCTCTCCTCAGAGGAGGCTACCACCCCCCCTGTCCCCTTCTGGCTGCCTCTGCCTCAATTTTATCCCACAACTTAGACATTCACATTACTCACACTCTCATTACACATACATATAGGATCTTGGGGGTGGGCATGATACACGGAATCCAAAGTACCATCAGGGTGTACACCCCACCGCTGGCGTCGTTGCCCACCTCTCAATGTTAAATACACGTAGACATTGAGGGCTAGCAGGAGGGACCATGCGCTCACCTGCTGCTCTCTGGCAGGTAGCTCCATGCCCTCCTGGGTTTTAAATGCACCTTAGAACACACATGCATCAACATTACAATGAGCGGGTGGAGGGAGGTTTGGAGTCTTCTCTCACCCCCATTCTCTGCGACCTGCTGGAGCGGGGGGGCTAGGAGGAGGAGTTGGCCGTCCGACTGCGGTCTGGAGTGTGGGGCCTCCCTGCTGCTGCGGAGTCGGGGCGGTCTGCCTCCCCCCACCGCAGGGAAAAGGGTAACACCACCTGGGTCTGGGTGCAGTTCCCCCCTCCAGGGGCAAGGGTACCTAGACCCGGTTTGTAGAGTACGCTTGGGGAGTGTGATCGTGTGTACAGCGTCTCTTTATGTCTGTCTCCACGTTGGTTGAGTGTGGAGTAAGTGCATATGAGAGCATGAGGGTGGGAATGGATGTTTGTGTCTGTGTGTGCCTGTATGTCTGTGTCTATATGTCAGGTTGGGTATCAGGCGCCACCTCTCTGGGGACATCTCAGGCCCTCCAAGGTTTGGAGACTTATCTCCCCCTACCACCACTTCCCCTGCCAGTGGCGGACTCCCTCAGACATCGGTGCGTTGGTGGTTCTTTGTGTCCGGGGATGGGTGTCCAGGTACACACCGGCTCACTCCTTGGCGGCCGCTTATCGGGGCCTGGAGCCTGGGGCTCGCTCGGGCCACTTCGGAGGTGGGGTGCCCCCAGCCTCTCGGCCTGGGGCTCGGTCACTCAGGCATGGCTGGCTGCCGGCGGAGCTCACGGGCGCGTCACTGCAACTCCCCCTGGCTTCTGCTCCGCGGCTGCTGAGTGACCCCTCATCTGGGACTCTCCTCAGCTCTTTCTGGGACAGTGGCGCGGCTGCCCCTCTGTTGGTCTTCCTTGGTCTCTTGTGTTCTGGGGGCCTCTGGATGTCTGGAGTTTTGATCTCCTCCATACCTGCTTCATGCCCTGGAGGACGGGGCTGCGGCCCCCCCACACCCTCTAGCAGATCATTACATGAAGGAACCTTTTGAAAAAACAAGCGCGTCCATGCTCACAGGTGTACACACGGGTGATCACACCCACAAACTACACCCTTTTTGGCTCCTACCTCAAAGCACACTGTGTTATGTTGATCTTATGTGCTGCACAATAATGTTTAATATTTAGTATTTACTGTCATATTCCCATATATCATTGTGATGTTGTTTATTCTATTACTCTTGTTCTCTTCTGCTTGTTTTCTTTTTTCTTTCTCAGCAGGTGATCCAGGTGATCGATATATGCATTTTTTTCTTTTTTTTTTCTGCTCATTCTGTTGGTTTTTGTCTTTTGCCCTTCTCCCCCGTCCCTCTTCTCAGCTGTTTCTCTTTCCCTCTTTCTTTCTCCCCTTCTTTCCCCCAGTCAAGTCTGTCCCGTATTCAGTAAGTGAAAATAAAATAAACAATAAAAGGTGAATCAAATGGACCATTACGGCAAGGCTGGGATGGTCAATTTGGTAAAGTAAATCCGTTGGGCATCTTTCTTTGCCTTTAGACAACAATTCTGATGGCAAAAGAGCCAAACGGGACAGGCGAAAAAAAAAAAAAAAAAAAAAAGTATATAGAGCTTTCTACTTAGCTGAGCACTCCAAGCGCTTTCTACAGGCTTCGTTCAGCCGGTCACACACATTTTCATACCCTCATTAGGGAGTTTCATAGAAGCAGAGTGTAGGAACATAGACTCTCCTGGAGATTAAATGGATGAAAGAGATGGAGCTAAACTTCACCGAAGCCTTGACAAAAGGCTAAAATTGGTAGCAGATGTTAAGTGTTAGTGCTATTATATCTGATGCACAACTTGAATCCCGTCGACCAGGCAGGCCCTTAAAAGCAGCACATATAATTATTCCATTCACCTCAGATTTACAGCTAACCGCAGTCTCAAAGATGAAGCCCACCACACACCATGTTGATTCAATCGAAATTAAAATGTTTTATTATTCGCTCCCTGTGCATACAAAGAACTTTGATCATGTCACTGTGAACAGGGCATTAATACAGCAGAACAGATCTGCACTGCACACACAGATACTCGCTGGAATGACAGGATAAGAACCCTGAGTCTGGAATTATCATCTCTTCTTTTATTCATTGGTGGTCGTGTTGTTAAGTAAGTCACCAAAACGTACAACTTAAGCAAACTGATGCTGATGTTGCCAGATGTCAAGTTGTCAACATGACAAAAGACACAACTATCAATCACAGGCAAAACTCTGTGATTACAAAACTACTCAAAGAGCTGAAATGTTAATGTGAAATTATTTTGTTCTATGTTTATTGCTTCATTAATTCATAGATTGAGTAATAATGGCAGTTATTAGTAATGCTGGCTCTCTTGCATTGAACTCTTCAGACTGCGACGACGGCCTTGCCGGTGTTTTCTCCCTGCAGCATCCCCATAAAAGCAGCCGGCATGTTATCAAAGCCTTTTGTGACGCGCTCCCGACACTGCAGTTTGCCCTGTGGACGCACAATACACAGATCACAAATACAATACATCACAACAGAAACATGGGGAAGCATGTTTATATCTTTATTTAAAAGAAAAGGCTCACACTAACCTCTTTCACCCACGCTAACAGTCTCTTGAGGGTCTCAGGGTGCTTGTGCTCCCACCTACTTTGCAAGAATCCCTCCATCTTCAGCTCCTTAAAGATCATGGTGAAGTAGGGATACGGACCTAAAACACAGGTCGTTCAAGAGAAAAATTTAACCCATCTTTCACTCACAGAAACTACAGTTCATGTCTACAATAACCATCTGTGTGCCTCCACAGCACTTGTGGATCTTTAGCAGTGCAGCTTCTCCCTCCAGTGGAAAAAATACATGAATACAGAAGAAGTTGTTGGTGGTGTATTATATGCATTTTGTGTTCTTCGCAGTGATATTTGTGGGCCTTTGGGTTCCAGGCCCCTCCAGAAAGGTCACTGTTCCCCTTCAGTCTAATGCCATCTACATACCTTTACACCTGTAATTCAAATGAATTCATACAGTTTGGTAATGAAAGCTTTGAACACCCCAGTTGTCACTCCAGTAAGAATCAAGCTAAATGTTGACTGGGAGCTGTAAGTGTGCCAGAGACAGTTTAAAAAGGGGTTTATTTTATATGTTTCTGTCATAGATTTGTGTGTATTTAATTTATTTGCTGAAATTGATTAAAAATTATTTTAATGAGATTTTTTTTAAATTGTCTAAAATATGTGATTATAAAATATTGTTATATAATATTTTATAATTATATACAATAAATATAATTATAATTTTTTAAAGGCTGTGTAAATGAGCTATACACCTTGCTGTAAAGTTTGTTTGAGGTACAGTGTAACGGTCACATGACCAGAATTTAGCTGAAGGCAGAACCGTTGCATTGTGGGTCAGAACTAGCATGGACACAGAGGAAGGACATCCAAAAATTTAATCAGATTCTTGGACATTACCATGAGCGACTTTAAAAATGTCTGAGAGAGGGGGGCAGAGAGAAAACTTCCAAGGACATCAGTGATGTGTGGACATTGCTGTTGGACATCTGTCGTTCCAAGTACACTGACCCCACCTGAGCAGCTGATGGAGAGACCTGACTCACAAAGTCCACGCACCAAGTTGCCAGACACGAATCTCCGCTGTAGAACACCCATCTGGACCTCCTGACAGTCTCACGGGTTTCTCGCCCCATGCACCTGCCTGCCTCCCTGCCTCAACGCCAGGGATTTCAGATTTCGGACCACTCACCCAGACCACTCACCCCTCCACGCCACTACTGACCACCCACAGCAATGACTCTGACCCTTTCCCCGGACCCAGCCAACCAGTTTGACTCTCCCTTCAGCCCAATCCTTGGAACAGCAGTTTCACTGACGAGCGACCAGATTGTTTACTTAGCTCAGGCTGCATAAACCCCTTAGGTTTAGGTGTTGCTTCGAGTACTTGTTAAACTCACGTTTCAGTTTTCTGACTGTGTGCACTTGCTGAGAAAATAAACGTTGTCACTGAAAAAAAAAAAAAAAAAAAGGTTAAAGCTGGCCTCCCCCACTCTCTCATTGCCTGATGTTAGGGCCTTCCTCTCTTTTAATTACTATATTGGTCATAAGTTTGCTCATTGCTAAAAGGTAGGGCAACCTCTATGCTGAAATGACTTAATTGATATTCAGGGAGGCGTTCCAGGTCACGGTTTGAACCGTCAGCCATTAGGTCCAAAGTTGCAGTTTTGTGAAGAGACATCTGCCTCTCCAGAGCAATGTTCCCTCTAAGCTGCGCACGTGCGCAGTTGCGCACTGTTGGCACGGTCTCTGCGCACAGAAAATCTGCGTTGCGCACAAAAAAAGTAACCTGAATTGAAATTAAAATTAATACTTCCAACAATCATGTTTTGCAGTGTTAGTCAGTAAGTGACTGGCTGCTAGGGTTGCCAACTCCCTGAAAAATAAATAAGGGACACCTCGTGGCCAGGGCCGGGCGACCCAATTGTCTTCACCCTTCCCAGTGTGGTGAATTTTCTAGCTCTTTTTTTGTGTGTGAAATTATTTTTTTAACCATTTGACTTGAATTTGATTTAAGTAGATGCATATTCTATTCTTTGTGATATGAACACATGTGAAACAAATGATCATTTAGCCATTTATTTTTAGCTCAAAATGACAACATTAACACAATAAAACAGGTCTCTTTCTTAAACAGAAGCCTGTCATGCTTAACTTTTGAGAATATAAGTAAATCTTTCTTTAAAAGAACTCTGTCCTGCTTAACTTAAAATAATAGAAAACAATAGAAAGAAAAACATTCTTGTAACAGTGCACATTTAGTGCATTTAGTACAATTGGCTTCAGTTGAGGTATTATTTCAGCTTTTCTAATGCTAATCAGCTGCTCCTGTTTGTAAACCCGCTTGTTCCCATGATTACGCATCATAACTCATCATCATTGTTCATCTATGTATTACTTTTATGTATTAGTCATCTATTTGTTGTAATCATCTATTCTTGCAGTTGTTTATTACACAAAATAAATTATATTATCACACTTCTGGCCACATAGCGCTGATATTCACTGCACATGCCCATATTAACTTTTTCCAGCCAGGTGTTTTCCTTTTCCCATTCTTCCCTTTCTCTGAGGGGAACAAACATTGCTGCTCTAATGCTGGGCTCACACTGTGCGGTTTTAGGCCCATTTTGAGCCGATTTTTGAGTGATCGGACCGATTTTGGCCTTCATCGTGCGTCGTGTAGTATACGTGGGGTAACGAGAAGCGATTACAGTTTTTTCCAGTCGCTAACAAGCGTTTGTCCAAACAGTTGTCACATTTGCAAAACTCTAAACACAATTAGCACAGCATCGGTCTGTTGTGGCCATACCATTCTTACATTTCATGTCGTGTTCACCCAATATGCAGTCAGTGAACACATTTCCACAATGCTTACATTTTCTTAACAGACAAGCTATACCTCCCAACAAAATTATGGACTGTTTTTGTAGTATTTACGAATGTTAACACACAACATCCCACAATAGCAAAAACAATATTCCAAACCGTAGATACAGTATAAAAACCTCTGCTTCTGCAATGATATCAGTACAAAAACAATATCAATATCAAAAATATATCTCAGCTGATAATAAACAAACAATTGAATAATTGACACACAGCTGATTTATGTTGGGTAAATTGGGCCAACGACAGCTTCTTCCATTCTGGCTTAGACTCAGTGGGGTTTATAAGGCAAGACCTTGAGGAGTGATGTTTTTGGAAACAAAAAAAAGACAAACACTGTAATGTCTGGTCGAGGAAGAGTAAGAGCAAGGGGCCCAGGGAGAAGAGCAGGCCCAAGGAGAGGGCAAGGTAGAGGTGTAAGAATGCGTGGTGGTGGCATTCCAAGGGCTGCAAGAACAGTAGTCAGTGATGAAATTCGTGCCACTATCATTGACCATGTAATCAACCATGGTCTTTCACTAAGAGAGGCTGGTGAAAGAGTGCAGCCCAATTTGAGGCGGTCAACAGTTGCCTCCATTATACGCATCTTTCAACAAACCAACAGGTAAGTATTGCATTTTACATGGATTGTTTCTATTCTCACTTGACATGTCAATATGGTCATACAGTAATGCATATGTTGAATTTTTTGTCTTTCTAAAGAATGCAACATCTTCCACCCTCTGGGGGAAGAGGAAAGCTCCTCAGTAATGATCAGGAGCTTGCCATTGTAGAAATGGTTACTGCAAATAATGCAATAAAACTGCGTGAAATTCAAACTAGAATTGTGGCGGACCATGAGATATTTGACAATATCGATAGAATCAGCCTCACAACCATTACGCGGACATTGTCCAAACACAGAGTGCGGATGAAGCAGCTCTACGCTGTTCCCTTTGAGAGGAACAGTGAGAGGGTCAAGGAGCTACGACGACAATATGTCCAGGTATAGTGTATATTCAATCCAATGTCCAGTTCTATAAGCTTTGCACTTTGCAAGTAGGTAACCTACACAATACTAGGTTACAGTACAGTATGGTATACAGTAATAACATGACTTACATAAACTTTGTTTCAGAGAGTTATGGAATTGGAGGCCAACCACGCCCCTCATAAATTCATATACATCGATGAGGCAGGATTCAATCTGGCCAAAAGGCGTCGACGTGGACGAAATGTAATTGGAAAAAGGGCCACAGTTGATGTGCCAGGACAGAGAGGGGCAAACATTACCATGTGTGCAGCAATTGCAAATGCAGGATTACTCCTTCACAGATGTCAGGTTGGACCCTATAATACAGAGCGCTTGCTTGCCTTTCTCAATGATCTCCACCAGCGCCTGGTTCCAGAGCAGGGTCAGGAGGGTGAAAACATGAGGACCTTTGTAATTACCTGGGACAATGTGGCTTTCCATCACTCGCAAGCAATAACAACATGGTTTGAAGTCCACCCAAGACTGGTAAGTCTCTTCCTTCCACCCTATTCACCTTTCCTCAACCCCATAGAGGAGTTCTTTTCTGCATGGAGGTGGAAGGTTTATGACCATCAGCCACATGACCAGATGTCCCTCCTCGAAGCCATGGATGCTGGCTCCAGGGACATCACAGTTGACGATTGCCAAGGGTGGATCCGACATACCAGGCGATTCTATCCCAGGTGCATCGACTTGGATAACATCAGATGTGATGTTGATGAAAACATGTGTCCTAACCCTGAAGATCGCAGAGATTAGATGCAAAGTTTTTGCCTTTTTTTAGCCCCCCTCCCCCCCTTTTGATCTTGGCTTTTTGCTGTTGTTTTTTTGTTCAGAATGCTCTTGTGTGTTTCATGGATATTTTGTTCACTGTAAGCAATACTGTAAAACTTTCTCTGTCCTATCATACTGTGTTTCTACTGTACCTCCTGTGGTAAACAGTAAAGAAACAAAAACTTGTTTGCTTTTTACTGGAATGCTTTTGAATGTGAACATTACTGTACATGTGGACATACAGTTACTAACCAAGACATTTCTGGTGTCAAAATGGTGGATTGCATGTTTCGCATGCAAATACCTGTAAAACTGAAACATAAAAGTCTATGCAGTTTTTGTAATGTCAATAATAGCCAGTATTTTGAAACCTGGTGTACTTTGATTGACTGCATGTACCTTGTGAAGTGAAAACAAGTGTTATTCTTTGACAGACTAATTTCATTTTGAGTCAGATTTATAGTGTTTTTGTACAGTTAGTGTGTGCAGAGAAAGATGTGTTCTATTTTGAAATGAAGAGTTAGTATATATTTAACAAAATGTATTTTTGAGAAGAAAATTATCCAGTTGGCCAATTGTGTTTTGTAGGTGTGAGTCTGTGTTAAGAGTTTAGAAAAAGTATCTGAAGTATGGGTAGGCGCTTGTTAGCGATTGAAAAAAACTGTAACACCTCACGACCAGCTCCCGATCATCAATCGCTCGTGAGCCGCTCACACTGCTCGCGCGCAAACACGTAAACGCCGTGAAAAAGACGGAGCAGCACGGCTGTGCAGCGTGTGATCTGGACACAAGCGACGGAGGCACAACTTGGAGAACTTTGGAAAGCTCATCCGAGCCTTTTCGATGTGGCATCACAAAATTATCATGACCACAACAACCGTGAAAACAGTTGGATTTACATTGCTGCTCAATCACAGCTGCCCGATCAATGTTTTTCATTAGCAATTTAGCAAAGTTGATGGTGGTGGTGTGTCTGTGTGAGTGAAAGACAGAGAGAGAGAGAGAGCGACAGATTTTCTGTTATAACCTTCATGTTATGGAGGCACAGTGTGAGCACTCAGGTCGCATCAGAGCATCGGGCCGTATAGTGTGAGACCCTGCATCGTGACCTACCAACTTCTAACCCCTGCGAGTCAATCGTGCAGTTTGAGCAGGAGCTGAATAACGTGACTGAAAAAAATTGCACAGTGTTTGCCCAGCTTTAGGTTTACTGTCGTCCGAGACTTGCACCGCAGTGTCTGCGTTTGTTTCCCTGTTGGCCATGCTTCTTGTTGTGGTCATTTGTTGTCTTCCGGTATTTTCTCCGTAAGCGACCTTTCCTCGACCAATGAGATGAGTGGTAATCTGAATTGTCATACTCGTAAGTGTGCTGTCAGCTCATTGGTCACAAAGCAGGAGAGGGGCTGGGAATTATGTTTTCAAACAAAGCGTTAATTCCATTAACATTTATAGACTACTTTTGATTCTCACTGTATTACGGGACAAAGTGCGTCCCTTATTAGCTCAATACGGGACGTGTACTTTTGTTTCTAAATACGGGACGATTCCGTATTTTAAGGGACGGTTGGCAACCCTACTGGCTGCTCCCATATGGAATTAGAACGATGCCACCTTATAGTTCAGCCGATGCGTATACGCAATCAATCAACGTCATTGACAGGCTATGACAGCGTCCTTATGTGCCGACACCGGTGTTTTAGCTAGCAAAGCGGCGTGGCTGATGTGGAGTGAAGCCACGTTAATTTCAACGTGTACAACCATTGGAGATGTGAGCAGGACAGACGGAACAATTGACGGAAAAAGTGTTGACTTTATACCAGTTTTTAAATTGTGTTGATAGGCCACGTAAAACCAGAGTTGTGATAAAAATATGCAATGTTTGGTTTTCTTCCTGAATACTGTCGTTGTTATATTTACTGCTGTAAGAAACGGTAAAAACAGCGTTTTATAAGAAAAAAGGCTCGAAAGCCTGTGAGCAAAAACAAACCCCACCCCCCACCTTTCCCATTGGTCCAAAAAAGTACCATGTCGACCAATCAAAAAATGATATGGCAACATGGCATCTTGTTGTTAAGAAGCTGCAAAAAACTTTGTTGTTTGCCAAACTGAGTTACTTTTTGAAGAAGTAACTATATAATTAATTGCCCAACATTGGTCATTATATACTGTATTTTGCAGACAGAGAGTTACAGACTCTCTCCCAGACCACACTCATACTCATATGATTGTATGGTTGCCGGTTCAAGCCCCGGCTTGGACAGTCTCGGTCGTTGTGTCCTTGGGCAAGACACTTCACCTACCGCCTACTGGTGTTGGCCAGAGATGGTGCGATATGGCAGCCTCGCTTCTCTCAGTCTGCCCCAGGGCAGCTGTGGCTACAACTGTAGCTTCCCTCCACCAGTGTGGGAATGTGAGAGTGAATGAATAGTGGTATTGTAAAGCGCTTTGAGGTTCTTCATCATAATACAAGTCAGAGCTTTATAAAAAATAATAAAAAAAGTAAGTTGTGTTTTCAAAATTGAAGTTCAAGTTATTTTTACTTCCAATAGTGTTAACATACTACACAGCTCATGAACAAGATTTATTTATTAATTTTTATTGTAAGTGGGCTAAAGCAGTTAATTAAAAGTAGTCTAACATAAATGTAAATGCTGTAATTTGATTATTTTAATAAACCATGTAACTTGGATGGATAAGATGCCGGCGTGACCACAGTGCACATGTCTGATGTTGCTCACAGTGGTCAAAGGGATCGCTCAGGGAGTTTGTGTGTTCGCTCAGACACATGAAAACTTAGAGGGAACATTGCTCCAGAGTCTCACTCTTGGATGGCCGACTCATGCAAAACTGAAGCATGTTTAAGTTTCACTCTGAGTGTGATTTTTCTTTAGGATTAAACAAATCCAAGTAAAATTAATCATAGATTTCCAACAGTGTATTGTGGTGGCAGATTTCTTTTCTCATGTATTAATCATATATTTTAACCATATCACTTTAGTATAGTAAGAGCACTCCTGTCACCAGTTTGTATGCATGTGGAATGTGATCACAAGTGGGGCCCAAGTTTTATTGCACCTTCACAGCAGACTCATTTTCCTCTTGAGGGCTCTGGACATCCTGTTGCAGATGAGGTGACGGTTGGTTGCAGCTTTTCTTAGACTGAACAGTGAAGGATCTGCTAATAATTGATCTGCTGTGGAATGTTCTTTGTTTAAGAGTGTCTTTGTCTGCATATATAAGATTTAAGTGCGGTGGCCACAATTCGGAGATGGTCCTAGTGTTTCACTGGGATGCTCTCTCCACATTGCAATGTGTTTATTAAACCCACTTCAAATCAAGCTTACTGGGTGTGTTGCAGGTTATTGTTAAATTTTCCACAACAGTCTCTCTCACTCTCTCTCTCTCTCTCTCTCTCTCTCTCTCAATTATGAGAAACACAGTGAATAGCTTGTCCTGAGTGCAATCCTGACCTTCTCCATTAGATGGCGCAGAATTGTAGATATAAAAAAAGCAAAAACAAATCACTTGCAGAACTAGTCTGAGTGTTGTGCTCAACAAAAACAGGGCAGGTAATTGCTGCCTCAAACCTCTGGTTTTCATTCCTTGTGCCTGTGACTTCAGTAGCTGCACCAAATGCTTATCTTAAACATAATCCATGTTTACCGGCCATTAAAATGTATAATCTCCAATCGGAAAGCTCTCCTCAGTCATACATTGTTTTGGATAGGTTAAGAAAACATTTCAGTCATACAGAAGAAAATATAATTTTGTCCAATATCTCAAATACACACAGTTACTTTAATTTGCTGTTTTATTAGCAGGTGTTTCACCAATAATATGACACATATTTGGAAAAATAATGCAGTATGTTTTTTCTTCTTTCATCCCCCTTTTCTTGATTTTTATCCCCTGCCTGTCATCTTAGACATTGTCTTACTATAATATATATTTTAGATGTAATGTAATAGCTGAAATAACCTGAATAGAAATGAATAAATAAAGAGGGAAAAGAAACACAAAGATGAGCCTGTACAGAATTTATAGAGCTGATCTTAGAAAAGCAGAATATATTTGGCACAACAGTGCATTCAGATCATAGTTCTGATAGTAAAAGTTGCCAGACAGGACAGGATTAAAAAGAAAAAAGCCTAATTATCTCTCATGTTATATGATACCATAACATAATAATCCCAATGTTTTTTAATCTCATTTTGCCACTAAAATTAAATTACCTGGTGACGTATGAATTTGAAATAAAAACCCCACCTTTCAAGCAAGAACAGAATAACTGGTTATATTTAGAGCTGAGGAGTCCTCACAGAGCTGACAGTGTTGGAACCAGTTAGTTCAGACTGTATCTCTTCCAACCTTCTCTACTTCAGTCCCCTTAAACAAGACCAGTTTTTTAAGGTTAGATCTGAAAGAAGTATATGCATATATGCAATTGAATTCATGGAAAATGTCTTTAAAATACGTGGTCCAAACATTTCAATGCAAAATGAAACATGTAGACAAAACAAAAAGCCACAGCTTTGTGTTTAACTCTCAGTTTAAACATTCCTGGCAGGTAACAGATTTAATATCTGAGTTACAATGTAGTTTCACTTCATATGGATGCTGTAGTGCAGACTGCTTTCTCCATCTAAAACTCCACATGAAGGTAATGCAACAACTTTGACATTTTTTATGTATTTTTTATTTTTTTTATTTTTTATTTTTTTGCCTGTCCCGTTTGGTTCTTTTGCCATCAGAATTATTGTCTAAAGGCGAGGAAAGATGCCCAACGGATTTACTTTACCAAATTGACCATCCCAGCCTTGCCGTAATGGTCTATTTGATTCACCTTTTATTGTTTATTTTATTTATTTTTTTATTTTCACTTGCTAGATACGGGACAGACTTGAATGAGGAAAAAAAAAGGGAGAAAGGAAGAGGGGGAAAAATCAGCGGAGAAGAGGGACGGGGATAAAGGGCAAAAAAACAAAAACCAACTAAATAAGCAGACAAAAAAAATACATATATCGATCACCTGGATCACCTGTTGAAAAAGAAAAAAGAAAACAAGCAGAAGAGAACAAGAGTAATAGAATAAACAACATCACAATGATAATTGGGAATATACCTGTAAATACTAAATATTAAACATTATTGTGCAGCATGTAATATCGACACCGCACAGTGTGCTTTGAGGTAGGAGCCAAAAAGGGTGTAGTTTGTGTGTGTGATCACCCGTGTGTACACCTGTGAGCATGAACGCGCTTGTTTTCAGAATCAGAATCAGAATCAGAATACTTTATTGATCCCTGGGGGAAATTATTTTTTGTTACAGTGCTCCATTATAAACCAACATTAAGACAAGACAGACAATACGCTAACTAAGAATAGTACAATATATACATATATATACATACATACATAAGTCACTTATAAATAAATAGCTGGAAAAGAAACATGTGTAGTTGTAGCAGTAACCAGTGTGTTAAGTGGATGCGTTGTACAGGGAGATGGCCACAGGCAGGAAAGATTTCCTGTGTCGTTCAGTGGTGCTTTTCGGTAATCTCAGTCTCCTTCATGTAATGATCTGCTAGAGGGTGTGGGGGGGCCACAGCCCCGTCCTCCAGGGCATGAAGCAGGTATGGAGGAGATCAAGACTCCAGACATCCAGAGGCCCCCAGAACACAAGAGATCAAGGAAGACCAACAGAGGGGCAGCCGCGCCACTGTCCCAGAAAGAGCTGAGGAGAGTCCCAGATGAGGGCTCACTCAGCAGCCACGGAGCAGAAGCCAGGGGGGGTTGCAGTGACGTGCCCGTGAGCTCCACCGGCAGCCAGCTGCGCCAGAGTGACCGAGCCCCAGGCCGAGAGGCTGAGGGCACCCCACCCCCGAAGTGGCCCGAGCGAGCCCCAGGCTCCAGGCCCCGACAAGCAGCCACCAAGGAGTGAGCCGGTGTGTACCTGGGCGCCCATCCCCGGACACAAAGAACCACCAACGCACCGATGTCTGAGGGCGTCTGCCACTGGTAGGGAAAGTGGTAGGGGGAGATAGGCCTCCATACCTTAGAGGGCCTGAGATGTCCCCAGAGAGGTTGCGTCTGATACCCAACCTGACATATAGACACAGAAATACAGGCACACACATATACAAACATCCATTCCCACCCTCATGCTCTCATATGCAATTACTCAACACTCACCAAACGTGGAGACAAACATAGAGAGACACTGTACACACAATCACACTCCCCAAGCGTACTCTACGAACCGGGTCTAGGTACCCCTGCCCCTGGAGGGGGGGAACTGCACCCAGACCCAGGTGGTGTTTCCCTTTTCCCTGCGGTGGGGAGAAGCAGACCGCCCCGACTCCGCAGCAGCAGGGAGGCCCCACACTCCAGACCGCAGTCGGACGGCCAACTCCTCCTTCTGGCCCCCCCGCTCCAGCAGGTCGCAGAGAATGGGGGTGAGAGAAGACTCCAAACCTCCCTCCGCCCGCTCATATGTAGTGTTGATGCATGTGTGTTCTAAGGTGCATTTAAAACCCAGGAGGGCTTGGAGCTACCTGCCAGAGAGCAGCAGGTAAGCGCATAGCCCCTCCTGCTAGCCCTCAATGTCTACGTGTATTTAAAATTGAGAGGTGGGCAACAACGCCAGGGGTGAGGTGTACACCCTGATGGTCTTTTGGAGTCCGTGTAGCGTGCCCACCCCCAAGATCCTATATGTATGTGTTATGAGAGTGTGAGTAATGTGAATGTCTAAGTTGTGAGATAAAATTGAGGCACAAGAAGCCAGAAGGGGACAGAGGGGGGGATGCCTCCCCTGCACCCTGGTGACACATCTTTACCCCAAGGCCCTGCATGTGTGGGTGATTGTGGTGGAGCGTGAAGAGGGAGGCAGCTGGAGATGCGGAGGGAAGGAAGGGAGGGGCCAGTGGCACCTCCCTGGGGTCAGAGCAATTTGAATTCATGAACTGTCAATTGACTATCTTCTTCTCACACCTTGTGGTCTTTTGACCATGTGTCAGAAACGGACATTCCACTTTTAAATCAAGCTTGATAATGACTTTAAAATCTTAATGAACTGAAATTTGATATTTTTTAAAACACTGATTGGTTGGCACCATTTAAGTTGCCATTTCTTCTATTTGCCGGTGGTACCTGCTGTCAAGTGGCCTGCCCTTCCACAATGGTTTCTCTTCTTTCCATAAATGAATTTAAAGTGCTTCTCATCACATGCAAGGTCTTGAATAATCAGGTTCAGTCTTATCTTAAAGACCTCACAGTACTGTATTATCCTAATTGAGCACTTTGCTCTCGGACTGATATACGTGTGGTTCTTAAGATATTTAAATGTAGAATGGGAAGCAGAGCCTTCAGCATTCAGGCCTCTCTTCTGTGAAACCAGTTTCCAGTTTTGATTCAGACACCTTCTCTACCTTCACGATTAGGTTTAAAACTTTCCTCTATGACAAAGCAGATGAGTGCAGTTGTTGCTTTAATAAGCAATAAGGAAAAACTGCACATAATAAGCAATAAGCAAAGGTTTATTATTATCTTTTTCTTTTTCAGACTGTACATTACAGAAAAGGTTAAATCCTAACTGCCTGCTTTGCCATTGTGGCTCAATGTCAACTGTAAATTTAAGACAGGCTTTGTGCTGTTTTTGCTTATTTGGTTTTATTTTAGTGACTTTTTGACTAGTTACTTTAGTGGTTTTAATATAATCTGAATATAATACATTATATAACACAACAGAATAATTAGAAATGCTGTTAAAAATAGCAACAAAAAATGTTCTGTCTGTTCTGGCAAAAATCCTCATGTTTTGCAAAATCAGATAAATTCTAATTTACCCTTTTTTTTAAAGCCAAAGCACAAAGAGAACACAAAGACTCACAGAATGCTGTAATAACGTTTTTTCTCAGACTACATGACTGATTACTCTCAGAGCAATTTGAATTCATGAACTCAGTAGCGGTTTTAGATACGGGTAAGGGCGCCCTTTGTTTGCGAGGTGCGCCTGCTGCTTGCAGCGCAGAGAGGAGAGGGCGGGGCGGCGGGGGATTCTCTGGCTGGCTGGAGCAGCATCTAATAACCAACTCGCAAAATAAAACAAAATAAAAACAAACCAACAAACACGAAAACACCAGACATTATAATAAAGACTTATAATTTGCACCAATGTTTTTTTTCGAAATTCTATACATGAAAAGTGAGCGCGAGAGCCCTCGGTGCACCTGTTTGCTGCTGAAGTCAAAGTAAACTTTATTGTCATCTCCGCTACATACAGTCCAGTATATAGAGAGACGAGACGGTGAGGCTCCAGTTACAGCAGTGCAAGTAAACAAACAATATATATAAGAAGAGTAAGAAAATAAATATACACTTTAGGACTAGAGGTAAAGGGATCAATAACAATTTAAAATTTACAGTTTGATGATTTAAAGTCTCACACACAACCCGTCGAAAGGGGGGGGGGTGCTGCTTCCAAATAGAGCACATTTCATTCATAGTGATGTAAATCCAAGCCCATTATGTATTCATGATTTGAATCCTGGGTTGTGTGAAATCTCAGAAATGCACCCTAGACAAAGTGAATCTGTGAACTAAGGTGTAGGTCTATTAGGTTGTGTTGTGGTGATCCTCGGGTTGAGGGATGGGTGTTCATACTGGAGTGCAAAATTAAAACCAATGGAAAATGGACAAGAAAAGTTCAAAGCCATCAGCTCCTCAGTTTAGAAAAAAGAGAAAAGAAGAGCAGGAGAAACGAGCAAAAGATGCAGGTAAGCAGATGTGTCATTGGATAATGGCAGGTCATCCTGAAACAATCAGAATCAGAATACTTTATTAATCCCTAAGGAAACTAGAAAAATTTGCATTTCCTGCGAAAATACAGTGTGGATGCTTAAAGCTGAAGCTGTATGCAAAAAGTAGCTGAAAAAGCTAAAAGTTGCAGAAATTGTAAAAACTTTGCAGAAGCAAAGGAACATTGCTAAAATGTAATAATTTAGCAGAACTGCAATATCTTAGAGGAAACATAATACTTGGCAGAAATACAATAGCATAGCAGAACTTAGCAGAAATATTGTAACTTACCAGAAACATGATAACTTCTCAAAAATACAAGAATTTAGGAGAAATAGTATAAGATAACAGAAAGAATATATTTAGCCAAAAATACTTAAACATTACAGAAACACTATGATTTAGAAAAATAGTACAACATAGCAGAAATACTGTGATTTACAGGAGACACTGTGATGAACTATGAATATTGTAATTTTAAATTAATACTATGTTTTAGCACAAATACTATAATTTGACAGAAATACTATAATTTGGCAGAAATACTATGTTTCAGCACAAATATTATAAAAACCAGAAATACTATAATTTAGCAGAAATACTATATTAAGCACAAATCCTATAAAAAGCAGAAATGGTATGATTAAGCATAAATACTACATTTAGTAGAAATACTATGTTTTAGCACAAATACTATAAAAAGCAGAAATACTATAATTTAGCAGAAATACTATATTAAGCACAAATCCTATTAAAAGCAGAAATAGTATGATTTAGCACAATAGTAATAAGTTAAACAGAAAAATTGGAAAAGCAAAATGGACAGCTGAAAAAATGCTGAACATGCTGAGGGTCCCTCAAATATACTTGTTAAATGAAAAAAAAAATCAGCAAAAAAAATATATAACAGCCACACAATCAGAAATATGTACACATAAGGAAACACATGCACAGAGAGACACACACACAAGATCCAATTCAGTCACCCAGTCTAAATATATTGAATTTGAATCTTAGAATGAGATCATCCCATTAAAGAAGCTTTATCTCTCTCTCTCTCTCTCTGTCACACACACACACACACACACACACACACACACACACACACACACACACACACACACACACACACACACACAGGGAGAGAGAAGTAAGTTTCTAGGTCAGCCTGGGAGCTGCTGAATTTAAATCCACCAATCAGAGAGGCTGTGTACTTTTTCCCGCCAAAACAGGTGCTTCTGTTTACACACGCGGCACAGAGAGAGACACAGGATTATTGCAGTCTATTTCTCATAGTGAGGACTCCCCTCAAACAAATGACCATAATTTCCTAACTGTAGGGGCTAGAGCGGTCATTCTTACACCGTTTTGTTCAGAAGTGATTGGGGAATCTTCAAGTGTTGACAATTTATCATTAAAATATGAATTTTTAGAGATATATGACATGGATGACTTGTTGACTTAGAAGCCACGAATTCCCCAATATGCAAATTTGAATGGCTAAGGCCACATATATGATTGGCTGGCTGGGAAGCCGTGCAGGCCCTGATTTGTGGATTTGAATACCTCAGCCCTGATATGATTGGCTGGCTTAGAAGCCATGAAGGCCCCAATATGCAAATTTGAATGCCTCAGGACACATATATGATTGGCTGGGAAGCCGTGCAGGCCCTGATTTGAAAATTTGAATGCCTCAGTCCTCACAGAGGATTGGCTGCCTGGGGACCTGGCAGAAATAAATAGAAATACTATGATTAAGCATAAATACTACATTTAGTAGAAATACTATGTTTTAGCACAAATACTATAAAAAGCAGAAATACTATAATTTAGCAGAAATACTATATTAAGCACAAATCCTATAAAAAGCAGAAATACTATATTAGGTACAAATCCTATAAAAAGCAGAAATACTATATTAGGCACAAATCCTATAAAAAGCAGAAATACTATATTAGGCACAAATAGTATAAAAAGCAGAAATACTATAATTTAGCAGAAATACTATATTAGGCACAAATCCTATAAAAAGAATAAATACTATAATTTAGCAGAAATGCTATATTAGGCACAAATCTTATGAAAAGCAGAAATAGTATGATTTAGCAGAAATACTGTATTTAGCACAAGTACCGAAAAGTACCAGAAATACTATGATTTAGCAGAATAGTAATAACTTACAAAATTACAAATATGGAGGCATATTGAAACACAAATGCACAGAGGGACACACAAACACAGGCTCTAATCCAGTCAACCAGTCTAACTATATTCAATTTAAATCCTACAATGACATGCTGCCAAATAAGGGCAGGGTCCTCTCTCTCCCACTAAACACACACACACACACACACACACACACACACACACACACACACACACACACACACACACACACACACACACACACACACACACACACACAGAGGGAGAGAGCTGCCGAATTTAAATCCACCAATCAGAGTGGCTGTTTACGTTTTCCCGCCAAAACAGGTGCATCTTTTTACACATGCAGCACAGAGAGGCACAGGATTATTGCAGCCTATTTCTCATAGTGAGGACTCCCCTCAAACAAATGACCATAATTTCCTAACCGTAGGGGCTAGAGCGGTCATTCTTACACCGTTTTGTTCAGAAGAGATGGGGGAATCTTCAAGTGTTGACAATTTATCATTAAAATGTGAATTTTTAGAGATATATGACATGGATGACTTGTTGACTTAGAAGCCACGAATTCCCCAATATGCAAATATGAATGCCTGAGACCACATATATGATTGGCTGGCTGGGAAGCCGTGCAGGCCCTGATTTGTGGATTTGAATTCCTCAGCCCTCAGATATGATTGGCTGGCTTAGAAGCCATGAAGGCCCCAATATGCAAATTTGAATGCCTCAGGACACATATATGATTGGCTGGGAAGCCGTGCAGGCCCTGATTTGAAAATTTGAATTTCTCAGTCCTCACAGAGGATTGGCTTCCTGGGGACCTGGCAGAAATATATAGAAATACTATGATTAAGCATAAATACTACATTTAGTAGAAATACTATGTTTTAGCACAAATACTATAAAAAGCAGAAATACTATAATTTAGCAGAAATACTATATTAAGCACAAATCCTATAAAAAGCAGAAATACTATATTAGGTACAAATCCTATAAAAAGCAGAAATACTATATTAGGCACAAATCTTATAAAAAGCAGAAATACTATATTAGGCACAAATAGTATAAAAAGCAGAAATACTATAATTTAGCAGAAATACTATGTTAGGCACAAATCCTATAAAAAGAATAAATACTATAATTTAGCAGAAGTACTATATTAGGCACAAATCTTATGAAAAGCAGAAATAGTATGATTTAGCAGAATAGTAATAACTTACAAAATTACAAATATGGAGGCATATTGAAACACAAATGCACAGAGGGACACACAAACACAGGCTCTAATCCAGTCAACCAGTCTAACTATATTCAATTTAAATCCTACAATGACATGCTGCCAAATAAGGGCAGGGTCCTCTCTCTCCCACTAAACACACACACACACACACACACACACACACACACACACACACACACACACACACACACACACACACACACACACACAGACAGACACAGAGGGAGAGAGCTGCCGAATTTAAATCCACCAATCAGAGTGGCTGTTTACGTTTTCCCGCCAAAACAGGTGCATCTTTTTACACACGCAGCACAGAGAGGCACAGGATTATTGCAGCCTATTTCTCATAGTGAGGACTCCCCTCAAACAAATGACCATAATTTCCTAACCGTAGGGGCTAGAGCGGTCATTCTTACACCGTTTTGTTCAGAAGAGATGGGGGAATCTTCCAGTGTTAACAATTTATCATTAAAATATGAATTATTAAAGATATTAGACTTCTAATGCACCATAACTGAGCAGAGCGAAGCAAAAACTGCCTTGACTTGCCCTCAAACAACTCTTTGAAACTCGAAATCTATTTGGAGTATCGATATCATTCTTTCACCGTAAGAGACAGCAGGCTTTGGTGAACAGTCATAGAAATTTTCAGGTCTCTGTGGAAATCCAACAAAAAGTTATGACGAGAGAAAAAAGTGGTTCATTTCCACAGTTTGAAATCTGAAGAAATCTGAGTGACGGACGAATTTCCTACCCTCAAACAAGTCCAACTCATTTCAGAACGGTAATAGGTGAGAAAGAAATTCTTGAATTGTGAGCGTCAGGAGTGTCTGAAGATATTCGGGGACAAGCCTCATGTCTTAACTTTGCTTCGTTAAGGAGATATGACGATTCGAATATGCCTCTCATTACAGAAATGCAGCGATGATTTTGAACAAGCTCTCCATTCACTTTATATGGAGAGTTTTCTGACATTGTGTTGGTCTGAGGAGATTTGCAAAAATTCTATAAATCCCACAACAATGATAGTGACATTTTCTGAAAGCCAGCAAAAATACCTACGTTTTGATATATAATTTGTGGAAGTTGAGTGAAAATTGAGCAAGTAGCAAACAGTTGTTCGGACATGAAGAGAAGACTGCAAAAGCTTCAGTGGCACACTGGAAGCCAAGAGCATAGCAACCATAACAACGCATGTATTTTGTGAAAAATCACAATTTTGCAACTCAAAACTTTAAGAGGCATAAAAGTAAAACAATAAAACATTTGAAAAAGCTGAATCATACACAATAAAGAATAAAGAGAAACAGGAAAACAATAGTGTGGATGCTTAAAGCATCCACACAATAAAGAATAAAGAGAAACAGGAAAACAATAGTGTGGATGCTTAAAGCATCCACACAATTAGTCATTGTCAATTGTTGATTTGCCCTGTTCTCATTGTATGACGAATTATGATGGCTGTTTGGTAGCCGTTTGCATACTATGCATACTCTCTCTCTCTTCATATGTGTTTGTGTGTGTACAACAGCTTTATGTTAATGTACAATCCTTAATATGTTTTGTCTGTGTGTGTGTGTGTGTGTGTGTGTGGGGCGGGGGGGTGCGCCAGAGGGAGTGTTCGCCCAGGGCGCCAAACAGGCTAGGACCGCCACTGCATGAACTGTCAATAGACTATCTGAGTGTCCTCTTTAGTGCTTTCATAGAGGCAAAACACACATCTCCTGTATTCAGTTTCAGAATGGGAAAAACTATCTGGTAAATAAACCCAGTAGGCATTTTCCCAGCAAAATTACAAAACCGGTATCAAAATACTGAATCACACTTTCACTGGAAAAAAGTGTGTGAGTAACGACTTTTAATAACAAAATAAACAAACAAAATAATGACAGTGAAGGAAAGCAAATTCTTCTGACATCTTTATCATTTAGGTTTTTACTGATATTTTAGAGTTAATTAATAATGAAAACTATTTGTAACTTATTACACATTCTTAGACAATTTAAAAAAAATAACACATATTCTGTTGTTTTAAATTAGCCTAAATGTTGTTCATTCAAAATGCAAGATGGACCCATTTTTACCAGCTGCAAGATTTATGTGAGCTAGGGTCATTAAAAGTACATCAGTAAAACTAATTTATTATTGTAAATACATACTGTCCAAAAATCTTGAATCCAACTCTCTTTCTTTACATTTTGCTTCAAATGTTCTTGTAAGTTTTTAAACTGGCCTTGAACAATAGTTCTCCAGGCTTTCTTAAGGTCTTTCAAAGTTTTTGTTTGGGCACCGGCTTCTTTTTTTTTTTCACTCTTTTTCATTCTAATCCTTGTATACCTGTGCATACCTACCACGTGCATCAAAATAAAAACTTTGTACCTCAATAACGACTTGTGAATTCATTTAAAAATGTATTTTTTAATTCTGTTATTTATTTAAACATTACTAAATTAATGTATTGTATAGTAATTTTATTTAAACTAGAAACAGAAAAAAATCAATATTTCAAAATGAAATATCCACACTTAATAATTACAAAATAGTAAATTAAATACCCTGAATAAAAACCTAATTTCAAATAACATTTTCAAATTTCAAATTAACTAACAGATTTTCAAAATCTTCTTCTTTTTAATACAATTAATAAAATTACTAGCAAATGGATTGGCTTTTAGATTAACTAACTAACAGATTAACTATCCCATTTAGCATTTCTGTGATTCCTGCAGTACTTGAAAAAGCAATGCAAATTAGCCACGCCGTGTGATTTAATTGTCTCTCTGACTGGTAGTGGTGTGCGGATTAATACTGAAACATCACTTCCTCCAATACCAGATATTTATGTTATAGAATCAATTATCATATTAAAATGTGGATATTTTAACAAGGTGGGAGTGTCTAAATAGTTGGTAGGAACTACTACTTCTTCCGTCTGTCAATGGTATGCAAAATACTGCTGTGTAAATGTGTAACGGCTTACGTGTGTTCACATAGTAATTAATGGCTGATAAAACAGGTCTGCAGCCAAAAAACTGCATTTTTGTTTCGTGTATATTTTTACCCACTGAAACTGGGAAAAATATTTTTTAAATTACATTCTGTGAGGTTTTCTTGCAAAACTCATGCTTTTAGTTTAATTAAGCTTAAAATTTCCCTTTCTTAAACTGAAATCTTTTTTTTTTTTTTTTTGCCTGTCCCGTTTGGCTCTTTTGCCATCAGAATTGTTGTCTAAAGGCAAATCTGGTATCCTATACTTGAGTCAAAAAACATAACCAATAATGATTCCTTATGTTATGTAAATATTTCTAAGAGCGAGACTCAAGAGAAATACAAATAGAAAACGCAAGGAATTGAGGTATTACAAAATTGTATGTTTTTTAATCCAAAAATTATCCCCATTTCCCTCCATCACACAAAACTTGAGGAATTTATGTTAAAAAATCACAACAGCCAGCCATTGAGATTCCTTACCTTTCACTATGAACAAAATAAACCTGTTGGGACATGATCATCTGAGCTCCTCACACTGCCGTAACCCACATTGTAACCAGATGTGCACTACTGCAACTGGCCTGTTCAGTGCCATTCCTCCTGTGCATTTGTTCAGTTTAATTCAGTTTTATTTATATAACACCAAATTGCAACAAAAGTTGCCTAAATGCACTTAATATTGAAACATCTCTGCAAATTTATGAAGGAAGACTGCTAAAACTTTGAATGGATGTGAGGGAATCTACAAAGAATGATGCAAAAACTAAACTTGACCAATCTTCTCTCTTAGTGCTCAACTGGACTTGATTCCTTTGTGTGCCGAACGGACACGTGTGTAGACATATACAATATGTAAAAGGTTACGTGGAGAAATAAAATGCAAGATGCTCTGTGTGTATTCTCCAGAGGTGGGTGATAGGTTTGTAGCTTGAACCTATCCGCTGGAACGTTGAGGACAATATAATTACACTGCAAAGCAAGACACAAGTAGGCAAAGTTCTTCATGTTTCTCGTGCACGGGAGAGAACCGGACAGGCGCCGTTCCTTCGCTTGACCCCAGTTGCTCTCGTCCGTTCTCCCGTACCACTGTTCTTTTATTGAGGTTACATGAATATGCATAGGTTCATTAACATATGACGTCTACATTCACACAAAGAGTACCTTGCCTGTGTGTGTGTGTGTGTGTGTGTGTGTGTGTGTGTGTGTGTGTGTGTGAGGTCCAGATGTGACCCTGTGAAGACTCCCCAAAGCTGGTGCCAGGAGTCTAGCGGTCCATCTGAACAAAAGGCTCTTATACTTAAACAGATATACGTGTGCTTGCTATACCATAAATCAATAAGAAAAGATACGACCTCTCCTAGGAGGTGTGATCTACGCCGGAACACTCTGTAGAGGGAGTGAACGCACTCCCCCTTCATGCTACACAGAGCTGTTACAGACCTCCTAGGATGAGACATTCTTTCAATCTACAAATGATTATACACCTCTAAGCATATATGGTTAAATATTTCTAAGCATAAATGACAATCAACAATACAAAACCTAACATTCCCCCCTTTTTGACCTTTATGCTTGAAAAGTTCCCAGTTATGAATACTTCATGTCTGACAGTTTCAATGCAAACATTTTTATACTCAGCATATGTCAAATCACCCTAAATTACTGAAAAAAATACACAGTTTAACAAATGTATTAGCAGTTATCCCATTACTCATTCATCTCATCCAATGGCAAACTGCATCCTACAAGCAAACAAAGAAATTGTTAATTTTTAGTGAAAATAAGAAAGTAACATTTTCAAAAACATCTCAGCTTGGTGATGCTTCCTCCGGGTGTGCAAATCACATGTCTCTGCAGACTGGTTTGAGTTCTGCAGGGCGTCATGAATGTCTCTTCCAGTTGTTTCCATCACTGTCCATAGGACCAGAGTCCAAATGTATGTAGAATAAACATTCAAACATACCAGTTGGTTTTGTTGTTTGTCAACATGGGTCTCAGCTATTTCCAAAGCTGCAGACCTCATAGGAAACTGCTGTTATCACCACCATAGCTTCTGGTTCCTGTGCTTTTCACAGAGTCATGTCGTCATCCTTAGACTCCCTCTGCGCTGTCGATGGAGCTTGGCACGCTCCCCTCATCCTTCAGGTGCCCGTCTGTTGTCCACAATCTCCTCTGTTGGCCTCTGGAAACCCCCCGTGGCACAGCTCTCATTCCAACGCAGTTTCATGGTCCTTGCTGTGGCTCCAAAGTCTGATCTCATGATGGGCCCCAACCAGCTCGACCTTTGACCTCAACCACTGCCTGGGCTCAGCTATGCCTGGAATGTTTCTCGCTTCTCACTGCTGCACCTGTATTTCAGAAAAACTTCTACTTGGAGAGCATGTCAACAATCATCAAACCACATTCTTTAGTTCAGTGAACTTCACTTATAGGCCATCAAAGCCTCATCTGAACATGGATGCACCACTTGCATAGGTTTAATACCTGTAAATAAACTGTTAATCACACAAATCACTGCAACAATAATAGAAAACATTGTTTAATGTTAATCCTGGACCCCTCCTCTTGACTCATGGACACTCCCACGAGTCAACTCATCAAACCTGGATCCCTGTCTTAAAGAAAAAGGTTAGCTAGATCATGTCCCAGGCAACATCAGGGCACCTCCGCTGGAGTAGCTCCGTAACCCTGCAATAAAAGATGTTAGTGTGTCTTGCATATTAAGTTTGCTTAACACCTGGCTCTCCCAGGAGTCTGCATACACACCATCATGGCCTGGAAAGCAAAATCTGGAAGTAAAATCAAACTTCATACCTGTAAACAATTGCATCATAAGAACAATAAGCATTCAACATCAGCAAGACAAGTGTCATGTGCGAGTTTTCTCAAATCAGTAAACTACAATTATTTTCACAAGTCGCCTCAGACATGGATCATCCCATGTACTCAGTCAACATTAATGTAATCAGTGACTGCTCTTAAGCAAAGTCACTCCACTCATATATTACTATGAGCTCAATAGCCCATCTTCAACTATTCCATAAACAATCCCTTATATATTTTTCTCATGTCACTTGTCCGCTTCAGCTGAATCTTCTATATGCAGTCTCAGAAAAACAAACATTAGCAATACACATTGATTATCCTGGTGGGCAGGCGGCAGCCATCCACATTCCAGAGGTGCCATAAAAACACCATAAAGTTAGCCAACCCTAGCCGTGGAAAGAATGTCATTCACATATAAACCCAGAAATCCTGTAGTAGGAAAACATTAACTAATCCTCTTATAAATCACATGATCAAACACATGATTAACCATCTGCTGTAAAAAGAAATGTAAACGTTAGCGCTGCGCAGGTGTGTACACTTTCTCACAGTAATGTCTGTGAGCAACACAAGGTAGTGAATGACACACACATAGTAAATTCACAGACAGAGAATTTAAACTAAAAAGGTTAAATTTTCAGAGTTCACAAACATAAAAATGGCATTTAAAAGGTTAAATCATCACGCAACCTCGGATGTTGCTGTCATCTCTCTGCTCCTGTAAAAGGAAACACACATAGATTCATCTGCACCTTTGTCAGGTGGGGGTTAACTTCGCACAGTCGTGTTACGTCAGTAAAGTCTTGTCAGCTTTTGTCAGCATTTACCAGTCAGTCAGTCAGTTTTTTTTTCTTTCACTCATTCATTCATTCAGTCATTCTTTCTTTCTTTGCTGATAGTGGAACCTGTCGTCGCATTTAGTTTCCACTTCCAGCAAAATGACGTTATTTCAAAAAGAAAAAGAACTTTAGATCGGATTACATCGCTGCTGAATCCCTTTTAGGCCGGGACTTTCATTTAATATTGTCCCAAATAAGTAGCTTTCTCCTGAGCCCATTTCAATGTGGAGAAAACTCACTTGTAACAGCTTTCTCGACAGGTCGTATAGCACTTTTAATTTCTGACGTGCAGATCTGCTTAAAGAAAAGAAATAGACAAACAAAATCAGTGCCTGTTCAAAAATGAAAAATGAAAAATAACAGAGATTATCAAACCAAACTCTCAGTGCACTGTGAAAGTATCAAAATAAAAAGGCCTTGTTAAGTCATGACACAAACTCCTCATCAACTTCACAACAGGAGAAGAATCATCAGCTAGATTCACTCCAAACCAACCATCAGCTGCACAACTCACAACATAACCCTAATGTCTTCTTTAACTTATGAGTTTAATCACCAGGTCTGTGCTCTTCACTCATTTAGGCCACAGATCTATTTTATTCAATTTTCCTTTTTTCCCTTCATCATAAAACATGTGACATGCTGTCATGCACTTCACAAAAGAAGTTTGTTCTGACGTATTCAGAGTTGTGTATCTAAATACAGGATTCACTCGCACATCAAAGCAGGAAACTCAGTGTTTTAGAGCCTCCACTCAACACACAACAACTCCAACACATCCCATTCACTCGTGCTAGAATTCAGTCACCTTTCATTAATCTAAAAACGATCAACTAATTTGAATCAGCTATTAACCCACTAGGATGACAGGACAACAGAAATGCATGTTCAAAATGTTATCACTAAAAGAGAATTTCCCTCATACAGTAAATTTAGTAGTAAACTTGTGCTGCATCAATCAAGCAGGAAGCTTCTCCCAATTTACTATATTAACAACTAAATTTATTGTCTGATCACTGGTTGGTCAAACCAGGATCTTTTTTCCCACAAAAGTTAAACTGTTGTCCTGCAACCTAGAGAGTCAATTTTTTGCATTGGATAAATTCAGTATTTGATAACAAGTGTCTGCTAAATTGACACTATTTTAACACTGATGAAAGATAACAAGCTGATTTTCATTGCATGTGTGTTTGTGTTATTAGGCAGGTTTAATGCATGTCTGTGGAGCTGCATATCCAACAGAGCATGTTCTCTGCCTTTCCTACACATTTCTCTGCTATTATTTGATCACTTCTTAACCAATGTGCTATGAGTCCACTGGTTTTTGCATCACACGAGGTGACTTGGATAAGATGATAAACAGACTCACACGCTTAAGATGTTGTCTAATCTTCATAGGCTCTCTTGTGTTTGGAAGTGTTAGTAGGGTTAATGCATGTTGTGCTTGTGTGTGTGATTTTGTATATGTTTCTATTTTTGCAGTGTTTCAGACCCCTTCACAATTTTCCAACTTAAGCAGTCAGTTTTCTTTTCCCCAGGTTTGCTAACCCAAATTTTGATTTCCCACATTAAATAATTCCTATGTGTTCTCACCTAGTCTTCTCACTCTGTTGTCCTCTCCCACTTCAACAGTCCCGGCAGTTCTCCTTCAGCTTTGTCCTGTGTTCCACTGTCTCTTCTTGCCATTTTACTCCACAGGTGGCAAATGTCAAACTCCAACTGTTCAGTTCTCCTCAAACGTTTTCTTCACATGCACAGGGAAGTTTCAGCTTGTTGTAGACACAGTGCCATTCATCCGATCAGTCAGGATGATGGGTTTGCTCTTCTTCTCTGATGCTGTTTGTCCACATTGCTGCTGCTTTGCTGGGACTCTTTGCTCAGGACTTGCTGCTGTCTCTTTATCTGCCATGTTATTGCTCTTTGGAGCTGCATTCTTCAGGGAGGAGTGAGCACTTGCTTGTGAGGTTGAGAGACACATACACATTGCGCTTTAAATAAGTCAGCCAGAAACTTGGCCTGCATGTTTCCAATGATGTTAAACTATAACTTTCTTCCGACTGCTGCATGTGGAAAATTGATTCAGGTCTGCTTTTCACCTGAAAGTGACTAACTAAGACATTTTCATTATTATCATCGCTGCTTAATCAACACACATCTCTCTCTCTCTCTCTCTCTCTCTGTGTTTTTGTGAACAATCCTTTCTTAAAAGCAGAAAATGAAATTGTGGTTGTTTTTGGCTGATCAACACAAAACCTTTTCCCTATGATTATTTTTCATCTACAATATAAATTCTTTCTCATTTTCATCTGCATAAATAAATCACATGGCTGATGATACCATGGTGATCCATAAATATGATCACCAGTTTATTTAATTATTTTTAACCCAACAAAACAAATAAACAAAAACATGATGCTGATGCTACACACACACACGAGTCAAGGTGCAGGAAAACTGCTCACGGAAACGCCCTGTTTCCCTCTCTTTGAGCAGTCCTCAGACAGCTGATAATGTGTAGCTTGCTCATCAGCTCAGAAAAAAAAACCGCAACGCAACATCACACAGTAGTTGCATGCTCTGCCCACAGCGGCAAAGTCTTACACTTTCATATTCAATACAGCTTCTCCATCATGTACTTTTAGATGTTTCATACAGGGTTCAGCATATTAGTTGTTTTCACAGGTGTGCTCTATATCTCAACAATGGCTCATAATAAGACAACAGTCTTTCACACAGGTCAAGTGCCTCTATGCACTTCATTAGTTTAAATATTTGCCTATATCACTTCACCTCATATGTCATTGTACTGAATTTGAGCAACCACAAGCTTAATGTAGATTACTTTTAACAACTATCCACCTCAATTACGTCTATGGTCTGGCACACAGGCTGCTGTCGATCAGGGCAAGCTAAAGAGTTAACATTTTGTGTCAGCAAGGGGGTGGGGGAAAGCCATTTACCAGAGCACATCTTAAGTGCTGCTGATGTGGCAGGCCTTCTCCACACGCTCTTCAAGGCTGGTGTGTTTTCTGAAAACTTCTCTCTCATCTTTATTTAAATACTTTGTGCTGCCAGGAGCAAAGTCCAGCACAAACGTCTGTCTCCCTCCGACTCACTCTTGGTTGCTTAGAAACCCATGATAACAACAACAGTCGGTGTCACAGACCACGTGTTCTGCTCCGCACACACTCACACAACAACAACAACGACAACAACAACGACAACAACACAAAATAGGCCTATTGTCCAGCACATTCTGGACCCCGCGGAACTTCTCAACGCCTCACACAGTGGCGGAGAACTCACCTCTCGCTGCACAAAGTAGCGAGGAACCTCTCGCTCCACAAAGTAGCGAGGAACCTCTCAACGCCTCACACAGTGGCGGAGAACTCACCTCTCGCTGCACAAAGTAGCGAGGAACCTCTCAACGCCTCACACAGTGGCGGAGACTGCACAACCACACGGTTATAGAGTCGGGCTCTTCAAACTTACTTGGTGTTGCTTAGCGTGTAATATCAGCCTCAGATCCCGCCGATCGTCATTCATCGAGGAGAAAAGACAGACAGTGAATCCACAGGAACTTCCTGGCTGACGTCAGTCTGTCAACGTGTCCCTCCTCCCCTCGGTGAATGTCGATTCCAGGGCTCCGGCTCTCGAAGGACCAATTAATGATAGGTTTGTAGCTTGAACCTATTCGCTGGAACGTTGAGGACAATATAATTACACTGCAAAGCAAGACACAAGTAGGCAAAGTTCTTCATGTTTCTCGTGCACGGGAGAGAACCGGACAGGCGCCGTTCCTTCGCTTGACCCCAGTTGCTCTCGTCCGTTCTCCCGTACCACTGTTCTTTTATTGAGGTTACATGAATATGCATAGGTTCATTAACATATGACGTCTACATTCACACAAAGAGTACCTTGCCTGTGTGTGTGTGTGTGTGTGTGTGTGTGTGTGTGTGTGTGTGTGTGTGTGTGTGTGTGTGTGAGTGTGTGTGTGTGTGAGTGTGTGAGGTCCAGATGTGACCCTGTGAAGACTCCCCAAAGCTGGTGCCAGGAGTCTAGCGGTCCATCTGAACAAAAGGCTCTTATACTTAAACAGATATACGTGTGCTTGCTATACCATAAATCAATAAGAAAAGATACGACCTCTCCTAGGAGGTGTGATCTACGCCGGAACACTCTGTAGAGGGAGTGAACGCACTCCCCCTTCATGCTACACAGAGCTGTTACAGACCTCCTAGGATGAGACATTCTTTCAATCTACAAATGATTATACACCTATAAGCATATATGGTTAAATATTTCTAAGCATAAATGACAATCAACAATACAAAACCTAACAGTGGGACCAAGTCATTGTTTTGCAAGTCTCAAGTCAAGTCTCAAGTAATGTCAGGCAAGTCAGAGTCGAGTCTCAAGTCACTGGTGTAAAAGTCCGAGTCAAGTCACAAGTCTGAAATTTTGAATTTCAAGTCCTTTCGAGTCTTTAAAAAAAAAAAACCGAAAAAAGAATGTTGCAGTTATATGCTAAATGTAAATATTAGACCATGTAATTTTTAAATCTGTGTTTTTCTCAACACATGACAAAATAGTGAACTTAGAAAATATACACAAATTGTGAAATTGCACCTCTTTAAAATGCAGCTCAATTAAACCTAGCTCCAAGAATAATTTTCACCGACAGTTCTGAGATAAGCTGCATGTTATTCTTGGATGCGGTTGTAGGACCGGTGTCGTGCCAAAGTAGGTATCCCCGACAGAATTTGTTTCCCCTGTGCTGGGAGCACGCAGGAAGTACTGATGTTTTCATTTTGTGAAAAATTAGTATCGTTACATTACCATTCAGTTTGAGGGTTACAACAGAAAATTATATATTTATTGCTCACGGGGTATCAGATGGGATTATTTTAATAAACCATAAACATTTTGGCTAATAACTATTTTTATTCTCCTGTAACTTTATTATATAAAGAGCTAAATCCTCCAAAGTTTCAGGAGAAATGCATCATAATAAGAAGTGTTTGTGAACGAAAAATCAGCAATGTGGGATACTGTTTGTCCGTGATTTACACAGGGGGAACAAATTGTGGCAGGACCAGCCTGATATTATTTGTATCCCACTATAACTTCGTTGTATAAAGAGCTAAGATCTCAAAAATGTCAGGAGTAGTTAGTCATTATAAGAAGTGTTTGTAAACGAAAAATCAACAATGCGGGATACTGTTTGTCCGTGATTTGGACAGTCCAGCGTGTGCTCCCGACGCAGGGGAAACAAATTCTGTCGGGGATACATAGTTTGGCACGATAGTAACTTCAGGTCACTGCAACAAGCCCAGGTACAGTTTACCGACGGATGGGTACAGGACCTTGAAATACTGCGGTCAAGTGAGCCCTCACTTACGAAGTCACAGTCAAGCTAGCCGCCCCGCCAGCCGCACCGAAAATGTGGTTGCACTACTCTTACGTATATTACGGTATGGGTGAAGACCGGCTTAGAAACGCAGTGTTTTGTGTCCTGACACTATTTTACTTTACAATCCACTCCCATTTTTAGTGTATCTCCACTTTCCCCCCTGTGATCCACAGCCCAAATTACTGTATGATTCAGAGACAATTAACAATAAAATTTACCCAATTTACTCAACTGTACTTTTAATGTCCTCATCTTTGAGCTCAGATTACAGGAAAACTGAAAGAGGTGACACAGATATTTCACTGGATTATGACTCTGGGTGACCCCCACTCTGCACCCTGTGATCCACAGCCAAAATTACTGTACGTATTTTGAGAAAATTCATAGCAAAATCTTCCCATTGTGCTCTACTGTACTCCACATATTAACATCTTTGAGCTCCGATTACAGGAAAACTGTAAGAGGTGACGCAGATATCTCACTGGATTATGACTCTAGGCTGTCGCCACTCTTCACCCTGTGATCCACAGCCAAAATTACTGTACAGTTTTTGAGAAAATTGATAGTAAACTTTGCACAATTTACTGTACTATACTCTATATATTCTCATCTTTGAGCTCAGATTACAGAAAAACTGTAAGAGGTGACGCAGATATCTCACTGGATTATGACTCTGGGTGACCCCCACTCTGCACCCTGTGATCCACAGCCAAAATTACTGTATGGATTTTGAGAAAATTCATAGCAAAATCTTCCCATTGTGCTTTACTGTACTCCACATATTAACATCTTTGAGCTTAGATTACAGGAAAACTGTAAGAGGTGACACAGATATTTCACTGGATTATGAATCTAGGCCATCTCCACTCTGCACCCTGTGATCCACAGCAAAAATTACTGTATGGATTTTGAGAAAATTCATAGCAAAATCTTCCCATTTTGCTTTACTGTACTTTATATATTGACATCTTTGAGCTCAGATTACAGGAAAACTGTAAGAGGTGACGCAGATATCTCACTGGATTATGACTCTGGGTGACCCCCACTCTGCACCCTGTGATCCACAGCCAAAATTACTGTATGGATTTTGAGAAAATTCATAGCAAAATCTTCCCATTGTGCTTTACTGTACTCCACATATTAACATCTTTGAGCTCCGATTACAGGAAAACTGTAAGAGGTGACACAGATATTTCACTGGATTCTGACTCTAGGCTGTCGCCACTCTTCACCCTGTGATCCACAGCCAAAATTACTGTACAGTTTTTGAGAAAATTCATAGTAAACTTTGCACAATTTACTGTACTATTCTATATATTCTCATCTTTGAGCTCAGATTACAGAAAACTGTAAGAGGTGACGCAGATATTTCACTGGATTCTGAATCTAGGCTGTCGCTACTCTTCACCCTGTTATCCACAGCCAAAATTACTGTACAGTTTTTGAGAAAATTCATGGTAAAATCTTCCCATTTTGCTTTACTGTACTCTACATATTGACATCTTTGAGCTCCAATTACAGGAAAACTGTAAGAGGTGACGCAGATATTTCACTGGATTATGAATCTAGGCCATCTCCACTCTTCACCCTGTGATCCACAGCCAAAATTACTGTACGGATTTTGAGAAAATTGATAGTAAACTTTGCACAATTTACTCTACTGTACTCTATATATTCTCATCTTTGAGCTTAGATTACAGGAAAACTGTAAGAGGTGACGCAGATATTTCACTGGATTATGACTCTAGGCTGTTGCCACTATTCACCCTGTGATCCACAGCCAAATATACTGTACGGTTTCTGAGATTGCTGTGTTGACAGAGTATGACAAAGGCTAAGAAAATATACTGCCTAAAATAATATCAAATTTATACAACAAATTACAAAATTGCCACATCTGCTGTTATTGCCATGTGTTAGAGCATTATTTCGTCATAGAAAATACATATCATTGAAATATCATCAGTAAAAGAAATACTCCCACTATGTAAGACATGTTTTTAAATTCAGTTAATAAATATTGTATCAAGTCTATACAGATGTTTAAAGGCATAATGCAAAGCATGTTTGTTTCTTATTGCTTACAAATGTGTTTGCCTTTAACATAATTTACATTTCATTTATACAGTTTCACAGACGAAACAATAAAATAGGTTTCCTGAACTGTTCTTCATGGCCCAAATTTTGAATCCTTTTGAGGGTGATGCATTATCCAAGAAGGTGGGCAATTTGTTCATTGATCTCTGACCCTCGCTGACTATGACGCCTCCTAATGCTGCTTCCAGCCTTGCTGATTAATTTGTTCTTCCTTTTGGCATCCCTGTCACTGATGCTGTCACCAGTTGTACACAGCATCTCTGTTTGTCCACCAGTCTAATCTGTAATTCAGGTGAACCCAGAATTACATGTATCTTTGTAATGTTTCAAAAAATATACACTATATGTTGATGGGCATTGTCACACTTTTCTTTCCTTTATAAGTAAGAATCTCTATGGTTTTAATGACAATTCATATACAGATTGTGGAGGACATTTAATTCAACACTCTAAAAAGTTCCTCATCCGCAGACTATAGTACAATTTCAGCCCACCGTTAATAAACCCATCCAATGCAGGGTTATCAGAGAAATTATGCAAATGTTATGTTTTTATGTACTGGTAATCTATTTATCATTTATCATGATTCGTGCTCTGATGATTACTTTCTTCTACTTCTGTAATTTTAATAGATAAAGGATGTTGAACATTAAGCTCCAAACAGGATGAGTGAGGAAGACCACAGAGGAGAATCATGGATGTAGTAAAATAATACATGCAGTTGTTTTTTTTTCATGGTGGAGGAGCAACTTCTGATACTGATCTTAAAGAAAAAAACACATCAAATTGAAGAGTAAAAATAATGACAACAATATGTCTACTTTTTTTCTATTAATTCCTTAAAGTAAATGCAGTCTTGTCATGTTCAGAGTTGCCCACTCATATTTAACTAATTCAAATACAATTACTGCATATCAATGCTTATGTTCTAATAAAAGGCATTGTTTAATACTTCTTCCATGATAACCAAAATAAATCAATGATAGGGAAACGGGAAGATTAGTCATCAGGCAAGGTTTACTGTTCATTTACCATGCCCTGATAACAGTAAGCTTAACAAAAGAAAAATGTTGGGGACGAGAACCGGGCGGCTGAGCCAGATCAAAGACATTACTAAAACAAAAAGACGCCAACAGCTTCCCTAAAGTGGAAATAAAATAATATGCAAAACAAAAGGCCTGTGTACCTGCTTGACACATAAGGTCAGTCACATGACACAAAAGTGTCATCACCTGCCTAACCTAGTGTTTTTCACACTTAAAGCTCAGTTGAATGTGTTTGGGGTACCCCGATCTTATCTGTCCAGCCTCACACCCAAACACTCTGTTCACACACATAGACACCTACTAACAAAAGTTCAAAGACAGTCTGAAGCCAACCTGCTGGCCTGGGAGCTTGTTTTTTGAAATTATCCCAGGCAAGCGATTGGTCTACTGTTCCCCAGATCAGCCAATAGAGACGTGCCAATTACCTTTGCATTGAGTGTATTGAGTATTGAATGAGGCTTGACACCTGAAAGACAAGAGTAAGAGAAAACAAAGAGCTGGGTACCATGGCATGTAACAGATGTTGTTCCATGCTCAATTTTGATTGTCTCAGTAAATATGTTAACTGCAAAAACATTGAAAATCTAATTCAACTCACTTGTTCAATAGAAAATAATATTTTCCTTCTTGTTCGTTAATTTTCACGTCACTCTAAGTAATAGTAGTCTTAGAAGTATAAAAACAACTTTCAATTCTCATAATTTATATGAAAGTCTTTAATCACATCTTTTACAATATATTTTAAGCAATATGCTTTTGTCTTTTTCTCTGACACGCATTGTCTTTAACATTAATATTATGAATTACCTATACAATATCTTGCCTTTTGATTACAGGTTTCATAATTTTTTTTTCATACTGTAACTCGTAGAAATATTTCTGCCAATACTATTTTGATTATATTTTATACATGAAATAACAAGGCCGTACATTGCCTTAACATTTTTTAGTTTTTGCTTCATTATTAGAATTAAATTAGTATTATTTGTTAATTCAATGCAAACTGATGTGTGGGACAAGAGTCACATGACATAGAGCCAACCCACTTTTGATCTTTCGGTATTTATTGAGGTGTTGCGTCGCTCGGACAGATAACGTAGCTTTCATTGCGACAGGAAACGTTTATATGTGGTTACGCTGTCATTACATATAATTATTATTAGTACACTGAACTTTTCATCGAGGCCTACGTGGACTAAAATTTTTGGTTTATCCACCAACAATAAAATGGAAAGGTGAGTAATTAACACTACAAATGGGACTATTAACAAGAAACGAGAACATTCTAGCCATTTAATGCCAGTTATTTTCCTCAGTCTAATTAGAGAAAATTGTTTTAGATTGTTTGCGCTTTGTGTATAGTCTTCGTCCAGAAATGTGTCTAAAATCGAAATTTTTAGAATTTGAAAACCTCAATAATATTGATATACTAACCAATAGAGAGCATATATAGAAATATAGCATATACCGAAGATTAGATTTTGTAGTCTTAGGCGTACATTTAAAAGTAACACCCTCCAGTTAAGCTTAGTGAAAACTGCTCAGTCCTTTGACTTTTGATGTTGTATCTTTTCCAAAATATATATATTCATTGAGAAAAAGAAGTGATAACACTTTGTGATAACAAAATGTATATGTAACATAGTATAACATTATTAATATTACTAAATTAATTAGGGAATGGTGACGATGAGAAAATGCCAGATTTTGAGTAGAAGACCATAAAACTCTGGAGAGTGCCCCAAGTGGAGGAGTTCAAGTATCTCGGGGTCTTGTTCGCGAGTGATGGGAGAAGGGAGCCGGAGATCGACAGACGGATTGGGGCTGCAGCTGCAGTAATGCGGACACTGCACCGGTCCGTCGTGGTGAAGAGGGAGCTGAGTGTAAAAGCGAAACTCTCAATTTACCGGTCGATCTACGTCCCTACCCTCACCTATGGCCACGAGCTGTGGGTAGTGACCGAAAGAACGAGATCGCGGGTACAAGCGGCGGAAATGAGCTTCCTCCGAAGGGTGGCTGGGCTCTCCCTTAGAGATAGGGTGAGAAGTTCGGCCATCCGGGAGGGGCTCAGAGTAGAGCCGCTGCTGCTCCACATCGAAAGGAGCCAGCTGAGGTGGTTCGGGCATCTGACAAGGATGCCCCCTGGGCGCCTCCTGGGCGAGGTGTTCCAGGCATGTCCCACCGGGAGGAGGCCCCGGGGCAGACACAGGACACGCTGGAGAGATTATATCTCTCGGCTGGCCTGGGAACGCCTTGGTGTTCCCCCAGACAAGCTGGAGGAGGTGGCTGGGGAGAGGGAGGTCTGGGCCTCTTTGCTTAGGCTGCTGCCCCCGCGACCCGGCCTCGGATAAAGCGGATGAAGATGGATGGATGGAATTAGGGAATGTGTATTACACACAGTGGATTATTGCTTGTGTTTTTTAACTATAGTGTTAATTACAGTACCGTAATTTGCACTGTGAATTTTAAAATTTAGAACTTAGAGATAGTTTATTAGTAAATAAACATTAACGAGGGCTGTGTTAGTTAGCGCTTGTATGTCCAAAAATCTAAATGCTACCTGTTATGTTGTTGGCATAGAAAAAGTCACCAAAAAGATTTTTTGGCATCAATCACTAGAGTGTGGGTACTTGGAGTGCCCCAAAATGTTTTCTGAAGTCTATTAAAATTTAATGAAGAGTTCACATTTCATATGTTATTGTTGATCAGTATTGCAAGGTTGATCTCAGTATAACAGATATGTTCATATGTTTTTTTTTTCTTTGTACTAATTTTAATTTGTCTCAAAATTTCAGGACCTGCACTTTTTCAGTTTTTGGAAAGGCAAGTAATTTAACAAACAATAATGTGATAATAATATACACTTACAGCACAATAAAGGTATGATGTGTTAATGTCACTGTTCTCTTTTACATTAAAAGGCACGGACAATTTCAAAACCCCTGCCAAATATATTAGAGGTCATTCACAAGTATGCTGAACCCGGGACCAGTCTAAAGACCTACAGTGTTCACAAAGTGCATGGCTTTTGGGAAAATGTCTCAAGAGATTTGGGAGTGCCTAATACATGTTTTAATAGGAAAAAAATTGTCAAGGCAGTCCTGCAGTATGAAAAGGTAAGCAATGTTTTTTTAGTATTTATATTTAGTCCATTTAAAAAATACTTTAAAAAAAGAACAGCTCTTTCTTTGTTTGAACTTCCTGTACTAAAAATTATTATGCAAAAATCAAATATTTTTACAGACCACATCAGGGGTAGAGGGTCCCTTGCTACAGACTGATTTTCCTACTGCAGAGACAACACTTGGAGATGATTTTCCTTCCATTGTAAGCAATGTGTCATACACTTACTGTCAGATTTAAAAATTTGAAGCCATCATGACAACCTTATCCAGCCATTGTAGTTATCCTGCTTTTTAGATACAAATAAAACAAATTCACTCCAAAATGTCATCTTGAAAATAATTTAAATCTTGAAACAGAGTAATAATGAGTCATATGGAGAGCAAGAAAGTAGATTACAATAGACTTCTCAGCAGGTAAACACATATGAAAGCAAGCCACCAAACCATGAGCCTTAAGCACCCACAAGAGAGCCACACAAAGACCTGAGTGTCACATCTGACCCCCATTTTAAAGGAGTAACCAACTCATCCTCCTGCTGCTGACTAACTTTTCACTCCATGTCTTCCACTCTTCTAATTTCTCCATTTGATCTTGTTATTGCCCAATCAAGTTCCAAAATTTGAATCAGAAGATTACTTTTTCATTTACAATAATTACAGTAATATATTCCTTTAATGAATATTTTTTCCCTTATAAAACATTCATTACATAGTGATTTTTTTCAAAATATTGTGTAACAATGTGTTTTAACAAAGACATACAGAAATTTCAGTCTAATTGTTATGTTTTAATTAATTTGTGATTCGTTAGAGTGAGGAAGACATTGTTGCGCCAAAGTCTCCACAAGCTGTAGGAAATGTACCTTTACCTTCAAGATACGAGGTAATTATTTGTATTTTATTCAGTATTACATTGTGATGCTTTGGAAAAACATTAATTTGTAAAGAAACGAAATCGCTTTCTCTTCACAGGATGCACTTCAAAAAACTGCAGAGAGCGGCATCCATACCCCAGACACACAATCCCTCGAGAGTGACTCTAAATCTTCGTCTTCAAATGCAAATGCTAAGGTAATTTCATAACTTACACTGTTTTTAATACACAACAGAGAAAGAAAACACAGAGTTTATATGTTTGTTAAACACTATCATGTAATTATTATATTTAAAATTTCAAGTGTTTTGAACAGTAATCCAAAGTTTAAATTTAAACTTAAAATCTTTTTGTGATGATCTTTTGAGGTAAAATAAATATTTCTTAGTCATATTCACTTACTAAGACAAATTTACTAAGAGATTGTGAAACTTGTCCTATGGGTTCGTTAGTGAAATTGTAACATAATGATGCTGTTGGATTTTCATAGAGACACTGTAGTGACAAACATTGAAAGTGTTTATATATTTTTTAAAAATGTATATCTGATTGTTGCAGAGGAATGAATCAGATGAATCAGCTAAAGTCAACACAGACAGTAGCAGTTCTGAAGACAAATTTTTCACATCTGGTTTGCCACAGCAGAAAACTTTCTTTTTCATAAATGAGAATGAATGGAAGGAGTTACGGCAACATCAGTCAGGAAGACATTTTAAAGGATTGCAGTGGACAAATATAATTGCCAGTGGAATCAGAACACTTAACCCGTACTGCAGTTTTGGATTTCGGAGACACAGTGTAAAAAAACTCTCTTCAAGATCAAAGGCACCAGTTTTCAGGTGTATGGGGTACTGCAGATTTCAGGACTGCCCTGTCACTGTGGCTGTGGTGGTTTATGACGAAGAGACACTGAAAGCAGAAGTCGTTTTCAAAGGAGGTGAGGTCTGCCATAATAACAAAGAGCTGAAAAGGCGGCCTGTGCGTGCACAGGCTCCTCAAAAACAAATTACCAAGGAGCTTGTACTTGGAGTCTTTACAGAAAGTGCCACAAAAGGTGATCCAATCTGGAAACAGAGATGATGCTCCAACAAAAGAAGTGTTGAAAAACATTGCATGGTCTGAAAGAAAAGCCAGTAGAGCAGATCCCAACGAGTTGATTAGCTTACAAAAGATAATTCAACAGTATCAGTACACTGAAAAGGACGTACTGCAGAAGATTCTGATGCATCCAAAGGGCATAATGCTGTGGTCTAAGAAAACCTTGTCAGTTTTTCATCAAAGATGCAAAGAAGACATTGTGTACTTTGATGCCACTGGAAGTATAATAAGAAAAGAAAGTGCTGGAACGCCACCTTACTATGTGTATGAGTTGGTTGTCAGAAACCCATCCAAAGGTGCTTCTCCTCTTCCAGTTGCTACATATGTCACATGTGACCACACTACAGCCTCTGTGACATACTTCTTGCAAGCCTTTCAGACTGATCTTGTAAGAGCATTTGGTAATCGGGCCTACAACAGGCCTGTCATGTTCATGTGTGATGGATCCCTGGTACTCCTCCGATCCATTTCCATGACATTCTGCAGAACAAGTCTAGAGGATCTGCTGCAGAAGTACTATGTCTTACTCACTGGCCAGCATTCAGCACAGCAATTCAACATTCCCATTCTTCATCGATGTCTGAGCCATGTCATGAAAAATGCCAAGGACCTTTGTAAAAAACAGTGAGTACATTTATATGAATAATTTAAAAAAATAATACAAGATTTGTAATGTAAAGGTCCTACTAACAGTGATTTCATTTGTTCATTTTCCCAGCATTCCAGAGAACTACAGGCTTGGAATGCATGTGTTTGGGCTCCTTGCATGCTGTGATAACTTAAAAGACATGGATGATGTTGTCCATAGTGCAGCAATAGTGTTTTGCAGTCCTTGTAGTGGAAGGAATGTAACAAAACACTACAACAACTTGAAAATCCTTATGCAAAAACGGGGAACCCTGGATTTGGATGAAAAGACTGTGATTGCTGAAGATTACAAGGTTAGCTAAGATTTATTTTTTAAGTAACCATATTAATAACTTTTTTACTTGTGTCTGTCCCAAATGAATTAATGAATTCACATTATTTTAAAAATATATATTTTAAACCACAATAACATTTTATATAATTAATTTTTCTTTGGTTTGATAACTTGCTGAATACAGATATATATCTGTTTTACAGACTGACGTTCAGAATCCCCCCTTGAAGACCCATTTCCAGGCAATTGTTGACAATGCAACACTGGACTGTGAGGGCGAAAGAAACCGCTTTCATGCACCCAAATTTATTGCCGGTCTGGTAAATCACCTTCTACCACATGCAACTTTGTGGTCATCAATGATGCTCGGTATGTTTTTTTATTTGTTGTATTACTATCTGAAATTGTCAGTTATTAATTAATGTAAATGTGCTAAATGTTGAATTATCTATTTTAAATATGTTTTTGAATTACTTGTATTCTCCTTAGGGGATCTTGGACGTCATGGTACTGGTCCTGCTTACCAGCAGCTCAGTAAACTCTATGATGACATTCAGCAATCCAAGAACCAGGTATCATTTTGAGAAGAATAAGTGAAAAAGAAACATAAATTGTACATAAATTTACAATACATAGATACTGAATTAAACAATGTACTATTGCATTTAAGAATTTTACACAAGACAATAGAACCCAAGGAATCATGGAGAAAAGCCAGTGGGATTTGAAAAAAATCCGTATCCAGAGAAGGAGACTGACAAGGCTTGATGACTTTGTGGAAATTTATCAAAAAATGCACGATGCCCTCCTGCTTGAATATGCAGACATGAAAAAATCAAGACAAAAGGTATGAATAACTTCCTAATAATGAAAAATGTGTTTTATACAACTAGAACAAGAAACTAAGAAAAAGTGACTATATAATTAAGAGATGATAAAATTAAGTAAGCATTAAAAGTATGTATGTGTAATCAACAGTCTTTTTGCGTGGAAATGGAGAAATGGAAAGACAGACGCATTAAACGAAAAGGTGTGTATGTGTCACCGTTAGTGACAGAACTGCCACTGAAGAAAAAGAGAACTGAGGTAAGTCATCATGTTCCCATTATTTTCAATAATTAAACCTTGTGATGTCCTCCCGATTGCCATACTCCTTTTGTCCTCTGGGGTAAAGCGTCTGCTTTGAATATCTATAAAGCATGAATTATAAATTATCATCCGTCTCCGTGTTTCAATGTTTTATCAAACTGTATTACAACTGATTACCTGAAATCTTTATGTGTTTTGACATTGTATTACACCTACGCATAGGCCTTAGTGAACCCCCACTTTAATGCCAAAAAATGCATGTCCATAGGTGACATAAGTGCAGGAGGAAGCTCAATTTTTTTGCTTTTTGCTGGTCACACTATGTACAGCTTCGTTTTCAGCAGTTGTAGGCCAAGGGCATTTGAATTAAACAAGCTTTCAAGGCTGATTATTGTCTTTTGGAGACCTACTGTATTAAGCACAGCTCGCGTTCCCTGACTGCAGGCAAGCAAGTTTGCAATCATACACTAGCATGTTCTCTGTACAGCTGGACCGGGCATCACATACTGCCCGTGTTTTTATCTCATAGTTCCTCTGTTTACTTGGGACGTAATGTTGGACAGAGTCCTTTAAGGGGACTAGGCACTCATACACAGTCATATCAGTTCCTATGTGGTACACCAACAGCAGGACAGATGCTCACTCGTTACATACATCTCAAATCAGAACAAGTTTGTCTCATTTATGACCATATGCTTTTGTATATTATATTATATTATATTATATTATATTATATTAAGTCATTCAAAAATGTTATCTGTTAACAGGTAAAAGGGAAGAATACTGTTCAAACCTTTAAACAGGAACAGCACCAACAATATGATGCTCGTCAAAACCAGGTATTTTTAGAAATGTTTTTAATGTCTACATTTAACTTTTGTGTGTTATTGTCATAAATGACTCTAAAAATTGACATGTGTCTATCTTTGTAGGATGAGAGCCAGGAACAAATAGCCGTTTGCCAAAAAATAGCAACATGCATGGTTAATAAAGCATCGGTCACAGTATGGAAAGGAGATTTATGTGCCTTCAAAGTGGATGCAATTGTTAATGCAGCTAATGAAAGTCTCTCTCACATGGGTGGACTTGCAAAGGCACTGTCTGCTACTGGAGGACATACTATCCAAGCACAGAGTGATCTCTTCATTGCCAAAAATGGCAAATTACAGGCTGGACAAGTTGCAGTTACCACAGCAGGCAAACTACCTTGCATGAAGCTGATTCATTTGGTAGGCCCGTGTCTGCAGAATGACCCCACAGTGCACATGATAACCCATGCAAAGAACCTTTTAACGAAAGGTATTTTGAACGTCATGACATGTGCAGAAGAGCACAAATTTTCCTCTGTTGCCATTCCAGCAGTGAGCTCTGGAATATTCAACTTTCCAGTCTCAATTTGTGCTGATGTTGTAGTCACCACAATCAAAAAGTACATTGAACATAAGAACCCCACAAGTCCTCCATTTGAAATACACCTAGTAAACAACGATGATCCAACCGTGAAGGAAATGGAAAGGGCCTTCAAAGAGATCTTTTTGGAGCCACTCTCTGATGTCAGGAGGACAGTGAGTACACCCAATTTTTCCTTAATAAAAAAATTACTTAAAATGATCACAGCAGTAACAAATATTTTCTTTTAAATTCAACCCACAAATCAAGGGGCCAGAGGATTCTCCATCTACACTGGAAATGACAGAGCACCTTGAGAGAAACACAACCGGTCCAACAAAGCAGACTGCATCACAGGTGATGTTTCACAAACAAACTCTAATTCATTAACTATGTCATCTGTTTGAAAAACCAATTTTTTTTTGTACATATTTTTGTAATTATGTATTAGATTTTATTATATGTATGTGTTGATGGATGAAAAATAACAGACCACAGAAAAATGACAAATGTCAGTCCAACAATCAATGTAACTTTACATGTTACTGGCCTTAATATTACAAAAACAACAGTAACTGACTCAATTTTTAATTTCTTAATATAGTTTAACATCTCAAATAAATTACATTAAAATCTATGTCAAATTTGGAGATGTTTTCATGTTGTTGCATTAGGTACATAAAATTCTTTTAAAAATTAGATTTAAAACCGTTGCAATTGATTACAATGAATGTTCTCATAAGAAGGATTATTTGAATTTAGTTACTATTGTCTTGTTGAAACACAGGTCGCATATTTGTGGAAACAACAGGAAACGGAAGTTGTTGTTTCTGTGGTCCCATCTCAGATTAGAGGTAACAACTTTGTCATACGTCACAGTGAGTTCCTGACCCTTAGACCACACAGCTGGCTTGTTGGAGAGGTATGTAAACTAGTTATTTAAAAAAAATAAAAGTACTGCATAAGGTTAATGTTAAAGCTGGGGCAGGACATAGTTTTTCCCTACACATTCAGTAAGTACTGCTTTAGATCGACATTCCAGGCATATCCTCATGACTGAATACTGAGTATACGTAAGTAAAAATAATCTTTATTAAACTTTGTATTCCAAAACTTTATCATGTTTACAAAGTAATAAAAGGTTATTTATTATACTCCTCAGGTCATTGAAAGTCTCCTGTACCACTGGGCCATTCGGCTAAATCAGGGGAATAATATCTACATTATGAACCACTACACAAGCGGTGTGATCCTCTATGGAGAGAGAGAACTAATCAGGAGACAAAGCTTGTCCAAGGTAATAAATTTTTTTATATATTCTAGAATAAATTTTTTAAAAGTTAATTAATGTTTCGAAATGGAAAAGGTATTGTTGCAAATTTGTAATTAATTACTAATATGTCACAGGTGAACTTTGACAACTACAGAGCCATTTTATCCTTTGTGAACATTGGAAATATACACTGGAAGTTTCTGGTTAGTATGAGCAGCATTTCTGTGAAAACAGTTTGTTTCAATAACACATTATTGAAAATTTATGTACTTTTTAAATTTATATATCTATCGCAGTACATAAATGCAGATGACAGCTGTCTGTATTTGGTCGATCCTTCAAGAAACTCTTTGGAGCAGGAAGAGTCTGACCGTGCAGCCAAAAGATTCCGGTAATTATGCGTTATTACATGTATATAATAACATGAAGTATTAGAAAAGTGACAGGAGGACTTAGGAGGTCTTTTTCGAAAGGTGAACGTATGGTTGTAGATTAAAGTTTAATAAAATCTGTGGTTATTAGTTCTTTAATGAATTTTAAGAAATAATTCAAAATTACACACATATGTAATTTTAAATAATAAAAAAACCACTGACAGTGTTTAAGCAGTGAGACATTTGAGACAGTTAACATTTGTAGATGTAAAAGAACATGTTAATAATTTTGATACTTCATCTAACATAATCTAGAGCACAGGGCTTTCTGACACACCATTAAAAACAGTGATATGTACTATATGTGTCTTTTTCTGTGTGACTTTTATCTTTCATTATTATATAAATGTGATGTATGTTATGTTCACAAAGTGAATACTTCAAAATGAGGAGGACATGCTACAACAAAACAGACTGGGTGAATGTGAGACTTCGAGGAGGAGTACTGACACATCCATTTCAACGCGATGGTTCTAGCTGTGGAGTAATGGTCATCATGGTATGGTACCACATTAACGCAATAATATTTTTCTGTGAAATTAGATAAGAAGGAACGGCGGGGGAAGTTAAAATAATCTTAAAAGGTTAAATTGTTTAAACAGGAAGTGTAACATTTGCAGATGTTTTCAATTAATTGTTTTTGTTGTTTTTTTTTATTTCAGATGGCCAAAGAAGTAATGGAAGCATTCCCAAATAAACCAGAAATGACATTTTTGACGACCAAAAAAGAGATGGCCCAGGCACGAAGGACATTTGCACAGACAATACTTGAGGCCTCCGGTGTGTAATATCTTCTTCAAATGGACATATTTATTTGTGTCAAACTGATGAACACTAACATATATATATATATTATGTTTTAGTATTTGACAGTGACAACAACTGTGCCATGTGTGCAACGGTGAAATCACCTAATCCAGGACCCTCCATCACTGACTGGGTATAGTATTTTTAAAAAATTTTTTATGTTATCTTCCAAAAAATATTTGACTCTGTGTCTTTAATGATTGTAATTGATTAAAACATAGAATTATTTATGTAATGTGTTTATGAAAGTTCATATGTTTTTGTTTACAGATCCAGTGTGATAACTGCAACCGCTGGTTCCATTCTGAATGCCTGGACATGACAAATGAACAGCTCAGCAGTGCTCAGAAGACAGAGTGGAAGTGTGTGCTTTGTCTAACCTAATTCCACATGCAGTGAAAGCTACTTTAATAATCTGCTTATAGTTGTTATTGGTGTTTTGAGGAACACATGTGTAAAACACAATGTGTATAACATTCTTGCTTTGTGCACGTACTTCAAGTATTTCCTTTTTGATTTTTTGGGTTGATTTGTGTGATGACAGATAATGAATAACAATATATCTAAACTGTGTAGTAGTAATATGAGAAATCAGTAATCTGAGAAATGTAATTTCTCACCCTGACCGGTTGAGGCAGATGGCCGCCCCTCCCTGAGCCTGGTTCTGCCGGAGGTTTCTTCCTGTTAAAAGAGAGTTTTTCCTTCCCACTGTTGCTCATAGGGGGTCATATGATTGTTGGGTTTTTCTCTGTATGTATTATTGTAAGGTTTAACTTATTATGTGAGTGCCTTAAGTTGACTATTGTTGTGATTAAGCACTGAATAAATAATGTCTAAAACTAAAGTTGATACTTGAGGTGGTGTGTGAATGACATTTTGAAAAATTTAAATTGTGTGTGGAAAGACATTTCTTGTAGTTAAGCAAATACTTCAATGAACTCATTTTGTTTGGTAATGGAATAAGATTTATTTTTATCAGAAATCCATACAGTAATTGTTGCTGTGGATCACAGGGTGCAGAGTGGGGGTCACCCAGAGTCAGAATCCAGTGAGATATATGCGTCACCTCTTACAGTTTTCCTGTAATCTGAGCTCAAAGATGTCAATATGTAGAGTACAGTAAAGCAAAATGGGAAGATTTTACTATCAATTTTCTCAAAAACTGTACAGTAATTTTGGCTGTGGATCACAGCATGCAGAGTGGGGGTCACCCAGAGTCAGAATCCAGTGAGATATCTGCGTCACCTCTTACAGTTTTCCTGTAATCTGAGCTCAAAGATGTCAATATATAAAGTACAGTAAAGCAAAATGGGAAGATTTTGCTATGAATTTTCTCAAAATCCATACAGTAATTTTGGCTGTGGATCACAGGGTGCAGAGTGGAGATGGCCTAGATTCATAATCCAGTGAAATATCTGTGTCACCTCTTACAGTTTTCCTGTAATCTAAGCTCAAAGATGAGAATATATAGAGTACAGTAGAGTAAATTGTGCAAAGTTTACTATCAATTTTCTCAAAATCCGTACAGTAATTTTTGCTGTGGATCACAGGGTGAAGAGTGGCGACAGCCTAGAGTCAGAATCCAGTGAAATATCTGTGTCACCTCTTTCAGTTTTCCTGTAATCTAAGCTCAAAGATGAGGACATTAAAAGTACAGTTGAGTTAATTGGGTAAATTTTATTGTTAATTTTCTCTGAATCATACAGTAATTTGGGCTGTGGATCACAGGGGGGAAAGTGGAGATAAACCAAAACTGGGAGTGGATTGTGAAGTAAAATAGTGTCAGGACAGAAAACACTTCGTTTCTAAGCCAGTCGGCACCTATACCGTAATATGCGTAAGAGTAGTGCAACAACATTTTAGGTGCGGCTGGCGGGGCGGCTAGCTTGACTGTGACTTCGTAAGTGAGGGCTCACTTGACCGCAGTCCTTGAAATGCACTGTGTAGAACGAAAGACCATCGTACGTATCATAACTTTACCAGTCTCACAAACCGTCTTCATAAATACACAATCGTTAACCGTTTATTAATATAACCTTTAAGCTCAACGGTAATTAATTAGTAGTGGAAATTATTTCTGGTACGTGTTACAGAAATGTAGCAGTGACAATAATACTGTATGCTGTAATCGTACTGGGCAATTAGTGATACAAAAAACCTGTTTTATCCTGTGAATAAAAGTATATGTTTTTGTCAATGTACCATAATAACAGAAGCGAAACGCAATATTGTGTCAGGACAATTCACTATTTATGCACAATAAATAAAGGAGCATAGCGCGACAATTTCTGTTCAGCGTCAGACTTGCTTGTAACCTATATCACCAATTATGTTATGAAAATGACGTATTAACTACAACAGAAGACTTGCCTTTGTGTAAATGCTTGGAGCAGACTAACCTGTGAGCTGGAGTGTTCTGGGACGTTATATTTGGTCTTTGAATGGCTGCAATCCAGGCCACCCGTCGCCTCTTTGTTACTTCGGAAACATGGCTCGAACAATTTCTCTTCAACGACGTAATCCGATAACAACCGATCTCTTTACCCGTCGGCTTCCTGTGGCTGTCATGCGACCGGCTATTGCAGTTAATAATACAACAGCTTCTTGCCATTTTTGTGTTTCTTTTTTATCGCTGTGATTTCAATTGAAAGCCTGCGTGCGCTAGTACCTCTTGCCACGAGTTCCCAGAATCCTTTGCGGTTTTACCCCTGAATGACGTCACATTTTCAATCTCTATATAATATGCATGTTAAATATTATATTTGGGGTGAAATATCAAGTCTTTTCAAGTAAACCGGTTCAAGTCCAATTCAAGTCCCAGGTCATTGGTGTAAAAGTCCAAGTCAAGTCACAAGTCTTAGAACATTTTTTCAAGTCAAGTCTAAAGTCATAAAATTAATGACTCGAGTCTGACTCGAGTCCAAGTCATGTGACTCGAGTCCACACCTCTGGTATTCTCATATGGAAAGCTTAAACTTTAAGAAATAGAGCACTGGGTTTTTTGTAATGTGAACACAGACCTTCACAGGTAACTAAGCTGTTTGCTAAAATGTGTCTGTAGATGGTTCTGATGAATATGTTCAGCTTTTTACAGGTGGCTGCTTTGTAGTACAACAAGTGTTTCAAAGCACCTGACACTTTCTGTTGCAGTCCTGATCACTGTCTGTCATGCTATGTCCTGCACCACTTTCACTTACTTCTCTGGAGTGGAGATCCCAAAGTTTCCAACAAAGTGAATTTAAAGGCAGAAAATCATCCTACAAGTATAGAAAACAGTCTGGTTTAAACATTTCCCTAAGTCTCGACACTGAATGACTCTCTGAACACACATAAGCAGGTTTTATCTTTGATCTAAAACAACTCTGAAACTCCTGAACAGCTTTGACTAAACATGTTTTAAACACAGAATATAATTTAGTGTTTGGCTGTTTTGTACACTTACTCTTCTAGTTCACAGAGCTTCACTGAAATCTGCAAGCTGTTATATAGAATAAATGAACGCACATGATCATTTCACACAGTGGGTACATGCTTCATACTATATTTTAGGCTGGTGCTAACATCCAGCTCTACTTGAGTCGTTGAAAAACTGCATGACATGACAGAATAGAATTTGGTTTAGTTGACCTGATAATACTGGTTAGACACTTACAATAATTTTTATTTATTATTATGTGTTTAAACACAGCAGTGAGTCAGATCGGAGTCCTGATGAATACCTGAAATTATGTGACTTTGTAGCATTACTGTCACTTAGTATAGAGGAGAGAGGATCTACACCATAGGTACACCATAAATGCAAACCTTATATACCTAATATCTTAGGTATTAGTAATTATTAGCCATCTGTTTGCAGTATACACAATTAAAAACACATTGAGAAAATTATAAATAAATAAAACAAAAAAAGTAAGTTGAAAAAATTGTGTGTGTGAATAACTCCACGGCAGACCCATTTGATTACCCTGAGCTACTTGTCTACTTATTTTAAGAATATTTATTCTATAGCAGTTTAATATATAGGAGTTCTGACTTTGAGGCTTTCCTTTCACTTTGCCATCTCTCTCTTTGCTTTTTCCATTTCGATTTGAATAATTATATGGCCTGAAAGTAGCACTAAAGTAGATTTTAATAATAATCCCACCTAGTTTGCAGTTATATTTCGTGGTTTATTGGATTCCCCTTGTGTCTCATCCCTGTGTTAATTCTTCCTTAGAGGTTAGTGAGTCTTATCTGTCATGTCTCCTGCAGACAGGAGACACCACAGGGGAAGTGAGCTTCCCCTGAAACTACATTTAAGTGTGTTCTTTCTCAGAAGTGATTTGAATAATATGTCAGATATGAGGAACTATGTTTGCTTCCTGTTACTGTGAATAATTCCACAACATTCCTTGGAAGTTGTTTCTGTGAACATTGAGTTATGGTTGATATTTATGTTTCTTAAGCCTTTCAAAAACCAAATATTATAATGGTTTGCGGAGTGAGTGGATCCCAGGAGCAGACTCAGGCGAGGAGACCACAACTAACTTGAACAAAAAGGGAGCCTTTTATTTCGGCTGATAGTCAGGTCAACAAAACAAGGCAGTAAGCACAGAGGCAAAACTAAACTGGAACCTAAACTGGGGAACACTGAAAACCCAGAAAACTGAGACTTAACTATGAAAACTAGGAAGACAATGACAAGGGGACTGTGAGAACTATGAACAGGACTTTGTGAAGGAACATAAAGGAACTTTGAACTTATACATGAACAAGCAACATAAACATGACCTGCACAGAGTCCTAAAACCTGGCATGACATGAGGGGTGGAACACAGGACTTAAATACACACGAGGAAGCTCACTTCCCCTGTGGTGTCATTATGGTTCATTTGTGCCAGCTGTTCCCCAGGTGTCTCCATTTCCCCTGATAACCTCAACGTAGTTTCTCATATCTGACATATTATTCAAATCACTCCTGAGAAAGAACACATTTAAATGTACTTTCACTTTTTATACTTAATATTTGCTCCAAGAAGTATACAGACTAAGGTTTCCAATACCAGCCTAGTATAACATGAAGATTACTTCAAACAATTGGACTCCAAAGATAGCCAACTAGAAAACATCTGAAATAAAATAGCTTAAGCTGTTAAGCTGTTTTATTTCACTGGCAATTTCTTCATCTTCGCTACCATGATTTCATATGATAGAACCACAACCCCACCACAGTATAGTAGTGGTGTGTCTATTGTGTGAAAAAGGAGTAATATAAACTGGTTAGTTTAATTTCAGTAAAAATGGGACCTAAATTTGACCTGGAATACTCAATATTTGTCATGGTCCTGGGTCATGTGACCCAGTGTTTGTGAGTTTCATGATATTTTGTTATTCATCTGTATTCTAGTTTCTTTTCAGTTTGTCTAGTTACATTCTGTCAGACCTAGTTTGCAGTTATATTTCGTGGTTTATCGGATTCCCCTTGTGTCTCATCCCTGTGTTAATTCTCCCTTAGAGGTTAGTGAGTCATATCTGTCATGTCTCCTGTCTGCATAGCGGACAGGAGACATGTGTGCTGTGTCCGAATTCAGGGGAAGGATACTCCGAAGAACACTACCTACCTACGTAGTGTCCTTCAACGGACGGGTAGTCAGGAAGTGAGCAGCTGTGGACAGCCCCCTTTTTTTTTTCTCCATACAAACTTTATTGACCAAACAATGAGTATACAACATATAAACGGCTGTGGACAGTCTGCCTTCGTTCAAGTCCACCCTTAATTCCAGGTTTTCCAATTGCTAACGCCATGTGCGAAAACTAAAAAAATGGACCGACAAATGTTGATCCACCTCCCGTGTACTGTTGTAATTCCCGAGGAGCTACAAAACCATTATCGATGTTACCGGCATGTTTGGTACCTTAGGCTCATCAGAGCTAGGCACATCCAGGTAAAATAATCCACCCAAAACCACACACATTTAGGAATTACTTATCTACCTTAGCTAGGGAAACCTGCAGTCAGCTGAGACCGAAGAAGTCACTTGGATGAGTAGCAAAATGTTTCTCCCACTGATGCGACGTCCAGATGAACAGAATCAACTATTTTGGAATCACTTATGAAGTTTAGCAGATAATGTCAATAACTGAATGATAGCTGGTCATCGCACACATTCACCATATCATTAAGAAATATATAAAGTTAATGTCCTTGAAGCTGATAGGAGAACATGTAGCATTTATGTTCTATCATTCATTTGATCCTCTAACTTATTTGTGTGCATAGAATGGTAGTAAAAATGTCACAAAGCTGAAAACAGGCGTACTTATGAGTACACAAACAAGCTTAGTCACACAGATGAACTGTATATGTATGGAAGTAGAAGTATTGTCACAGTGCATTAGTATATTCCACAGAAGCTCAATAATCAGAATAATGCTTGGAATGCTTAAAATAAATGAAATCATACCTTTCCACTATAACTGTTCATGTTGTTCTCCACCTTTTCCTGAAGCAGACGATACCCTTATACTGCAGAATTAACCTGAGTGTCCCAGTCCTGGACCATTTTTTCAACCAGGAGGATCCCAGGCCTGATTTTCAGCTATGGAGGGAGTCTCTGGCAGTGTTGCTAAATCACCTGAACCAGGATCGGCCGCGTGGTTGGGGTGCCACAATTGAGACCCTGGTGTTCATATTCTGGTTGGCAAGTGGAGCATACTACAGGGTGGTTGCAAGAGTGTTTGGGATGCCTCGTTCTGCTGTCCACACCATTGTTCACTGCGTAACAGAAGAAGTGGTGGCCATTTGACACCAGGTCATCCACCTCCCAAAGACACTAGAGGACCTGGAGGTAGTGTCCCGTGGGTTTGCAGGGCTGGCACGTCACAGAGCCTTTCTGAAAGCGGTGGGTGCAATCGACGGCTGCCACATCCGCATCAAGTGTCCAAGCGGCCCTGATGGTCAGTGCTATAGAAACAGAAAACTGTTTCCATCTATCATCTTGCAGGCAGTTTGTGACCATCAGGGCTGCTTCATCGACACATACGTGGGCTGGCCTGGGTTGGTGCTCGATTCCAGGGTGCTCCACCACCGCCCACTGTACAGACAGTCAGTCTACCCTCCTCCAGGGCATTTCATCCTCGCAGATGGAGGGTACCCATGCCTCCAATGTCTTCTCCCCCTCTTCACTCCCAACAAGAGGCTAGTCCAAGGTGTAGGAGCCCAGCGCTTTAACAGCCACCATTCCAGGGCACACTCCATTATAGAGCGTGCTTTTGGAATGATGAAAACAAGGTTCAGGGCCATCTTCCTGCAAGCGCTGGAGGTGCACCACACCTTTGTACCTCACATAAGTGACCACCCAATACCATGTGAATATTCCAATCTATAATGTTTGAGCTAAAATAGTGTTTTGTTGTGAAATCAGTTTCACCCCAGTTCTTTTTATTCCTCGGGCATCCAGAGACGGCACCGGACTCAGTAGTCATTTTCACAAAAACTTGCATGTATGTGGCGGCTGGTTTAGATGCAGTCAGTAGTGCTCCTCCAACAGTAGTAGTGCTGTCAAATTGTCTGCTACAGAATTGCAAGTATTATACTAGTAGTAATATAGCATCCACCGTCTTCTGCTTGCATATCTCTGACATCTTAGTGGTGTGGCAGCTGTAGATTGAGCCGGCCCTGCAAACCCTGTGGATGGAAAATGCAGTGGACAGTGGGAGGAAGCATCCTAAAGCTCTCTTTGCAGGCCACCCTGTGTGATTCTCCACTTGCCGACCAGAAAAGACAAACCGCAGGTCTCAGTTGCAGCACTCCATCATGTCTGATCTGTCTTCAGCAGATCGAGCAACACTGCCAGAGACTTCCTGTAATTTGCTGGAGTTGTAGAAGAAACGGTCCAGGAACAGGTCACTCAGGTTAATCCTGTATGAACAAATATAAATAGCTGCAAATATTTTAGACCTACAATACTGTTGACGCACTACACGTTCTTTTTTTTTGTTGTTGTTCCTGATCATTTTGGAATCAAACGTTCCAAAATGGAGAAGAGCCTGTCGCTTCGCTCCCTGCTCTCCTGCGCCCGTCTCTCCTTGACGTCACTTTAGTGCTGCATGTCCTCTTTGATGAGGTTGCGCAGCTCTTCATCCTGATCCCTCCTCCTCTTCCTCCCTGTAGTTGGTGGATGACTGTCTTCCTCATCAGTGTCAGGTTCCGCTAGGTTTTGGTCACCCACTGCTGTGCTTGGCCCTGGAGTGTCCTTGGGGAGGGAGGAAATTAGGACAGGAGGCCTAATGGAAGGCCTCTGTCCTATCACCTCATCCCATGAGGGCAAATCAGGGCCAAGTAGCAGCAGTGGGCTTCCCACTGACTCCCTCTCCTGACCCTGGATACTTGCAATCCTAAGGGCAGAGGAAATACAAAATGACAGTTGACAAATGACACCATAACAACTCTTAGTGAATGTACATTCACTAAATTGTCTCTTCACCACTTATCTTCTTGATAATGACATACTTTGTACTTTGCCTTTAGGTTATCCCACTTTTTTCTTGCCTGCAAGGGGGTGACTTTACCCTGCCGGCCCATCTTCTCCAGTATAGTCCTGATCACACCCGAAAAATAAGAGAAGACAGAAACCTTGGCAACTATGTTGATCCCAAAATCCAAACATTTTCACGGCAGAACACCAGAGGAATACCGTCTGGACATCACAGGTTCTGTACAGCATGAGGGTTAATGAAACCATACTCATAAACATAATGTTAATTTTTATGGGGGTTATTTACATTACGCAATAACCATAGACATGTGCCCAAAGCCTAACAACACAACCGCTATACAGGTTCAACTTTGGTACCACCAGATTTTCAAATACTTACATTTGAATGTGAATTCCTCTCCCGCTGTCACGCCCGATTGGTCCGCCATTGTTCTGCTAAAAAATTCTTCTTCTGGTTCGGAATTTATGCAACAGATGGCCTGCAATGACTCCTGGGATATAGTGGGACATGAAGGATACATCGGACCCATCCTTCAAATTCGGGGAGTATCTTTGGGAAGATAAACCCCCACGTATCAGCTTAAAAACACTACAAAACACCAAGGATAAAGGAGGATTAGATCTGCCTAACTTTAATCACTATTTTTTAGCCAACAGGCTTCAGTTTATCTCTAGATGGTTTAAACACACCCTCTTAGATGAACCTTGGATAGAGAACAGGCACTATGTAATAATCTAGAAATTTCAGACCTACCATTTATCAGCTCAAACATCAAACGACATGAATGCTTTAAAAGCATCAACATCAGCTCTTCTCTGACAGCATGGTGGGAGTTTCTAAAAATGACAGAGTCTTCATTAATCCCATGCAAACATACACCTATCTGGAACAATCCGGACATATTTCAAAACAATAATATGATAAACTTTCCAGATTGGAGTTGCAAAGGAATTAAATACTTGGAACATATATTGGAAGGAACAAACTTTATTTGGTTTGACAGACTAGTTACACAATATGGGATCAACAAGAAACGATTTTTGGAATATCAACAAATTAAATCCATAGTAAAAAAGAAATGTAATCCCAGTGAAGCTGAATTACAAACACCACCAAGTGTGGTACAATTTTTTAATCTAAAACCCCCCAAATTATTGTCTAAAATATACAGAACACTTTCTAAAATAGATGAATCAATATCCCTTCCTATTGCAAAATGGGAAGCAGATTTATCGATCAGAGATTTATCGATCAGTTAAGACCAAAACCTTTGGTCTCAGATATGCTTAAAAACCTTTCAGTGGATTAGAAATCCTAGTTTGCAATTAATGCAATACAAAATATTACATAGAGTGCACTATACTGGTCATAGGATGTTCAAGATGGGCTGGATGCCTTCCAACAACTGCTCACACTGTCTAGCAAATACACCGGACAATTACATCCACGCCCCTTGGTTCTGTCCACCAGTTCAGAAGTTTTGGCGTGAAATATGTGAAGACTTATCAAAGTGTCTGAAATGTAACATTCCAGCCTCCCCTTTAGTATGCTTGCTGGGCAACTTGGATGAGGTCACTGCAGAAATAAAAACAGCCCACGTTGTTTTTACGGCCCTATGCATTGCCAAAAAAATGGTCCTCATTAACTGGAAAAATAAAAATAATCTTAATTCTAACCAATATAAAAACCATCTAATAGATCACATTAGTCTTGATACAGCCTCTGCCATCACATTTGATCAATCCCTTTGGGCTCCTTTGATCAGCTTCATCACCTAGTGGGGGTGGGGGGTCATGGTTTGGTCCTGCCTTCGCTATTGTGGTTGATATGGGGGTAGGGACGGCCTTAGGGCATCTGGGGAGTCCCTAGGGATGTTTTCCCTGGAGGGACTAACCCGGGGGATGTGGCCATGACCTGGTTAGCGGCTCTGGGGGCTCTTAGATGGTGTTTTCCTTGTGGCTGCGTACAGCGGAGATGGGGGAGGGTCTGTGCTGGGGGACGTTAGTTACTGGCCTGGTAGCCTGACTGCCCCTGGGTGGGTCCGGGACGGGCGTGGAGGCTTGGGGGTCTGGGGGTGCTCTGCCCCCCAGTCTGGTGTGCTGGCTGGGCCTTGGAGGCTTGGGTCCTGGCTGTTGTGTCGCCAGAGCTGTCGGCGGGTGGGTGCAGGGGGGCTTAGCCCCAGTGCAGGGGACCTCTGGTGCATCGGCCCAACTAGGGGGCTCTCTAACTGGTGGGGAGGCTGTTATATCTTTGCAGGTGGTCTCCTCTCTACAGGAGCTCACTCTGCAGGTGGGGGGAGAGATATAGGAGAGATAGAGAATGAACTCAACCTGGGTGTCTATTGTCTTGTGTAGTTTGGGAGATGATTGGATGATGGGGTGGGTGCAGTTTTCTCTGGGGTGGTGTCGGGTAGGCTCCCCCGGACTCTGTGGGGCTGGGCGGTGCTGCTGCTGCGGGCCCCGGTCCGGATGGGCCTGGGCCCCCTTTCCCTGGTGGGTTCCAGAGTGTGGGGGTGCCTACTGGGGTCAGCGGGGGAGCTGGCCCCAGGGAGGGGCCGCTTGCCCCTCCCTTTCTTCCCTCACCATGCTCAGCTGCCTCCCTATTCCCGCTCTACCACACCCACCCACTCACGCAGGGTTTGGGGTGCAGGTATGTCACCAGGGTGCAGGGGAGGCACTCCCCCTCTGTCCCCTTCTGGCCGCCTGTGCCTCAATTTTATTCTGCAACCTAGACATCCACATTACTCACACTCTCACATAACACATACATATAGGGCCTTGGGGGTAGGCACGTTTTACAGCATCCAGAGGATGGTCGGTGTACTCCAACCCACCTCTGGCGCTGGTGCCCTACCCTCAATTTTAAATGTGTTTAGACACTAAGGGTCTTCGGGAAGAGCCGTGCTGCTCTCTGAGAGGAAGCAGGAACCATGCTCTCCTGTGTTTTAAATGCACTTTAGAACAGCACACAGCAACGCTACATATGAGCGGGCGGAGGGAGGTTTGGGGTCTTCACTCACCCCGGTTCTGTTAGCCGTCAGGGCTGGGGGGCTGGGAGGAGGTGCTGGCCGTCAGACTGGGGTCTGGGATGCGGATAAGGAGGTGGTCCGCTTGCCTCCACCCCAGAGAGAAGGGTTACATCTCCTGGGTCTAGGTGCGGCTTGCCCCTCTCGGGGCGGGGGTACCTGGACCTGGGATATAGAGTATGTTTGGGGAGTGCGACTGTCTGTGCAGTGTCTATTTGTATCTGTCTACACGTTGGGTGAGTGCCAAGTATTTGGTTGTGTATATGGGGGGTGGGAATGCACGTTTGTGTCCACGCCTGTTCGTCTGTGTCTATATGTCAGGTTGGGTCTTAGACTCAACCTCTCTGGGTAGATCTCAGGCCCTCCAAAGTACGGAGGCCTATCTCCCCTCACCACACTCCCTGCCGGTGGCTGATGCCCTCAGACATTGGTGTGTTGGTGGTTCTTGTCGACTGGGGCTGGGCGCTCACGTATGTACCGGCTCACTCCTGGTGGCCGATTGGCGGGGCCTGGCACCTGTGGCCCTGCTGGGCCCCTTCCGGGGGGTGGGGTGCCCTCAGGCCTCTGGGCCTGAAGCTCGGTCCTCTCTGGCACAGCTGGCTGCCGGCAGAACCCGCGGGCACGCCACTCCAACCCCCTCTGGCCTCTGCTCCGTAGCTGCAGGGTGACCTCTCGTTTGGTGCTCTACTCAGCTCTTCCCAGGAGGGTGGCACGGTTCCCCCCCTTTGGTGGTCCTCCTCGAGTCCTCGTACTCTGGGGCCTCTGGATGTCTGAGGCCTGAATCTCCTCCATACCTGCTTCATGCCCTGGGGGACGGGACTATGGCTCCCCACACTCCCTAGCAGATTGTTACATGGAGAAACCTTTGGAATACAAGCATGCTGATCCACACAGGTGTGCACACAGGTGTACACACGGCTGTTCAAAGACACGGACTACACCTTTCGTGGCTGCTGCCTCAAAGCACATTGTGCACTGTCTGTCTTGCGGGCTGCACAATAGCGTTTAATATTTAGTATCTACTGTTATCTACTCCTAGCTAGTTTATTGTGCTTTATTATGTTGCTCTTTTTTGTTTGTTTTCTCTTCTGTTTTTTTCTCTCCATACAGGTGATCCAGGTGTTTTGTCTGTGAAGGTTCTCAGTCATCCAGGTCATCGTAGTCAACGGAGCTTGCAAAGAAAAGCGTCTGGACTTCTTTAAGTTGCTTGAAGACGTTTCACCTCTCATCCGAGAAGCTTCTTCAGTTCTAAGGTCAAATGGTGGAGAGTCCCAGATATAAACCTAGTGGGAGTAACCCCCCACAGAGGGACAAAAGGACCCCCTGATGATCCTCTAATCGCCTGAGCCAAGGTGTGAAATTGGGTGTGGGTCCCAATCAGCCAGAGTTTCGGGTGTGTTCATTGTGAAACCTGGCCCCACCTTATCATGCGAATTCCTGAGGTCAGATGGCCCAGGATGTGAGTGGGCGTTAAGGCGTCTGGGAGTCAGCCACTTATAACATTGCTAAACACCTTGCTACCATCCTTGCTCCTCTCGTGGGGAACAACCCACACCACATCAAGAACTCCACCGACTTCACCGACAAGGTCCAGAAACTTACCCTGGATCCAGATGAAACCATGGTGTCCTTTGATGTAGTCTCTCTCTTCACTTGCATACCCACCACGGAGGCCGTGGAGACTGTCAGAAAACGACTACAAGAAGACAGCTCCTTGGAGGACAGGACCAACTTCACACCCGATCAGATCTGCACACTGTTAGACCTCTGCCTCACCACTACATATTTCAAGTACAACGAAGGCTTTTACAGACAAAAACATGGCTGTGCCATGGGCTCCCCCGTGTCACCTATTGTAGCCAACCTTTACATGGAGGAAGTGGAAAGGAAGGCTCTTGGCTCTTTCAAAGGAAGAGTACCCAGCCACTGGTACAGATATGTGGACAACACCTGGGTCAAAATCAAGACACAAGAAGTGGAATCCTTCACTGCGCACATTAACGCTGTGGATAAAAACATCAAGTTCACCAGGGAAGACACAAAGGACAACTGTTTGCCTTTCCTGGACTGCGCTGTGCACATTGAAGAGAACAGCAAACTCAACATCGAAGTTTACCGGAAGCCCACACACACGGACCAGTACCTCCCCTTTGACTCCCATCACCCTCTGGAACACAAACTTGGAGTAATTAGGACCCTACACCACCGGGCAGAACATGTTCCCTCTAAGCCTGAAGGAAAAAAGAAGGAACACATACATGTAAAGGAAGCACTCAAAACGTGCGGCTATCCTAAATGGGCGTTCTTAAAGTCAGCAAAGAGGCACAGAAAAGAAGACCAGACACCAGCGAGGGAGGATAAGAAGGACAGACGCAACAACATTGTCATCCCCTATGTAGCCGGTGTATCAGAGAAACTCAGGAGAGTTTTCTCCAAGCATGACATCCCGGTGCATTTCAGACCCAGCAACACGCTCAGACAGAAACTGGTTCACCCAAAAGACAAAACGCCAAAACACAAACTTAACAATGTGGTGTATGCTGTACAGTGCAGTGAGGAATGCTCAGACCTCTACATTGGAGAGACCAAACAGCCACTTCACAAGCGCATGGCACAACACAGAAGAGCCACCTCCACAGGACAAGACTCAGCAGTCCATCTGCATCTTAAGGATAAAGGACACTCTTTCGAGGATGCCAATGTTCACATTTTGGACAGAGAGGACAGAGATGGCTTGAAAGAGGAGTGAAAGAAGCCATCTATGTCCACTGTGAGCGACCATCTTTGAAAAGAGGCGGGGGTTTACGACACCAACTGTCTGCCATCTATAATCCAGTTTTGAGATCCCTTCCCAGACGCCTTAACGCCCACTCACATCCTGGGCCATCTGACCTCAGGAATTCGCATGATAAGGTGGGGCCAGGTTTCACAATGAACACACCCGAAACTCTGGCTGATTGGGACCCACACCCAATTTCACACCTAGGCTCAGGCGATTAGAGGATCATCAGGGGGTCCTTTTGTCCCTCTGTGGGGGGATACTCCCACTAGGTTTATATCTGGGACTCTCCACCATTTGACCTTAGAACTGAAGAAGCTTCTCGGATGAGAGGTGAAACGTCTTCAAGCAACTTAAAGAAGTCCAGACGCTTTTCTTTGCAAGCTCCTTTGATCCAGGTGTTTTGTTTGTTTTTCTTTCTTTCTTCCCCCCTTTCTCACCGTCTCTTCTCCCCTCTGTTTTTCTTTCTCCCTCTCCCTCTCTTTCTTTCTTTCATTCTTTCTCCCTGTCCTGTCCCCCAGTCATGTCTGTCCCATTTGTAGCAATCGAAAATAAAATAAATACATAATTATAATAAAGGACAATCAAATGGACCAATATGGCAAGGCCATGATGATCCACTTGGTAAAATAAATCTGCTTGGCATCTTTCTTGGCCTTAAGACAACAATTCTGATGGCTAAAGATCCAAACGGGACAACACACACAAAAAAAAAAAATTCGGGGAAAAGTAGGACAGCCTTCATCACATCGCTGTGACGTCATTGCCTCCAAATACGTCCTTCGGAACATCCTTCCACTGAATTCGGACACAGCTGTGGTCTCCTCGCCTGAGTCTGCTCCTGGGATCCACACACCCACACACAGCCTGCCCCCGCAAACCACTACAATATTTGGTTTTTGAAAGACTTAAGAAACATAAATATCAACCATAACACAATGTTCACAGAAACAACTTCCAAGGAATGTTGTGGAATTAAGATAAGATAACCTTTATTAGTCCCACACGTGGGAAATTTGTTTTGTCACAGCAGGTAGTGGACAGTGCAAAAGTTATGACGCAAAAATTAGAATACAATAAGAATAAATACAGTACACAGCTGTACAGAATAGAATAAAATAATATACTATATACAGTAGAATAAAATAGAATAAAAATATACAATAAGATAAAAATAGAATACGAATGCTATATACAACTGAGTAAAAATACAACGATGCCAGAAAAGATGATTGCACTTAGTGTTATTGCACATGTGTGGATGTGTGTGTTTGTTCAGTTAAAGTCTTTGTTGTGGAGTCTGACAGCAGTGGGGAGGAAAGACCTGCGAAATCTCTCCGTCCCACACCGTGGGTGCCGCAGTCTCCCACTGAAGGAGCTGCTCAGTGCTGTCACAGTCTGCTGCATGGGGTGGGAGATGTTGTCCAACAGGGATGACAGCTTAGCCGCCATTTTCCTGTCACTCACCACCTCCACTGGGTCCAGATGGCATCCTAGAACAGAGCTGGCCCTTCGGATCAGCTTGTTCAGTCTCTTCCTGTCCCCAGCAGAGATGCTGCCGCCCCAGCAGACCACACCATAAAAGATAGCAGAAGCCACCACAGAGTCATAGAAGGTCTTCAGGAGTGGGCCCTCCACCCCAAACGACCTGAGTCTCCGCAGCAGGTACAGCCTGCTCTGCCCTTTCCTGTAGAGGGCGTCTGAGTTATGAGTCCAGTCCAGTCTGTTGTTCAGATGAACACCAAGGTAACTGTAGCTGTCCACAGCCTCAATGTCCATACCCTGGATGTTCAGTGGTTGCAGTGGAGAATGCTTGTGCCTGCGGAAGTCTACCACCAGCTCCTTGGTTTTACTGGCATTGATCTGGAGGTAGTTCAGCTGGCACCAGTCCACAAAGTCTTGAGTCAGTCCTCTGTACTCCTTGTCGTCCCCATCAGTGATGAGGCCGACTATTGCAGAGTCATCAGAGAACTTCTGCAGGAAGCACTGGGTGGAATTGTGGGAGAAGTCTGCAGTGTAGATGGTGAAGAGGAACGGAGCCAGAACCGTTCCCTGTGGGGCCCCCATACTGCAGACGACCCTGTCCGACACACAGCCCTGAGTCCTCACATACTGTGGTCGGTCGGTGAGGTAGTCCAAAATCCAGGTAGTGAGGTGATGGTCCACTCCTGAGTTCTCCAGCTTGTCCTTCAGAACCGAGGGAAGAATGGTGTTGAAGGCACTGGAGAAATCAAAGAACATGATTCTCACAGTGCTTCCAGCGGTCTCCAGGTGAGCGAGGGAACGATGTAGGAGGTGAATGACGGCATCATCCGCTCCAATGCCAGGCTGGTAGGCAAACTGAAGTGGGTCCAGTGATGAGCTTGTTAGGCGCCGAAGCTGAGCCAGGACCAACCGCTCCAGGGTCTTCATCAGGTGGGATGTCAGAGCCACCGGCCTATAGCTGTTGAGGTCCTTGGGGCGTGAAGTCTTTGGGACTGGTTCAAGGTTCAAGGTTCTTTATTTGTCACATGCATAGTTATACAAGTATAACACACTGTGAAATGTAGCCTGACACGCTCCTCGACATGTGCAACAAAATTGGGGGGGGGGGGGGGGGGGGGTGTAGAGGAAGAACATTATATATATATATATGTAGTATATACAGTGGGGCAAAAAAGTATTTAGTCAGCCACCGATTGTGCAAGTTCCCCCACTTAAAATGATGACAGAGGTCAGTAATTTGCACCAGAGGTACACTTCAACTGTGAGAGACAGAATGTGAAAAAAAAATCCATGAATCCACATGGTAGGATTTGTAAAGAATTTATTCGTAAATCAGGGTGGAAAATAAGTATTTGGTCACCTCAAACAAGGAAAATCTATGGCTCTCACAGACCTGTAACGTCTTCTGTAAGAAGCTTTTCTGTCCCCCACTCGTTACCTGTATGAATGGCACCTGTTTGAACTCATCATCTGTATAAAAGACACCTGTCCACAGCCTCAAACAGTCAGACTCCAAACTCCGCCATGGCCAAGACCAAAGAGCTTTCGAAGGACACCAGGAAAAGTATTGTAGACCTGCACCAGACTGGGAAGAGTGAATCTACAATAGGCAAGCAGCTTGGTGTGAAAAAATCAACTGTGGGAGCAATCATCAGAAAATGGAAGACATACAAGACCACTGATAATCTCCCTTGATCTGGGGCTCCACGCAAGATCTCATCCCGTGGGGTCAAAATGATCATGAGAACGGTGAGCAAAGATCCCAGAACCACACGGGGGGACCTGGTGAATGACCTGCAGAGAGCTGGGACCAAAGTAACAAAGGTCACCATCAGTAACACACTACAACGGCAGGGAATCAAATCCCGCAGTGCCAGACGTGTTCCGCTGCTGAATTCAATTCAATTCAATTCAATTTTATTTATATAGCGCCAAATCACAACAAAAGTCGCCTCAAGGCGCTTCATAGATACAGAGAAAAACCCAACAATCATATGACCCCCTATGAGCAAGCACTTTGGCGACAGTGGGAAGGAAAAACTCCCTTTTAACAGGAAGAAACCTCCGGCAGAACCAGGCTCAGGGAGGGGCGGCCATCTGCTGCGACCGGTTGGGGTGAGAGAAGGAAGACAGGATAAAGACATGCTGTGGAAGAGAGACAGAGGTTAATAACAGATATGATTCAATGCAGAGAGGTCTATTAATACATAGTGAGTGAGAAAGGTGACTGGAAAGGAAAAACTCAATGCATCATGGGAATCCCCCGGCAGCCTACATCTATTGCAGCATAACAAAGGGAGGATTCAGGGTCACCTGGTCCAGCCCTAACTATATGCTTTAGAAAAAAGGAAAGTTTTAAGCCTAATCTTAAAAGTAGAGATAGTGTCTGTCTCCCGAATCCAAACTGGAAGCTGGTTCCACAGAAGAGGGGCCTGAAAACTGAAGGCTCTCCCTCCCATTCTACTTTTAAATACTCTAGGAACAACAAGTAGGCCTGCAGAGCGAGAGCGGAGCGCTCTAATAGGGTGATATGGTACTACAAGGTCATTAAGATAAGATGGGGCCTGATTATTTAAGACCTTGTATGTGAGGAGCAGGATTTTGAATTCAATTCTGGATTTAACAGGAAGCCAATGAAGGGAAGCCAAAACAGGAGAAATATGCTCTCTCTTTCTAGTCCCTGTCAGGACTCTTGCTGCAGCATTTTGGATTAGCTGAAGGCTTTTCAGTGAGTTTTTTGGACATCCTGATAATAATGAATTACAGTAGTCCAGCCTGGAAGTAATAAATGCATGAACTAGTTTTTCAGCGTCACTCTGAGACAGGATATTTCTAATTTTAGAGATGTTGCGCAAATGGAAGAAAGCAGTCTTACATATTTGTTTAATATGTGCATTGAAGGACATGTCCTGGTCAAAAATGACTCCAAGGTTCCTCACCGCGTTACTGGAGGCCAAGGTAATGCCATCCAGAGTAAGAATCTGATTAGATACCATATTTCTAAGATTTTCAGGGCCGAGTACAATAACCTCAGTTTTATCTGAATTAAGAAGCAGAAAGTTAGCGGCCATCCAGGTCTTTATGTCTTTAAGACATTCCTGCAGTTTAACTAATTGGTGTGTGTTATCTGGCTTCATGGACAGATAGAGCTGGGTGTCATCTGCATAGCAGTGAAAATGTATGCTATGTCTTCTAATGATACTGCCTAAGGGAAGCATGTATAATGTAAACAGAATTGGTCCTAGCACTGAACCCTGTGGAACTCCATAATTAACCTCAGTGTGTGAAGAGGACTCTCCATTTACATGCACGAATTGGAGTCTATTAGATAGATATGATACAAACCACTGCAGTGCAGTACTTGTAATACCTACAGCATGTTCTAATCGCTCTAATAGGATATTATGATCAACAGTATCGAACGCTGCACTGAGGTCTAGCAGGACAAGCACAGAGATGAGTCCACTGTCAGAGGCCATAAGAAGATCATTTGTAACCTTCACTAAAGCTGTTTCTGTGCTGTGCTGAGCTCTGAAACCTGACTGAAACTCTTCAAATAAACCATTCCTCTGCAGATGATCTGTTAGCTGTTTGACAACTACTCTTTCAAGGATTTTTGATATGAAAGGAAGGTTGGAGATTGGCCTATAATTAGCTAAGACTGCTGGGTCTAGAGATGGCTTTTTGAGTAAAGGTTTAACTACAGCCAGCTTGAAGGCCTGTGGTACATAGCCGATTATTAGAGATAGGTTGATCATATTTAAGATCGAAGAATTAATTAATGGCAGGACTTCTTTGAGCAGTTTTGTAGGAATGGGGTCTAAAAGACACGTTGAGGGTTTGGAGGAAGTAATTATTGAAGTTAACTCAGAAAGATCAATTGAAGCCAGTGCATGTCCAGGCCCGTCTGAAGTTTGCCAGAGAGCACATGGATGATACAGCAGAGGATTGGGAGAATGTCATGTGGTCAGATGAAACCAAAGTAGAACTTTTTGGTATAAACTCAACTCGTCGTGTTTGGAGGAAGAAGAATACTGAGTTGCATCCCAAGAACACCATACCTACTGTGAAGCATGGGGGTGGAAACATCATGCTATGGGGCTGTTTTTCTGCCAGGGGGACAGGACGACTGATCCGTGTTAAGGACAGAATGAATGGGGCCATGTATCGTGAGATTTTGAGCCAAAACCTCCTTCCATCAGTGAGAACTTTGAAGATGAAACGAGGCTGGGTCTTCCAACATGACAATGATCCAAAACACACCGCCCGGGCAACAAAGGAGTGGCTCCGTAAGAAGCATTTGAAAGTCCTGGAGTGGCCTAGCCAGTCTCCAGACCTCAACCCCATAGAAAATCTGTGGCGGGAGTTGAAAGTCCGTGTTGCTCGGCGACAGCCCCAAAACATCACTGCTCTCGAGAAGATCTGCATGGAGGAATGGGCCAAAATACCAGCTACTGTGTGTGCAAACCTGGTAAAGACCTATAGTAAACTTTGACATCTGTTATTGCCAACAAAGGTTATGTTACAAAGTACTGGGTTGTATTTTTGTTATTGACCAAATACTTATTTTCCACCCTGATTTACGAATAAATTCTTTACAAATCCTACCATGTGGATTCATGGATTTTTTTTTCACATTCTGTCTCTCACAGTTGCAGTGTACCTCTGGTACAAATTACTGACCTCTGTCATCATTTTAAGTGGGGGAACTTGCACAATCGGTGGCTGACTAAATACTTTTTTGCCCCACTGTACATTGGGTGAATGTGCAGTAGTAGCAGCAAGCAGGTGAATTCTGTACATTAATATGAATAGACATCTGACTATTTTACAGGATAGACAATATAAACATATTTAAAATGAAAGGAATTGAAATGTACATTGTGCCTTGGTTTAGTGTCTGGAAGAGTCCTGTCTCAGTCAATTATAGATGATGTGAGAGGGCGGGTGTGTGTGTTTAGGGCCCGGATGGCTTGGGGATAGAAGCTCCTCTTGAGTCTCTCTGTCCTTACCCGGAAGATGCGGAACCTTCTACCAGATTGCAGAAGTTGGAACAGTTTGTTGCCAGGATGGGACGGGTCCTTCAGTATCTGCGCTGCTCTAGTCCGGCATCTCCTGGTGTAGGTGTCCTGAAGCGGGGGGAGAGCAATCCTGCAGCAGCGTTCTGCTGTACGGATCACTCTCTGGAGAGCTTTTTGGTCCTTCACACAGCTGTTCCCAAACCACGATGTCATGTTCTGTGTGAGGATGCTCTCCACAGCGCCTGTATAGAAAATCCTGAGGATCTTTGGAGAGACCCTGAACTTCCTCAGTTGTCGTAGGTGATACAGGCGCTGCCTAGCCTTTTTGGTCTGGACCTGAATGTGGGCAGCCCATGTCAGGTCTGAGGAGATGTGGACACCAAGATACTTGAAGGACTGCACCCTCTCCACTGGAGCTCCATTGATGATAATGGGCTTGTAGTCTCTGTGCTGACCCCTTCTGAAGTCCACCACCAGCTCCTTTTCTTGTTTTTTACCTATTTTTTGCTCTGGTTTTCATCCCAAAATCCTCTAGTCTTATAGTTTACGACAGCGGATCACTTGTAAACATCGGTGCCAAGGTTGCACATCTAATCTTGGACACTTTTAAAGCTGACCCTTCCTGGCCGTCAGAGATTCTACGCGGCGCGGAGAACAACAAAGGACGGGCCACTCATCCGAGGCGCAGAACAAAGAAGCGCTGGGGGAAACGCGCTGGTATTAGGAACAGACTGAGACAGCAGGCGCATCGCGCACCACTGCCCAGTATCCTACTGGCCAATGTACAATCCATGGAGAACAAGCTCGACGACCTAAGAGCAAGAGTCACCTTCCAACGTGACATGAGGGACTGCAACATTCTGTGCTTCACGGAGACATGGCTGACCCCCACCGTGCCGGACCAGGCCGTAACTGTGCTCCGCGCTGACAGAACGGCAGAGTCGAACAAAACCAAAGGTGGAGGAGTGTGTTTCATGGTAAACAGAAAGTGGTGTGATGTCAGGAGCATTTCTACTCTCTCCAGCGGCTGCTCGCCACATCTGGAGTTCCTGAGCATTAAGTGCCGCCCTTTCTATCTGCCCCGTGAGTTCACCTCGGTCATCGCCACGGCGGTCTACATCCCACCCCAAGCGGACACAGGTATGGCTTTGTCCGAATTACATGATGAGCGAGGACTGGAACAACACAGGAGGTTTTCCAGAGCTGTGGGACTCTTCCCAACCTCAGGCTTAGGTTGAAGAGGTGCTCCATCACCCCACACAGTTGGTCCGCGCAGGACCTGACGACCCTCGAGCTGATGCCATCTGGACCCGCTGCCTTCTTGCCATTAATCCTCCTCAGTTCCCTCCTAACCTGGGTGGTTGAGAGAGACAGGCTGGAGCCTTGTGTTGAGTGTGTATTGGATGCTGTTGTTGGGGGTGGGGAGGAGTGAGCAGGGTGAATAGAGGAGGTGTGAAGTGTCTGAGGTGTCAGAGGTGGAACAGCAGCAGTGGGGGTGGGTGAGTCTGCAGCCGATGTTGGAGACTGTCTCATGGTTGAATCAAATCTGTTGAATTATTCACAGTAACAGGAAGCAAACATAGTTCCTCATATCTGACAGTGAGCTTCCCCTGTGGTGTCATTATGGTTCATTTGTGCCAGCTGTTCCCCATGTGTCTCCATTTCCCCTGATAACCTCATGTGTGTATTTAAGTCCTGTGTTCCACCCCTCATGTCATGCCAGGTTTTAGGACTCTGTGCAGGTCATGTTTATGTTGCTTGTTCATGTATAAGTTCAAAGTTCCTTTATGTTCCTTCACAAAGTCCTGTTCATAGTTCTCACAGTCCCCTTGTCATTGTCTTCCTAGTTTTCATAGTTAAGTCTCAGTTTTCTGAGTTTTCAGTGTTCCCCGGTTTAGGTTCCAGTTTAGTTTTGCCTCTGTGCTTACTGCCTTGTTTTGTTGACCAGATTATCAGCCGAAATAAAAGGCTCCCTTTTTGTTCAAGTTAGTTGTGGTCTCCTCGCCTGAGTCTGCTCCTGGGTTCCACTCACTCCGCAAACCATTACAATATTTGGTTTTTGAAAGACTTAGGAAACATAAATATCAACCATAACACAATGTTAACAGAAACAACTTCCAAGGAATGTTGTGGAATTATTCACAGTAACAGGAAGCAAACATAGTTCCTCATATCTGACATATTATTCAAATCACTCCACTCCTGAACGTGAACAGATATAAACCCTGGGATAAACTCTCTAGTTTCACTTCCATTGGACATTGCTGGGGTGACTGTTTTTCCACCTTCAAAATCTTTATTTGAAGGTAATTTAAAGATTTTACTCAGTGGAAGGTCTTCTAGAAAATTCTGTGTAAGTTATAGCCCAAAGAATATTCATAGAGGATTTTCAAGAAATTATTTTTTTGTTTCTGTTGTTTAATTGTTTTTTGTAAATCTAACATGTTTGTTTTCTTTTTTCCATATTGTTTCAGTGACTGCCAATTTTTTCTCCCTTCATTAATACTTGATAACATACTGATTTCTCCTATATATTCCATAGGTCTTAAGGCTCACAGACTGAATGGTGTTATATTTTCATTGCACTGTGCTTTTGCCCAGTGACTTGATAATTGCTTCTGGTATTTGAAAGCTGTAGGATTGTCATATCTGACAGGACATTTTTCTTTGCTTAGGCAGAGTTCGACCTTCCAAGTTCAACTGGCTGGAGTGGAGGATTAATCATTTTAGTCTGACTGTAAGTATTTTAAAGTATTTTAACAGAAAAGTACAACTACAAATATTATATATATATATATATATATATATATATATATATATATATATATATATATATATATATATATATATATATTATAAATACAATTTTATTTATATAGCGCCAAATCACAATAGCAGTCAAGGTGCTTCTAATGTAAAGAGTCTAAAATAATACTAATAATAGAACCCCCAACAATCAGACAACCCTGAATTTATTGTCTGATTGTTGGGGGTTGTATGGGCAAACATGTGGCAACACTGGGAAGGAAAAACTCCCTTTTTACAGGAAGAAACCTCTTGCATAAGCCCAGAACAGGCCTGGTTCTGCTGGTTCTGCTATTAGTATGATCTGGTGAAGAGTGGAGATCTGCGCTGCTCCTAAAACTGCTGTGCTTGGTTAACAGAACAAGCTGCACGTGAGGAAAGGCAGGCTCGAATCCTGAATTCGCTGCCCAGAGGCGGGCAGCTCTTTCTGCAGGGAAGAATAGCCAAACCGCAATTGCCGACACCCGAGGACATGACATCAACCTTCTGATAAGTAGATGACCTACTCTATCTCCTAATCTTCAGCTACCCCAACACTTGGTGAGTGAAAAAGGGTGAGAGAAGGAAATATGCTCAGTGCATCATGAGATGCCTCGAAGCCTAAACATAACTAAGGGTGGATTAAGGATTACCTGATCCACTGTAAGCTTTGCTAAAAAGGAAAATCTTACGCCTAATCTTAAAAACAGAGAGGGTGCCTGTCTGAAATGGATAAATAACTGGATAAATATTCTAGGAACCACATTAGTTGATTGTTGGAATTTTCGCTTTAGGATTGTAGAGTGTAAACTACATTTGTGAATTAGTGCTATATAAATAAAGCTGAATCAAATTGAATTGAAAGCCTTTCTGTTAAGAGATGTACTCTAAAACACTTCTTCAGTAGAGAATCAGAGAAGAGAAACACGCAGAATTTCTTGCTAGCAAGGGCAGCCTCCAGAACTGAGACTCGCACTGAGAAACTGCCCCGGTCTTTATTTATACTTCAGTGTGTGTGTGTGTGTGTGTGTGTGTGTGTATGTGTGTGTGTGTGTGTGTGTGTGAGACCCCATAAACCAGTCCAGCAGTTCATCTAAAGAAAAAGCACTTAGACTAGAACAGATATAGCTACGTTAATCCTACCGTAAAACAATAAGACAAGGTACGACCTCTCCCATGCTCCTAGGATGTGGGGGTGAACGCCAGAACACCCTGGAATGTTACAGACCTCCTAGGATGAGACATTCTTTCAATTTGCCACCAACTATATACACTTCTAAACACAAATGATTACATGCAGTATTCTACCATATGCAAACTTATATCATTAAAAGACTATACTGACTACTAAGTACAATTTTCCATTGACACTTTCACATATTGGTAAAGAGACAGACAGTTTAATTGTGGAATCGGTAGTCAGCTGTTGCACTTTGAGTAACATCCCCATGCCCCAACTTGACTAAGAAACTGCTGCTATTTTGTAGGTGCAGCCACTGGACATGTGTGGTTATGCTGACAAATTACACAAACATAATAAATTGTAAAATCTCAGAAAAGTTATCAAAAGTGTTGTCAAATCTTGCAGTTTTCACTTTAAAAACAGCTGTCAGGTAAAGATGCGTGGCAGGCAGAGTAGGACCCAATTGCAGGACTCGGAGACAAAGGATAAACTAAAGGAAGCCCCTTTATCACCTTTATTTAGAAACTAAATTTAAAAAAATAAACAATTTCAGACAAGGAAAAAAACTGGAGCTAAGAACTAATGAAATAGGAAACCTGGAAATTATGAGGACAAAAACCCACAGAACTCTTGGAAACACACAGCAAGAGGGAGAATGCAACACAAGGAGACTTAGAAGATTTATATATACACAGGTTGATGAGGGAATAGGCAACAGATGGGTACACACCTGAAACTCATCACAGACTTAAAAGTCAAGGAAAGGAAAACTGAACATACCATAACATAAACTGAACATTACATACGGGACAAGGGACTAATTAAACAGAAAGTAACAAACACTGCGAACAGGACTTAGATATATAAACTTTAGGAGCTAAACAGTCACACTACTGAGTAAACACGGAGACAAGGCTGGCTTCCAAAGGAGACACTGAAGGAAAGACACAGAGAATACACAAAGGGAACTAACATAATCAAACAAGAACACATGAATCAGAAAAATAGATAACAAAACTCAGAGACACAAGGAAACTAGAACATAAACAGAAAACTATGGCTCGCTAACACAGAACTCATCTTTACCCAGAATGAACCTGAAGACCTTTAGAACAGGAACACAGAATTATAATACAAAGATATAAAATGAGAAAAAAAACCCAAACATGCCCAAAAATCAAATCCCTGGCTCAATGACACAGGGCACATGGAATGAACTGTTTGTTTACATCATGATAAGATGAACTAAAAGTATTTCTCTTTTCCACTCATTAGACAGCCACAACACATAGCAAAGACTTCTAGTCTTAAATTAGGTTTAATACATGTATTACAAGTTGAAGTTGTAACATAATAAAAAAAAGCATGTGTCAAGAGATGTATTCTAAAGACACTTCTTCAGCTAAGAGTCAGAGACTGGAAACACACACGCTGCAGGTTTTACTTGCAAGGGCAGTCACAGAGTGCTCACACGAGAGTGGGGAACAGAACAAGTCCTGTAGTGAACAACAGTTTGAGTCATAAAAAGGTCATCATGCAGTATTCTATCATATATAAACTTATATCATTAAAAGATTATATTGACTACTAAGTACAATTTTCCATTGACAGCATGTATGGTATTTTACACCCCTAATATTATAGATATTAACATATCAAAACATAAACTTCAGAGAGTTCAAGGCAATTGATTATTTTGGAATGAAGTGAACACTTTCAATCCTTTTTTTTCTGCCTGTAAGGGCCCGGAACAACTTACTCACCCTAACCTCTACCACCTAACCCTGAAGAGAATCAACTTTTTTTTAAGGGTATTAGCTATTAACTGTATTTATATACTTCAGGGTTCTTTTCACATTTCTTGAAACCTCCACCTATTTTCTCAGAACCTTAAACACAAATCCAAAAATTTTAACTGCATTCACAAAACCCCAGACTTTTCAGCTGAAATCAAACAATTATCTCAAAATCTGTTATTCTGTGTTCAAAACCAAACAATGTGTTCACATCATAAACACAGCAAGTAAAAGTATATTCACCACAAAACATTTGTTAGACACTACATCAAATAATTCAAGACACAGCATCCAGGGCATGTGGGCATAGTTATTGTAAGTGTATTTACAGTTTTTTCTGATTGCTTAAGCACATTTTTTGTAACTATTGGCTAATTTTGCAAAACTCTTCACACAAATAAGAAAACCTGTCACCCAATCATCAAAACATTGTAGTTCTCTTGCAAAAGCAAACACAGCTAGATTAACTCTTCACACCTTCGTAAAAATGGTGTTTCCGTATCAAACAGTACACACAAGCCATCATCTACTAAGCACACAATGCGCCAACTGCACACTGATGGTATGAATACAAAACACATCTGGCTTTTGCTTTCTCTGTGCACAAGGTAGGCTATGTCAGTTTGAGCTCATACTTCTGTCATAGATCCATAAGCATAGAGGGATCCAAACTTCAAGTACTGGTGTTTATTCAAACACATCAAAACGAACACAAGTGTCTATTTCCAAGTATAGGATTATTTGCAATCGCCATAATGACTATATGGGTTACTTGGTCTGCAGTGAACATGCTTCCTCTGCCCCCAGCATCTGGTCATCTAGCAATTCTGTAAAGTAACAATTTCAGTATTTTTACATCAATGGTATTGGTGTGTTTCTCATTGGCATATGGCAGTACTACAAATCTTTGTGCGAAGTGACTGTACTAACCGATTCTCATTTCAAGATGTCCTTATGGTACTTGCTACAGTGTAGCGGCTCAAGTTAGGCTGGACCCGTTGGCCAGCTACCCTCAGGGTCATTCCACGGTTGATTACATGGTCCACTATTGTAGCTCTGATGTCATCAGCAATTCTATTTCTTACTCTTCCTACCCTTCCTCTCCCCCCTCCTCATCTTCCTCTCCCTCCTCCTCGTCTTCCTCTTGCTCCTCCTTGTCCTTGTCGTCCTCTTCATCCTACTTCTTCACCTCCACGTCCTCTTCCTCGGCCTCCTCTACTTCTCACTCTTTCTGCTCCCTCCATTGTACTCCGCACACACAGCTTACCTGTATTATAGTGCTTAGGCTGATTGCAAAGTGAACGAATTATCTAAAGAAGTTTTCACATGTGAAAGTGTGCCAGACAGTTGGCAAATTAGTGTTAATGATAGCCATACATGTGTATACTTTTGCTAGGAGTGTGTTGGAAATTTGGTAATTGAGTGTTGTGCAGTGAATTGTGCCTACAGTTTTGCAAAGTGTGTGTTACAAAATTGCAAACTGAGTGCAAAGCAGTTTTTGTGCTTTTAGTTTTGCAAACTCAGTGAGTGGTTTTGCTATAAGTCTGAATAGTTTTAGAGATTGTGCTACAGGAATCACAGTTAGGGTTTAAGCATTCAGAAAAAACTGTAACAAAAGAATTAGAATGTAGATAACAAAAATAACATGAAATATATATTTCACATCCAGCCGTAATATCCTGTAGACCACCAAGAAATGTCAGGAGATGTGTAGTGTTATATGTCCACAGGTTTGCATGATGTTGCAGAACCCCTGCCAGTGTTTACAGTTTTGCAATACACGTGTGAAATGTGTTTAGTGACTGAGCATGTGTTTATGGGTTTGATAAAAAGAGTGGATGAGTTTTGCAAATCGTCTCTAAATGGCTTAACCGTGTTTAAGGTTTGGCTAACAGAGTGTTTGATTCGAAAAATAAGTTTAGGCCACTAAGAATTTGGTTTAGAGAATGGGGTTTAGTGTTTTAGCAATTCAGAAAAACTCTAATAACCACAAAACATGTTTGGCAAGATATAACTGAAATAATCTAGGGTTACTGGATAAAACAAAGCGGAGTCTGTGATCATTTAATCACTCTTTTTTTCTTATCTTTCAGATAACTGCAACTTGTCTGCTGAAGTCATCAAAATGGGGAACCAGGTCCCAACAGAAAGTAACATGGGCAATAATCTTAAATGCTGCAAATGTGATCTAGTCTTGCCTTCATGCAAATCATTTGATGACCTTTACAGAACTGAGGTTCATGGTCGAGTCGTATATGTGTTCAATAGAGGTGAATACTACAGACCAGTTGGTCACGATGACGCATATGAGTGTGAATATTGCTTTAATAAGCCAATCAGAGATCAAGAGCAAATGAGGAGAAGAGAGGAGGAGAGAAGAAGAGAGGAGGGGAGGAGAAGAGAGGAGGAGAGGAGAAGAGAGGAGGAGAGGAGAAGAGGAGAGGAGAGGAGAAGAGAGGAGGAGAGGAGAAGAGAAGAGGAGAGGAGAAGAGGAGAAGAAGAAAGGAAGAGAAGAGAGGAAAGGAGGAGAGAGGAGGAGAGGAGAAGAGAGGAGGAGAGGAGAAGAGAGGAGGAGAGGAAGAAAGAAAAACTGAATCAAAGACTACAAGAATCTCACCAACGAGCCAAAGAGCAGCTTGAGAAACAATTGAGCAGCTACATTTCTCAGGAATATGAAACCAAGCGAGATGCTCTAATATGGCATCTGGATGACTTTGAAGCTAACTATAAATCAGGTAGTGGCAGTGATGAGCTTCTTGAAATTCTTTCTACAAAATGCAGTGTTGAGGTTTTGAGTCTCAGTCTGACTCAGCTCACAGCTGATCAGCTCAGTGAGATCCTTTCAGTCCTGGACAAACTTCTGTTTGATGAGTGGATTAGTGCTCCTCCATCCATCAGCACTCTGCAGCACACTCAGGTGTTCATCACAGAGCTCTGTGCTCTGTCTCTGGAAATATCTGAAGAAGTTTCCCTACAAACCATCTCCAATCATATGCAGTCCCATTTGGGATCCATCAGCCAATCAGCATGTGGTGTTTTTGAGAGTTTCCTCTTGACTCAAGCCCTGTATCTGAACTTGATGCACCTTTTCAATGACAGCGGAAGATCTGATAGTGATGCCGGCTTCATAGCCAAAAAATGGGCAAAATATGAGATTTCCACTGAGAACCTCTTTATAATTGAGTTTCTGAGCACCCTTACATCATCACTGCAAAGTACAATTGGAAGAGCCTCTGTGTTCACTTTTAAGATGGAAATCCAGTGTTTAAAGCTTCTCTTATCCACACTCACAGATCTAAATGGAAAAGAAGCCCACTCAAAATCTACTGAAATGCTCCTCAAACTTGTGCAAAGAAACCAATGGACTCCAATGGAAGCAGTCACTCTGCTTAAAGCACTGTCACAGAAATATGCGGATGATGATTCCATAACTCAAATCCTTACCTTGGTACAAGTGTATGACATACCACCAGACTGGATAGATGACTGTGGGCACTCTCTAATCCAGCTCCTTGAATCTGCTGCTCCTGAGCGATTTTGTCAGGATTTCCAAAAGACTCTAAGAGGAAATGATGAGAACAGTGTAACTGCAGTTTTAGCAGAAGTAAAAATGTTGTGGAATTTGGATGACTCTGTCATTGAAATGATAAAAAACATTAACACTGGTGTCCTGAAATATACAGAAAATGTACCAAAAGAAGAAACTTTTATGAAAGATTCATTTAAATGTGAATCTTTGAATGCAGACAACATACAGAAATGTCTGTGTCAGCTCTGCAAAGCAGTGTTCAACATAAGAGGCCGGTGGCCCACAGTGAGGCAGGTGGTGCGGTGGTGTGGACTGGTGCTGACTCAGAAAAGTGGAGTGGTACAACTGGTTGGTGTGGAAGAAGACCCATGTGTTACAGCCATGTTTGCAGCCATGCAAGTCTGCATGGGAAACAAATTGGACATTGTGCTGAGCTCTGATCTTCACTCAGAGGAGCAAACAAAGGAGTGGTCTGACTTCTACAAGCACCTTAACATTTCACTTAACACAAACGTGAAGAAGACTGACCCATCATTCCAGGATGTCTATGAAGCAGACATTGTTTATGGTACAATGGATGATTTTGTGTCAGATTATGTTCAACATGGCATAGAGGCAATGGAAACAGGGCATACACCGTTTAGTCGTGGATTTATTATTGAAAAACAAAGTCTCAGTGCTCTGCATGCTCTGGAACTTTCAAGACTCAAAGACGATGACTCCCTGGTGTTTGCTGCGGAGGTCCTGCAGAACCTCATGAGTAAATTTCACAGTGAAGATGTGGGACTGATACACATGTTTATTAAGGCCCTTTTTCAGGTCCTTCACAGTACCCTAAACAAAGACACAATCACTGACAATAAAATCATCACAATCTCAAAGAAAATCACCAGAAAGGAACTGCTTTTTAATGAGATCTTCATTTTGACCTTTCTGGAGAATCTGATGAAAAGTTTTGTTAGTGAAACAGAAGCTGTTAAAAACATGACAGATCCTGCAGGCAAGTGGTGTTTGGAGATTTTATTTGCCTGTGTGGAACAATTTCAAGACTCAAAAAAAAAAAAAACCAAAGGAGTTTTTGAGATGGTTTCAAATCTTGGGGAACAAAGACTTTGGTCACCAGTAGAGGCCTTAAACGTTCTTGAAGCATTAACTATACACCATCATGATAAAAGCTGTATTTCCATCATGAAGATTTTACATTTGGTGGAAACATATCAGGTTTCTTCCAAGTGGAAAGATGAAAACAATAAATCTCTCCTTGAGCTCATAGATTCATGCACAACTAAGAATCTGATCCAGCATCTAGAAAAGAGCCTTAAAGATGAGAAAACTGAAAGCATTGACAACCTTTTTTATGAAATACGGCAGATGAAAGAAATTGACGAACAAACACTGAGTAAATCATACAACATAGTAACTCATGTAACAAACCTCATCGAAACTGGTGAAATTAAAAAACAGAGAGATATACGGCGAGCTAGGACTCTGAGTCACAGCATGGAGACAGAGGACCTTCAGGAAGTTCTTGCAGTCTTATGCAATGCTGTACACCTCCACAAAGATGAAAGGAAGTGGTTTCCCAGGGCAACTCAGATGATAAGCTGGTGCCTGTTGGCCTTGTCTGACACTGGGAAGCTCCTGGAGATGGGAACTGGAGAAGGGAAGTCTTGTGTCATAGCAATGTTTGCAGTGCTGCGTGTGCTTAGAGGTGAAAAGGTGGATGTGGTGTCCAGCTCCTCTGTGTTATGTCAAAGAGATGCTAAAGAATGGGCCAAATTTTACAAATACTTTGGCATTACAGTCGACACAAACACAAATAAAAATGAGGATAAAGATCGGAAAGAATGCTATCAGAAGGACGTGGTCTATGGAACCATTGAAGCCTTTGCTGCTGATCACCTTCGCCAAATATTTGAGATGAAGGATGTGAGGCCTGATCGTAACTTTCAGTGCATCATTATCGATGAAGTGGACTCACTGCTGCTGGATCAGGGAGTGCAGCTGACATACCTGTCCAGCCCCATGGTCTCCATGCAGCACCTGAACATTATTCTCACCATGATCTGGAGCCACGTCAGTCAGTATGGCTTCCTATCTACAGGACATCAGACATTTGTACGAGGTCCTCCTGCTTCATTCTTCAAGGCCATCTATGACTCAATGAACACAGAAGACACTGAAATTAGTGATCCAATGGACATTTTAACTATTGCTGAAGAATCCAACATTGTGCCAAAAGGATTTTCAGAAGATATCTACAAGAGTGAAAACCATGAACTTCTCATTAAACTGAAAACAGTGAGTCAGGATGCTATGGTTGACTTTTTCAAAGAAATTGAGGACTATGTGCCTTACGGCTTTACTGTTTACACGCTAGATGACAAGGGACTGCTCTGTCTTCAAAAGTGCAGTCCATACAATGACCTGGACATCCCAGAGCTTTCATTTCTTGTCTTGGAGGAAGGATTGTGTTGTCCTCTCTATAAGTCAGAAGAAGTTCTTGTCAAGCCCATTGCAGAATTGATCTCTGAGAGTATTCAGTACACCCCATGTGAAAACAATAAAGACAAAATCAGCATTCCTGGATTCTTGAAGACTCTGGTGGAGAAGAAAGTCTCAGTGTGGGTTCAGAATGCCTTTCTGGCAATGTTACTGAAACAAGGACAAGAATATGTCGTAGAAAATGACAACGTCTGTCCAGTGGACTTCAGATCCACTGGTATTGTTGAACTGAATAAGAAATGGGGTGATGGTCTGCAGCAGTTTGTGGAGATTAAACACCAAGTCAAACTGAGCACAATTTCAACAGTGACAAACTACATTTCCAACGTTTCTTTTTTTGAGAAATACCAGGGGAAAATATACGGAACAACAGGAACACTGGGGAGCAAAGCAGACATTCAGTTTTTGCAGGACCTGTATCCAAATCTCTCTGTGTGCAAAATACCAACATTCAACAGGAAAAAGTTATTTGAGGTCAAAGGTACTCTGAAAAAAACAGCTGAAGAATGGGAATCTGAAATAAAAGATGTGGTCACGGCTCAGATTTCCCCAAATTCATACAGAGAAGGAAGAGCAGCGTTGGTGATCTGTGAAACTATCAACAAAGCCAAAGAGATCTACGAAGAGCTGAAGAGCAGCATCCCAAATAAAAAATTGATTCTCTACTGCCGCAGTGACAGAGACAGTTTGAGTAAAATAGACAAGGAGCTGCTTCCTGGTGATGTCATTGTTGCCACAAACCTTGCCGGCCGTGGCACAGACATTAAAGTGTCCACAGAGGTGAACAATAATGGAGGGTTATTTGTGATCCTCTCTTTCCTTGCTGAGAACACAAGAGTGGAACTCCAGGCTTTTGGAAGAACTGCACGCAAAGGTAAACCTGGATCTGCTCAGATAATCATTTCCACTGAACACCTGCAGCCATCTTTCAGCACAGTGTCCTCTCTGGAGGAAGCCAAGAGCACAAGAGACAGACTTGCAGCAGAAAAGATAAAACACATGATGAACGATGTTGCTGAGATGAAACTGCGGGAGGACCTGTTTTCAGAATACTGTGAAACACTTCAAGATATTTATGACACCACTGATGGAGACGAGGAAAGAGCTGTTGTTGCCATCATGAATGAGTTCTGGGGGATTTGGCTGCAAACTAAATCAGAAGAAATTGATCAGTTGAAGAGAAATGAACTGCAAGAGAGTCTGAAAGCTGATTTGTCAAAGGCAAAAAGTCAGTCTGAAAGTCAGACTTCACCAAGTTCCAGCATTTATCACTACATCAAGTTTGGAAATATTGCACTGGATGAAAAAAAGTGGGATGCTGCAGCCATAATGTTTGAAAAAGCCATGAAACAGGATAAAAGCTGGGCAGCTGTAGCATTTTACAATCATGCATACTGTACTATACAACAAAAGAAATCAGATTATCTCCCTAAGGCCATAGATGATCTAACAAAGGCACAGGAATCTTTGAGGTTTCTTAATGAGGAACTAATAGTCTGTCTTCAGTTTGTAAAAATGTCCTCTGCAGACTCAGCCAACAGCAACACAACCAGCCTGGAAAAACAGTTATCAACCAGGTCCACAATGTATAGTTACTTTGAAAAAAACATTACTGAGGCCATCCAAAAGTTACGAGAAATAAGAGAGAAAGGGAGGGATGCAATGGCCCCAAAATCCCCAATGTTCTCACTATTTTCAGATGCTGATAAAGATCTCCAAGATGAAGCTTACAATCTCTACAGACGAGGTCTGAAATATGTATTTTCTGTGGAAGAAAAGCCTCGTTTCTCATGGGAAGGTCTGCTGGTGTTCTTTCTTGGAGTTTTACAGATTGTTGGAGGAGCACTGCTCACTGCATTTACATTTGGAACATTTGCTCAAGTTGGAATGGGACTGATTATTGAGGGAATATCAGACTGCATCACTGGCATTGAGGCCATGGTGACAGGAGAATTCAGCTGGAAGTCATGGGCTATAGACAAAGCCATTTCTATTGGTGTCTCTCTCATTGGGTTCGGAGTTGGAAAGCTGATTTCAAAGGGCTTCAAATGTTTTAAATCCTTAGTTAAATTTGGCAAACAGCTTAAGTCAATGCCAAAATTTCTCTCTAGACAAGCTAAAGATGGCTTCAGTGTTGTTTTAAAGACAAATATGAAGAATGCAGTAAAACACACAGGTAAACAAATTGCAGAAGAACTCATCACCTTTGGACTGGGAAAGGCAGAAGATGAAATAATAAAAAAAATATTAGAAGAAATCGAAAGCAAGGTGAAAGAGAGAACTGATCATGATGTGAAATTAAAAATAGAAAAAGAGCCGTCATCTTCATTAGTAGACCTCATTATTCTTTCACACCTTGAGGACAAAAAACAACTTCATGATCTCCTGAATGACGAGAGAAGAAAGGAAGAGCTGCTGGCCGTTTTCACAGACTTAAGCAAAACTGCAATACAGCCATTCCATGAAGACCTCAGCTGGCAGAACAAACTGAATTCATCCCTCTACAAAGTGATTGAAAAAGCTAAATCACACACTGGAGGAACAGCAAAAACAATTCTGACATTTATACAAGGTGTCCACATGGTCACACTGGCAGGGGAAGCCATCAGTGCAGTGCTCAGCCTGTCAGACAACTTTTTTTCAAATTTTCACGAACAGCTGAAAATATTTAAAGAAAAGCAACGAAAATCAGAGACTGTGAATGTAAGTGATCTGTCTGCAGAAGACATTAAACTGCTGAAAGATTTCAAGCAGGATTTAGGCAGCACCATCAGTACGTTATTGGCTGATGCTTTGGTGGAAGTTTTCCACCAGACGTTCTCCAGTCACATTGTTTCTATTGTTAAAGACAAGGCAAATGGTGTTATTGGTAAATATGTGAGAAATGGTTTAAAGAGTGCCAGAACAGAGGAAAAGCTCAGAGCAGGACAGGACAACAGATACATTGCATACATGCCAAAACACCCAAATTCTAACCTAAAAGTTGAAGGAGAGGCAGGTCAGCGCTCACGATCACATGCTGAAAAGATCAAGAACTCCACGACTGCAGGCACCATCCTTGATATCAGAGTCCTGTCAGAAGCCACTGGCACTAAAGTTGTCATCCTAACAGAGGACAGCAATGGAAGACTTACCAAAATGCAAGAGCTGAGCCCAGACACTCAACATGCCAATCAAACTGTGACCCTGATCTACAGACCAAAGAGTGACCAATACCCCGATGGCCATTATGATGTGCACATCAATAACCAGACAGTGAGCATAGACAACAAAGGCAAGAGCTGTCTGTTTTCTGCTTGGGCACGTGGAATGAAACCACAAGCCAGTGAAGAAGAGATCACTGTGGAAGCAAATCGTCTTCGATCTGTGGAGGCTGATGCTCTCCTCAGTTACCCAGGCCAATGGGAGCCTTTCATCAAGCGGAAAGAATTTACTAAAACGATCAGGGGAGGGGACTGGTACATGTTAGAGGGAGCTGGAAAAGTCATAAAAGAAACCAAAAAGTTACGTCAGAAATTAGTTGGCCAAGTAGAAAAATACAAAGATTGGCAAAAACATGCAAAAAAAAATAAAGGAACTGGAAAGTTCATCAATGCAGATCACCAGCCACCAGTCAGTAGCATATTGAATGCCAGAAAATTGAACCAGAATAGCAGATTAGCAGAAGCCATGCTTGAAGTGGCAACAAACTCATCTACTGGGAACATTTCTGATGTACACAAATATCATGGCCGTGAACTTCCAACAGTTTATGTGCCTGCAGAAGTACATCGTGAATTTCCCAGTACAAAATCACAAGCCTTCAGAGACCTCTTGGCTGCAGCCATAAATAGTAATGATGTTGTGGGTACTTTCAAGCTGACAATCCTTGGTTCAATGCCAAGATTCTGGTTGGATAGTAGCAGGAACTTCAAAAACTTCCAGGATACAAATATAAGCAAAAGCAGACTTAAAGATTTTGAAAAAAGTTTTCCACACCACAGTGAAAAGATGGTAAAGGAATGGTCTGACCAGCTTAAAAACAAAGGTGTTATGACAGATGACCATCTAACTACTATTAATAATTGGATCGCTAACCAGGGCTACAAAGATCAAAACCATCCACACAGGAAAGATGTTGCCAACCTCCTCCGATGAAAAGGTAACATCAAATTTTACATCATATTATTTGTGATTCATAATGAAAGGGATGGGCGGTACCTGGAGTAGCATGCATTGTGGTAAGCATCTGACCAGAGTGGATTTCTGTTTTCTTTTCAGTTTGCGAGAGAGGAGAATGTGACTCTTACAAGCAAATGAAGTACAGTGAAAACCTGGAGATCTTCCACCTGCCTAATCATCATTATCAGATATCTCTGTACCTTTGGTTTAATTTTAACTTAATTTTTGTGCTTATCACAGAAAAAAAAAAGAAAGTCCTAACTGCTTGTTTAGCCATTATAGCTTAATGTAGATTGCTTATGACAGGTTTTGTTTTTTGTTGCGCACAAAGAGCACACTAAAATGATGCAACAAAGTATTTCTTGTAGTAAATTACTAATCACTCTGAAAGGCTTCTAAATCATCCACAGAGTACCTGAGTGCCCCCTAGTGTTTTTAAGAGACAAACTACACATGTGTCATATTACAGTTTTTCTCAAATGCTAAAACACATGTCACAAACGTTACCACCAGGTCCCCCAATGTCCAAACAGAACACCCTTCTCTAAAGCTACATAAACACAACCACACCTTCCCACTGCAAAACTCAAACTCCCACACCAAGAGAGCAGCTCGAAGCTGTCAAAACTGTAAACACTATACACAGCATTACACACTACAGCAAAACAATTGAAAACACAATGCTCAATTTGTGAGAAGGTTCTTTGGTTCATAACTGCCAATGCATATTTTTATAAACTGTACAGTAACGGATCGTCATAGAACCCTGCAGAGGATTAGGCATTTAGATTTGTGAGTTTCACATGAAGACTATAAATCTATAAAAACATCCTGCATGTACGTACACTACTGTAATACAACTCAATGCAAAAACAGAATCTATCGCACACAACAGTACTCTCGGAAACATGATCAGGGTGTGAAGTCTTTTTTATTGTCTACACGGTCTTTTTACAGTATTACACACAGTCACTGTGCGGCATCATGTCGCCGAGCTGCATTGGGCCACATCACCTCATCCACATCACAGGCTATATTGTCCCTTGCTAGGCACCGCGGGAAAAACGCCCTGGAATGGCGAATCCATCCCTGGAAGGCCTCCACTGGGATGTCAGCACAGGCCAGCTCCATTGCCCGTACGAGGTTCTCTCTTGTGTATGGCTGTCTGTCATAAACCTTCCATCTCCATGATGAGAAGAACTCCTCTATAGGGTTCAGGAAAGGGGAGTAGGGTGGCAGACAGACGTTTAAAAAGTAGTCACTGTTGGTGGTGAACCACTCTCTGATTTGGTGTGTTTTGTGGAAGCGGACGTTGTCCCAAATGATCACATACATGTGATGTGCTAGCCTAGGATGGTGTTGTTGACGGTCCAGGAGGATGTCTTTTAGCTCCTCTAGGAAGGTGAGGAGACGTTGGGTGTTGTAAGACCCAAGGACAGCATGCCAGTGGACAAGCCCCTCCGTACCCATAGCTGCACAAAGAGTAATATTACCCCCCCCCCCCGTTGGCCAGGAACCTCAGTGATGGCTCTTTGGCCAATGATGTTACGGCCTCTTCGCCTTCGTTTCTGGAGGTTGAAGCCAGCCTCATCCAGGAAGAGGTACTCATGGGGTCTGGCCATCGCGTCCAACTGCATTATCCTCTGTGAACATGGAAAAGCGTACAGGTGTTCAGAACGGTCAATCAGGTAGCACAGTATTGTCCAGAAGTAATGTAGGCCACTAAGCAACACAGTATGTCCACTAACTGTACTGTGGACATGGATGTATGCGTACTTGCACATACTCGTAACGTTGTTCTATGTGTCGCGCAGAGTTGCGCTCAAAGGGAACCCTGTAGACCCGTTTCATCCTCATCTGTTGGCGCCGGAGAACTCGGTCCATTGTGGACACGCTGACAGCATCAATGTTCTCAAAGTTTACATTATCTGCAATGACTTTGTCTCTGATCTCTCGGAGTCTAATGCAGTTGTTCTCACGGACCATATCTGCAATGAGGGTTTCTTGTGCCGCTGTGAATATGGCAACCCTCCCACCTCTATGTGGCATTCTTTCAGCTCTAAAGAAAGAAACACGTGTTGTCAATTGACTGATTTATATGTAAAACTACATGTAAAGTAACAGACCACTTTCACAGGCCTGTAAAACTGTAGTGTGACAAAGAAAGCAATAGCATACTATACCTGTTGTGTTGTCTAAATGCCTTGATAATGGTGGCCACGGTGAACCTACTCAGGTTTGGATGTACTCTTCGTCCCGCTTCAGCCATTGTCATGCCATGGACAATGACATGATCAATTACTGTTGCTTGCATATCATCTGTTATGATGGTGCGAGGTTGTCTTCTTCTCTTGTTGGCCTCCTTCTCTTCCTCCTCTACTCCAAACTCCTCTTGTTGGCCTCCACCTCTTCCTCCTCTACTCCAAACTCCTCTTCTTAGGCCTTCACCTCTTCCTCCTCTACTCCAAACTCCTCTTCTTAGGCCTTCACCTCTTCCTCCTCTACTCCAAACTCCTCTTCTTAGGCCTTCACCTCTTCCTCCTCTACTCCAAACTCCTCTTCTTAGGCCTGCAGCTCTTTGGCCTGCAGCTCTTTGGCCTGCAGCTAGTGATGGTCCGCTTGAAGCTGAAGCTCCGGTGCGTGTGTCAAAAAAATCAACACACTGCTTCAGAAGCACTGTGTCGAAGCTTGATTCGTTTGGCCAGAGCCACGTGATCAGTGACGTCCGAAGCTTCATTTAGAACCTAACTGCTTCAGTATCTGATTCAATGGTTTATAAGGAAGCGAATCATTCGCGGGATTTGTGGAGTGTTTTGATGGTGACAGATAGCGAACCACTGATCATTCCACTGAGAGATTTGGAGCCAGCGAGGAATAGAGGAGGTTCTGTTGTGTGGGAGAATTTTGAGTTGATTTTTGTCAATCGGGTGGGTTTTCCAGCTTTGTGTTCTGGCCGTTTGCTTTTGTTTTGTGCGTGTTTATTATATCTGAAAACGGGAAAAAGGTCAAATGTCAAAAATCTGCTTCCATAATATAAATATCATTAAATAACTTTAGAAAAACTTCCACTTGATTCTTTACATGTAATGTTGTAAAAATATATATTTTATTGTTTAATTAATCTGAAAATGTTAGTCTGCCAAATGTGCAGCAATTGAATTTATTTATTCTCTTTATCTGATCGTTTGTGGGGCCCAGGTAGACTGTATAACTGCATCTCTACCAGTTTCTCTGCACTCCAGCCTCTTCTGTTCCATGTGAAGGGATGTTCCTTAAGGCAGGAGAAATTATCTCCACGAAAAGGAACAGGTTCGGCCATCGCACACTAGAACAAATTCTCTTTTTAAATAAAAATGAAAAAGGGTTACCTTAAATGCATCATGTTTTTAATTTGCAAGTTCATAAGCATTTTCCTTTTCCATTTCACAATCAATTCTACCCCCAGGTCAAAAATATGTCTGGGGAAATTTCCCTAATATAATACCTATTATTTATAAATACACCCCTCCGGCGATTAATTGCATACCTGCATGGAGGAAAGACCTCACAGCAGAAGCATACTCCATAATGTGTTTTACATTATTATATGTATATATATGTAACGTGGTATTTTTCAATTATTGTATTTACCAACATCAAGAAGTCCCAAGCAAAGAAAGACCACACCATGGTGCATAACAAGGAGAGTTTACTGGTCAAAACTATTTATTAAACAAATAAAACACATTTTCTTAACCACCAAAAACTACACGTTCCAAGCAACACAGCGGCGGCCCAATATCAGACAGAATTCCACTCAGTAGAGTGGGCAATCATAATGAAGCGGTTGGTTTTATTTTGTGGATTCAAGCTGCTCTTCATATTTTTGGCCACCAGATGTCACCAGAGAGGACTGTGTTGAAAAGCTTCGAGTAATGAACCGTTTTTCAACACAAGCTTCAGTGCTTCAGAAAGCTTCATTTGGCCATCACTACCTGCAGCTCTTTGGCCTGCAGCTCTTTGGCCTGCAGCTCTTTGGCCTGCAGCTCTTTGGCCTGCAGCTCTTTGGCCTGCAGCTCTTTGGCCTGCAGCTCTTTGGCCTGCAGCTCTTTGGCCTGCAGCTCTTCTCCTTCCGCACGCTCAAATGCCTTCATCCATTGTGATTGTTTGGCATCTTCACCAAACTATGCTTTTATAGGTGGGGTCACATCATTAGCAACAGGTGTCTTCAATTTTGAGTCGTTGTGTGTAGTGACTGACGCCAGGTGTGTTCCCTGTGTTCAAAGATTGGTGACTGTGGCAAGCATTTTGCATCACATGGGCTTTCATTTGAGAATATGAGCAGAGTTGTTTTGCAACATGTGTTTTAGCAAGGAAAAACGTGTTTAGATTTATGAGTACAGAGGGTTGTGTTTTGTGAATTGTGTCTTCATGTGACATGTGTTTATGGTACTGGAATATGGTGGCTACATTTAGTAAATGTGTTTAGACTACTGGTCATTTGGGTTACAGGATTGGCTTTTGTGTTTTAACATTTGAGAAAAACTGTAAGGTTTAGCAGCTTGATTTTCTTTTTTGTTGGTTGGAGCACAAGGTGACAGCTGGAGTAATTCTGCAGAGCCTGACTGTGAAAGGAGCTCTGGAGATAAAGAAACTGCTTTTGATGAATCACAGAAGCTACAGGAAAAAAAAACCTGCATGTAGTTCACTGTCAGCAGCATCCTATTCGTTATCATGCAAACGGTGTATAATTTTTGTTTAATTCAGTGTAACTATGAAGGTGGTAGTGGGGGGGGGGGGGGTTAACAGTGAAATTATAAAATATATTATCTCTATGGAAATGTTTTTACACAATAGTGGACAATAAAACTGCAGGTAAATGTACCAATACGATATTACATACTTTAAAAGTTTATCTAAATATATTTAAAACATATTGGTGAAAACGGCCTATAAACATAATTGGCCACTGTTATGAACATTCTGAAATAAATAGAATTACACACAAGCTGGTTGTCTTTGTGAGTTTTTAATTTGTCTTTGCAAAGTGGTCAGAGCAACAATACAAATTTAATCAAGATTCAATCAACCAGGTTCATTCAAAGTCATCACTCTGTGTCATATGGAAACCATGTTGCTGTTTTTAGATGGAATAGGCACCGTTAGTGTGAAGCAACTAAGAAACAAATGTCAGGTTTACGGAAAATTGGACCCAAACACAGGGCTTCCTGATTACTCAGTTAAATTTTCAGTCTATTTCATTTCATTATTTATTTGTGTTCTATCCATATCCTGGCTGTGGGTGGGATTCAGGGGCCTCTTCCTGTAATTGAATCTAATGGCATGCTAGGTTCGAGTCTCTCTCTGATCTCTGCCTTCACCCGGGGCGGGGGGTGGTGTTGTGTCAAAGCCCCCCAATGGTTGTTTCCCATTCGTCAGGTTAAAGCCGGCCTCCCCCACTCTCTCACTGGCCGATGTTAGGGCCTTCCTCTCTTTTAATTACTATATTGGCCATAAGTCTGTTAGGGTGCCTGGCTCATTGACCCAGTGTTTTGTGTTTTTGGTTCTTTGATTTTGTTTATTTCATTATATTCTAGCTTTGTCTTATGGGTTATAGGATTATTCTTAGTTTAGATTCTCTGTGTGGGTTTTCTTAGACTTTTAGTGTTTTGGTTTTCTTTCTGTGATCCATAGTTGCTGCCTCCTCTGTCTGCTGTATCCCCGTGTCAAGTGCGAGTTTCTGTGTTATGTTTTATGTTTTACTTTGAAAGAGCTGCTGGCCGTTTTCACAGAGTTAAGCAAAACTGCAATACAGCCATTCCATGAAGACCTCAGCTGGCAGAACAAACTGAATTCATCCCTCTACACAGTGATTGAAAAAACTAAATCACACACTGGAGGAACAGCAAAAGCAATTCTGGAAAAGTCATAAAAGAAAGCAAAAAGTTACATCAGGAAGAAGTTGGAAAAGTGAAATTATGCAAAGAATGGAAAACATATGCAATAAAAAAATAAAGGAATTGGGCATTTCATCAATGCAGATCACCAGCCACCAGTCAGTAGCATATTGATGGCCAGAAAATTGAACCAGAATAGCAGATTAGCAGAAGCCATGCTTGAAATGGCAACAAACTCAATTACTGGGAACATTTCTGATGTACACAAATATCATGGCGGTGAACGCCCAATCATTTACGTGCCTAAAGAAATACATTGTGAATTTCCCAGTACAACATCACAAACACACTTGGCCAACACAATAAGTAAAGATGATATTGTGGGAACCTTCAAGCTGACGATCCTTGGTGCAATGCCAACATTCTGGTTGGATAGTGAAAAGGACTTGAAAAACTTTCAGAACAACCCAATGAGTAAAACCAGGCTTGACACCTTCGAAAACAGTTTTCAGAAACACAGCACAGAGATGGTAAAGACATGGTTTTCTCTGCTTCAAAACAAAGGTGTCATGAGAAATGACCATCTAACTACCATTACTGAGTGGATCAATAACCAGGGCTACAACAATCTAAATGATCCACACAGGAATAAAGTCACCAACCTCCTGTGAAGAAAAGGTAAAATTACATTTAATATGATAATTTAAAAAAACTAACATATTTTCATCATTTACATATGATTCCTAATGAAAAGGAGGAGTAGAATGGCATACATTTGAGTGTATTTGTGTTTTCTTAACATTTCAGTTTCTAAGGCCTGAGATTGTGACTCTTACAAGCGAATCAAGAGTGGAAATTATGGAGATCTTTCACCTACCAGATCACAAAGCTCTCTGTGTTGTGAAGAAAATTATTTTCTTGATGTTTTGATCTTATACTATACTATAATACTAATACTATAATACTATATTTTCCCATCTACTGGTCATTGTAGAAAAAAAGGGATAAGTAATAACTGCCAGCAACCAGCTAACATTTGTCACCTTTGAACTCATGTTCAATGAAATTAGCAGCTGATCATGTAAGTTCTGATTCCCCAGCCAGAGAACAAAGAGCACACTAAGAATGCTGTAGCAATCTGTTTCTTGGATTACAGTAATGATTATTATATAGCCTTCTGAATTCATGAACTCCAGAGTACCAGAGTGCCCTCTAGTGTTCAGAAAGGCAAACTACACGCCTTGTACTGAAGATCTGTTTATTTTTCTTTTCTGCTACGATGCTTCTGCAATAAAGAAAGTGATTGCTAGATGACACAAACGCTAAAAAGTGAAAACCTGTATGTAGCTCCGGAGAAAGTGGAAAATAATGAATACTATAGAGTTCGATCTAATATAGGAAAATCATGTTATATTAAATGAGCTAATACAGGTAAATTAGTAAGTGGAAGTGTAACGGGCTAAAACTTATCATCTGGATCATTAGCTGGAGAGCTCGTGACTGACTGCAGAGGTGGGCTTTGTTAAATAGGTCTCATAAAAGCCCAAACACATATCGAATGACCGGGATCCTTTTAACAAAGATCGTTCCACTTGATGGATCCTTCTTACATAAAGTAATCTTGAGACATTCAGATCCACCAGGCTGTGCCCAAATATTTCTGTTTATTGCTGAACTCTGCTTTGTTTCTCCAGCATCGTGTGCATTACAGTAAAAGTGTAGCTATGCTATATAACTATATTAATGGCTGTATATCTGTATATGTTTGTTGCTAAATTCTACTTTACAGCTCAACAAATCAAGATCAGAATATACAATGAAAAAAAACACAGTGGCACATGAGATGATGTGCTCTAACACCTGTACTTGAGTAAATTCACTTTGATTTTGCAATATATTCTTTATGGTATTTTATGCAATGCTGTTTCATTATGACCTGAAAAACGTGTTGATGCTTGAAATTTTTCTGTCATCATAAAAGTTTTCTCAAAACTACAGTGACTTCCTGTTTTCATCCGTTAGGTGGTGCAGGTTACTAGGGGCATAAACTGCAGTAAATATCAATACTATTTGGGGTTTATTTTGTTTGTGTTTTTACACAACAGACTATAAAACAGCCATTGTCAAATGATTTGAAATCTTATGACATATATATGATGGTAGCTTACTGAGTCTAAGTGAATGCAACTCAATTATTCCCCACTAGATGGCGGTGCATCATGGACACAAACATGTAGACGAGATCAAGGAAACTGCGGCACCTGTGTGACTTTATGCTAGGCTCTCAACACAAGCAGGAGCACCCTGGGTGTTGCTTTGCTGTATTATAAAATAGCTATTACAGATATATTAGCATAATTACATTAAATTATTGATAAACTTACTAAAAATAAACCCATGAACTCAGTGTATATATATATATGACATCAAATAAATGGATATATCTCAAATACTATTGTCTTTAACTGAAGAAGCTGTATAATATTAACATGTTCAATTAGGCATTAATATGATAAAACTTAAACAACAACTGCTTTTAATTACAGTAATGCAATGCCTATTAGCCTAACAATACTCTTTGTTTATAGGCACTTTATAAAAACTCATCTCTTTCCTATATAAAAAAAAAAGCACACTTAAAGTATTGCTAAGTAAAAAAAATGCAATTCACACTCCTGGTCAGGATTTATCATTAAACTGCTACAGATCAGTTTAACTCCAACCAGTAAACCCACAGAGCAGAAATCTTTCCTATTAAGGATTTCAATTTTGACACACGTTTAAGCAAGCAGAACAAAAACACATTTTTAGTCATTTAGAAATCTGCACCAATTCTTGGAAATACAGCAGTCTTCTAAACTAGAATTCCCAAAGAGACTTGGTGTAGCAATGAATGAGACATTTATAGTTTACGCTTTTAATTCAAGAATGCAGTTCCCAAAGATAAGACAAATTCCAATGGATGATACAGTGAAGAAACCCCCCCCACTACCAGTAATGTGACTGTATTATGACAAAAGACAAAGACACTTTGTAACTTCAAAGATACAGGAGGAAAGTTAAAGGAGAACAGGTTTCGTAAAATGTAACCAACAATATAAATGGCATGATTAGGTTTGAAACTGAACAGGTCACCGTGCATTACTATTTCCAAACATAGAAAGGGTTTCCTTTTTTCTTGGTTGTTTAAGCTGTGAAATCAATACTTTTATTGAAGGGATAAATCTACTCAGAAAAAAAAAATTACTAAAAGGTGTTATATGTGTTTTGACAGGGATTACCACATTACTTTAAAAACGCTTGAACAATATGAAAATTTCCTAAAAAGGACTGATATCCAACACGCTTTGAAATGTTACTTTGTTTTTTGGCGTGCTATCGTGTGCCCTTTGTGTTGAGTAATAGGTAAGATGCAGATAAACAGGTAACTTAAAAATTTAACAGGCAAGTGGCAGAAAATAAGGCTAAATAAATCCTCAAATTTCACTTAGCATCCAAGACTGCATTAAATTGTCATTTTCAGGTTACCAATATAAACTGGCCAGATTCAGCAATCATATCCTTTAATACTGATTTTTTTCTCGTCCAATGCCAGTTTAAATTCATCTGAAACCTATTAAACAGGCTTTTTTTGGCAAAGACTTTCTACATAAAGTGAGATGAGATCAATATTGCTCATATGCGTTTGGTAAATATGAGCCTACTGTTTAAAAGGTCAGTAAAGTCATTTACCAACACCTCTAGATCACTAATTAGTTAGATTTTCAGTGCTGTTACACAGAGTTTTAAATAACAAAAACAAAAAATAAAACCCAGAATCTATTGGTCACTTCAGTGGAGAGATTGAGCATGGTCAAAGAAAGAAACAACTGAAATAATTTTATTTAAAATTCACAAGATAAAGCACTGGCCTTGGTGGATTTTGATTTCTTTGAACAGAGACATTGCTGAATTCTGGTCTTAAGCTGGGTTTTTCATATTTATTGAACAGAGAAAAGTATTACCGATGTCATCCAACTTCCAGCAAGAAAGCTACCAGCATTTCCCCAAATTATTTTACTACTACTTCAAATTTTAGAGACTTCACAATCATCTCACTACCTTAAGACGCTTATTTGCCTGTTCTCATTTGTCTCAAATACATCTACAGAAGATGTATTTGAGACAAATTCTTTCTACAATAATCAGGGTTTGAGAATGATAATGACAGCACCTTTGATCAAACTATTAAATGTGGATGGAAAGGATGAGGAAGAAAAAAAATGAATAGTAACACTCAATTTAAACCCTCAGAATTTCAGAAGCTCCACTTCGAAGATAAGAGTGGAATTTGCAGGGATCAGGGGTGGATATCCTCTGCTGCCATACGCGTAGTCCGGAGAGCAGGTCAGCTTGGCCACCTGGCCCAGGCTCATCTGTGGAGGAGATGAAGACCAAGTTAGATAGGTGAGTGAAATGAACAAAGTTTACTTTGTTTTAAAAGCCCTCCCAGTGATTGATACAGCTTTGAAGATGTGTTAAAAAGAAAAGAAAAAAAAAATTACACAAGTGAATATAGTTCATTAGACGTTTCACGCTGGCTTAAATGAGTGAAGCCATATGAGACAGCAACAAACAACAACAAATACTAGGCCTGAAGGCCCCAGATGAAAGTTGCCTGTATTTTCTGTTACTGTAACATGCAGCATGAACAGTTTCACTGTGTGTGCAGCAGCTGCAGTTTGCATGACTGATTGCTCTGCACTGCCTGTTTGCACCTTGCACTTTTTAGTGCTTTACTACTGTGCAGCAAGTAGTGGGCGAGTGATTGCGGAAAAGGCAGTGTCTTCCTTGCAAATTTCAGGCAACAGCAGCAAGCTGCTGGCAACCAAACCGATCGCAAAGTGGGTTTTTTTTCTGTGTAGAAGATTGTGTTTGTATTTTGAAATATTTAAACTTATACACCTCATAACCACAGTAGTATTTTGGCCTTTGTGCACTTCATGACTAAGTTAATAAGAAACATGAAATAAAAAGCAAAAAACAACCAATCCTAATTACGATCTTTGACATACCTTTATGATACAATTTTACCTCATAATCTAGCCAAGCAATGAAATCTCTGGTATTTTTGGCAGACCATTACTTTATTAAAAATAAAATCCTTTTGAAATGAAAATGTAAACTAAAATAAGTATGCAAATATTAAATAAAAATCTATATGATAAAACATAAGCTCTAAAAAGCAGTACTGAAATAACAGAATTAAAATGGCTTGCTAGCAAACATCAGATAAAATGGCTCAGAGTGTAAAATGTAGATAATGGATGGCCTGGTTTCTGCTCATATTTGCAGCCTCTGATAATAAAAGGCAGAAACATCTTAACAGATTCATTTGTGACTTACAATAATCTTACACATAAACACTAAAGTAAGCCACAGTGATATTTTTTTGTTATTTTTGAGGGGGAAATGACTCGGAGCTATTGCCAAAACGAAGGCACCGAACGTATCTTCATGTGTTTAACATAACATTGATCAGTGTGCCCCTTCAAAGCTCCACTTACCTTAGCTACACCTACATCCCAACCACGGATGACTTCACCTGCGCCCAGTTTGAACTGGAAGGGTGATCCTCGGTCCCTGGAGGAGTCGAACTTCTTGCCGTTTGTCAGGGTGCCTGTCGGAAAGCACCCCCAAATTAATAAAGTCAAAGCCTGATAGCCTCTGCGAAGCCAAACGATACAAATTAAAAGATTCGAGTGACTGTCATGTTGTATTCACACACAGGGTGACTGGGTAAAAATGTACTGCTGAGGGTACACGGTGCAGCTTAGTTTGAGCAGGAATTGTTCGACATCTTAGGACGCCGGAAGCTGCCGTCAGGATGCGGCTAGAATATCTCACATTAGCACAAATCCTTAGAATAAAGACACACGTTACCCTAGCGATAGTTTGCAGTTTCTCGCATTTTATTTATTGTAGGTATTACGAGGCAATCTTAAAGGTGGGAAGGAATTACAGAGAGGGTGTCTTTAGAGTCCGGCTATCCGCCCCCTCATTTCCAGGCGCTAAACTATGCTACGCTAAATTAAGCTAAGCTAAGCAGTGCTAGCTACAGAATTAGCTTGCTGCCACCAATCAAATTCTCATTTAACTGTCCGCAGGTCCACGAAATGAGAAATTATGCTTATTACAAACCCAGTTTATACTAATACATATTTATTTTTTCACCTCGAAGTAAATGAATAAATGGTCAAAAAGAGGCGAGGCTTACCGACATAGTGAACTGAAACTGTCGATCCTTCCTTCGGAAAATTCTTTCCTGAAGAAAGAAAACGAAGGTTGATATACACCCAAAGGCAAATATAGTTTTAAACGGACGGAATAATTGGAACCAAAGAGGGGAGGACAAAAAAAGCTTTACCGTCTCCTGGTCTGAGGGTTTCGACGTCTACTCCCATTGTTCTTTCAGCACAGTTCTCCCTCTGTCTGTCTTCCTGGTACTCTCTGATTGTGAGCTCGTTCAATGAAGCCGTCGAGTATAACGTCCCAAGTGGTTTGGTGGGCTAAAAGCCGTAAAAAAAAACGCGGCTGTCTTCAACTGCTGCTCGATGTATGCCACGGTGGGAATAAATAAGGAGCCTTAAAGCCAATCTTTGGCTTTAAAAATGCAGTTTACTGATTTTTTCCCGACCTAGTGGGTTCGTTGAGCGGACACAGGGGCGTAGTAGTGACATTCTCAAACCCAAGCAGGGGCCCCATGAAGATCCAGTTTTCTTTTTTTTTTTTTGAGTAATCAAATAAATGAATCACAATGGGAAAAAAAAGGGCCTTCGATGTTCTAGAAGACATTTTTTTTCTCTTGCACACACAGATTATTACGTTATGCAGACAGGTAATCTTGAAAGCAGGTGTTTCCAGGATTTTTAAAAACTGAGTAGTAAAGGATGTGCCTGCAGAAGACCAGAGTACTTCAGTCATCATCCTAAAAATTAAATATTTTTCTTTTTCTTTCTTTTTTTGTGGTAAAAGTATTTTACTTGACTTGGATGGGTTTCTCATTTTGGATAGGCAAAAATAAATTAGGATGCGCCTTGTAATAACAGAACTGAATGTTTTTAAGTTTAATTCTGTTGAACAACCTCTGGAACATGAAGTGCAGCTACTGATCAGTGTGAAATGGATTGTTGTAATTAGTCAGAATTAGCCTATGTTAACTTAATAAATTATACCTTCTATATTTGTTTTTAGAAAAGAAAACAAATGAATTCTTTTTTTTATTTTGATAATTGAATATTTCCCATGGACAATCAGGACGGACACAGTTGTTAAAGTGGGTGAACTCAGGACCAAACATCATTCTTGAAAATATGCATCCTCCATAAGGAAAGCCTTTTACATGTAGCACTTCAAACACTTCAAGTGTATTTTGATGCTAATATAACCATAGAAAACATGTGGAATGGAGACCGCTGCACCACTGTATATTAGCTTGACACTGTAGTAAACCTCAGTAATGTGGTCAGAAACTGAGCCACTACCCTGAATCTCTTGTGGGCCAAAAAACAAATGTTATAAACTGTGGTCCCCTTTTCTGGACTTTTTTTGAAAGGCCCACGACTATTGTTCCTGATTTTTGTTTGTTTGTTTTATGTTTGGTTGTGTGTTTTTCTTTGTTGTTTAATGGTCGAGGAGAGAACTAGAATGTAGAAATTCTGAAAGTGCTTTGTATTATACATTGCACTTTGTCTAATAAAAAGACTTGAAAGAAGCTGCTGCTTTTGGACATCATAAGATCCTTTATAGAAAAAGTGCCCTTACACAATGACAGGAAAATGTATAGTTTCCTAAAATAAGAATACTATAAGTTTTTGCAAAGGTTTTACCTCAGCACAGGCAGAAGCTAGAGTATTTTTTCTTCAATGTATTTTTCACTGATTCACTTTGATTTAGTCTCGACTTGCTGGCAGCAGCTTTACTTCTTGCACCTGATAGCCATTTCCCCTGTTTTAGTTTTTCCTGTTACAAGTGAATGCTAAAGATGGGAAAATGGTTCAGAAAACCAAGAGTAATGCTTCATTTTTAAATACAATGGTTGTCTTCTTTTAGTGTTGTTTTGTTTTTTTATGTGAATAATTTAAAAGGCAAAAGATTGTTATGCCAACCTGCAGTATCTTCAGGGCCCACCAGGGGGATGCATCCTACACTTAAGGAATTACTGATTATGTTCTCTCCTGAGAAAAGTCCCACATGCACATTCCAACGTAATTTACTTGATTTCATGAAATTAACATCTATTCAATAAAGAGAAAATCCTTTCGATTTTACTTATTTTATTTACTTTGACAGAAAAACATCTGTCCTAAGCGTCAGTCGATGAAGTGGTGGCCTCCCTTACTTGCGGCGATGGATCATAAATCTTGTTAAAGAAGGAGAAGTCAGATTCAGTGCCATGTTGCGTGCCCTGAAAAGAAACATATTTAAATAATCTGATAAAAAAAAAAACAAAAAAAAAACAGGATTCCTGTTACCACATCATGTTTACTTACATCTATTCTGCAGTCATACAGGTCAAACATTGAGTTCTGGTTAATCGCATCGTCATCGTTCACAAATAGCTGCTGATTCCTGACCACAAAGTACAAATGTTATTGAACATCAAAAACGAGCAATCATTAATGTGCACCTGATGTTGAATCCCTAATCACTGTTGTTAAATTTACATTTTATTATGATTTTGGTTCAGCATAACAAGGACGATGAAGATGATGATCCCAGCAAGAACAATTAGCCCAACTGCAAGGCCGACAATCATACCTGCACACAAAGAGAACCATGATGAATGCACATTCAAACAGATGACTGTTTTTCCAATATTTAATTTTCTGAAAGACGAAGCTGACAGTATTCAAAGATGTTCTTCTTATCAGTGAAGGCAGATAAAAGCACATAAATGAGCAGCACTGTCTGGTCATTGTTTAGTCAAATACACACTGTCCGGTGGAGGTAAACATATGGGCTCAAAATGGGGTCATAAATATTTTGTACTTGTAAATCGGTTTTGTACTTGTAAAAAAGATTTGTATGTATAAAAAAAATTTGTGCATGCGTAAAAAAGATTTGTATGTGTAAAAAAGATTTGTGCATGCGTAAAAAAGATTTGTATGTGTAAAAAAGATTTGTGCGTGCGTAAAAAAGATTTGTATGTGTAAAAAAGATTTGTGCGTGTGTAAAAAAGATTTGTGTGTGGACTTAGCCCAAAAAGACCCCTGCAAGTTACAAGTACGAATTTTGACCCTATTTTTCTTCCTTTAAGCTGATTGGTCAATGTCATGTCAATCACAAATTAAACAATCCAATCAGAGAACAGATGGGTTTGACTGTCGGAGGGGCATTTTTTTTTGAACTGCAGGTCCTTGAAGGGTAATCTCTATATAAATATCCGATAGCAGTTAGGTCCCCTTACTTTCAGCAGCTGTTGAAAGGATTAAGTTGTGGTATATCAGTGGTTAGAAATACCATTATTACTTTAGGATTAGTTTAACACAACGTCAGGGCTGACCCGGGACCATTGCTGTGAGTCACAGCGCGCAGCATAAAAGTCCTTTCACATCAGACGCATCGGATGTGCTGCTAATGCTAATTGCTAACTAAAAGCAAAGGATCCAGAATTTGTTGCTGGCTGCTGGGCTCTGTGGGTTTTTGCAGCAGCTCTACCTGCACTAGATGCACCTGCTCCTTGTCGTTTTTATCTCTGACTTTATGTGAACTACAAGAGTTTGTGGAGGTTTTTTGCTGGTTCTTCAAAAGTTCAATAAAAACATGTATGTTAATCCATAACGAAGAAAGCTTTGTAATGAAGACTGTCATTTCCAAAACACTGGCCCGCCCCCCCCCCGCGTCCGCAGCGCTGTCCGCAGCACTGTTGAAAAGGCTGTGGAAGTCCCTGAAATTAAACACGTAGTCCTGTGACACAAAAATCACCAAACTCGGACGACCACAGACTGTTTTCCTTCGTGGTGATGAAGGTAAACGCTGGGTTGGCATGTAAAAGGGCATTTATTCCCTTCAAAGACCTGCAGTTCAAAAAAAGCGCCCCTCTGAGAGCCAAACCCATCTGTTCTCTGATTGGATTGTTACATTTGTGATTGACATGACATTCACCAATCAGATGAAAGGAAGAAAAATAGGGTCAAAATTCATACTTGTAGGGTTTTTTTTGGCTAAGTCCACACACAAATCTTTTTCACGCACACACAAATCTTTTTCACGCACACACAAATCTTTTTCACGCACACACAAATCTTTTTCACGCACACACAAATCTTTTTCACGCACACACAAATCTTTTTCACGCACACACAAATCTTTTTCACGCACACACAAATCTTTTTCACGCACACACAAATCTTTTTCACGCACACACAAATCTTTTTCACGCACACACAAATCTTTTTCACGCACACACAAATCTTTTTCACGCACACACAAATCTTTTTCACGCACACACAAATCTTTTTCACGCACACACAAATCTTTTTCACAAGTACAAAACCGATTTACAAGTACAAAATATTTATGACCACATTTTGAGCCCATATAGATCGCGACACAGACACTAAGAAACACAGGGCTTAAATACTCAGAGGGAGCAATCAGGAAATGAGTAACAGGAGGGAAACACAGCTGGGGCAAATCAGAACTGACGAGACCAAAGAAGCGTAACCTGAACACACTGAGAAAAGACAGAGACCTTCAAAGTAAAACAGGAAACACATAACACAGACTGAACAAAGACACAGACTCACATGCAGGCACTACAAAGGGAACAGAGACGTGGGACCAGGGCAGACACAAACACTGACTGAACACGGGGATATAGGAACTTAGGATACACATAGACGCGAACTAGACAAGGGGATGCAGGTGATAGGGGAGACAGAGCCATTAAAGAAGACAGAGACATAAACCATAAGACAGAACTCAAAGAAACCAAAGACTAGAAAGTATACATAATATAATAAACTCAAAAACCCTGGGTCAACGACCCAGGCATCCTAACACTAACTTCAAGCTGCCAAAATCAAATGATAAATATTCGTGACCCATTTAAAGTATCTTGATTTGAACAATTGGGAGTAAACCTTGCTTGGCAGTCTGTGCTATAAAGTGCAAAAGAAGAAAAAAAAAGAGACAGTGTCTGCCCCAAATATTAATGCAAGTAGGTGTTTTGCTATGGTCATTTGGGATCATATGTAAACCCACAAATAATTTGTCATTTTTTACATAAGAAAAGCATTTTTCCACAGTACAAGAAATTCTTTTTTTCTAGTTTTCTATGAAAAAAATAGTAAGACGTATTCATGAAGTTACAGTTACCCTTATTGTCAGAGTGATCAATGGAAGGCTCTGTGTAGCAGCTGCCTGGGATGATGGTGATATCATCAAGAGCAACATCCCCACCTGCCATCCTGCCTCGCTGATACACAAACACAAACTGTGGCAAGGAAAGAGAGAGAAGTTTAAAGGTTACATAAATATCTAAAAAAAACCATGAAGCAGACTGTAGCGAGGCAATGTAGCTGTCAAATATATACTGCTGCCCACCTCTCAGCTCACACAACTGTGTACAAATCACATAAGAAGAATATTACTTCCATGCAAAAACAAAATTATGATCCAGACTGCTTAAATTAAAGGGATTGGTATATCACTGTATGGGTGTATATGAGTGCTCAATTCCATGAATGAAGTCGGTGAGTCGCAGGTTTAACAAAAGAACTGACAAACAATCTGTAATTTAAATGTAAATAAAGTCTTAAAGCCCATAAATACAAGTGCATTTACAGCATGTATGCCATCGCCTATAAATTCAAACGTTTGCTCCTGACATCTGTCAAAATTCCCAGACAATGAAGGCTTTGAGAGAAAGTGAAATACTCAGCCACAAATTATATAAATCCTCAGTAAACCCATTCAAATACATAATCTCTTAAGTGCTGCTTTTAGTTTAATATTTCAGTGTTTTGTTAATGCTGAGGTTCATGAAGGGTTTGCATAAAAATCCTTGTCAGACCTTCTCTGCATAACTGAAATTAACATTTTGTCCATCCATAAGTAAAATTATCATTAAATATTATAAAGAACCAACTGAGAAGAACTGTTACGCATCAAAGAGCAAAGTTAAAACACGAGGAGCAATCAGGTCATCAAATGTTCATCGCCTGATAACGACAAAAGCAGTGCAATACACACGTCCACGTCGTGACGCTGAATAAGATGAAACTGAATAAGTCATAATTTTAAATATATACCATAAGAATATAATATTACAACTGTAAGTGTTAAAACAAATAAATCAAACGTAGTGATAATGCAGCATTAATTTATATAGCAATTACTCTCACCTAGCACTCAAAGCCTTTTTTTTTTTAACAGAAACATTTTCATGTGATGTGGGGCCCTGGGATCCACATCTGAAAAGCACATAGTTTAAATCCTGAGTCACCAGGACCTGGGTTTGTTTACGTCCATAGGTACAAAGTGGGTAACCACTGTACAACCCATACCCCTATTATTATTATATGTATATATTTTTTTAAAATGGAGTAATTTTAGACTTCTAAAGTCAACTCCTGCCTTTGTTGACAGTCATCATAAAAATTGGCTAATGGGCTTTATCAAAAAGCAGTCATAAGAGTTTTTGTTCCAAATGTGTTACTTGTGTCCATCTGTGAATCATTTCTCTGTAATGGTAAGTAATCTGTAATGTAATCTGCTGCAATATAAAATCAACATTTCATTTTTCACTTTTATATTTTGTGTATTTCTCCACATGAAACTTATCACAAGCTCAGTAATACCCAAAATGCTTCATCATGCGTGACAGACACATTTGCCATCTGCCACTTTTCTCCCTTGTTTCCTGTTTCAGTCCACTTCAATAGGCCCACTTCATCACCACCAGCCTGCATTTTCCTGCAAGACAGGATGACACCCATTTATTTTATGTAATGCAGAAAATTTCATTCGTATAATAATATTGTTTAATATTAATGATCTTCAGACAGAAGTATTTACCTGTTATTTATATAGACACGGAGAGTCCCAACATGGTTTCCAAACATGTGGTACCAGAATGTGAGACAGTGCCCTCGTGTGGAGGGCTGTAAAACATCACTGACCAGGAAGGATGAGACTCCCCACTCACCCACAAAACTGTCCACGTAAACATAGTGACCTGATGGAAACACAGCAAACACATTCAGATTAACAATAGCAGCCAGTGTCATAAAGAACTGTGATTTCAAACAAGCATGCATATCAAAATAATGAACGACAAAAGAATTTCCCTCAGGATAAATAAAGTTCCTCTTATCTTATCTTATCTTATCTTATCTTATCAGATGGTATACTTCCTTTAGGCCAAACACAGTCTACCGATGACAAATTATTCTATATAATCAATTCTGTCTCTATGCGGAACCTTATTGGCGAATAAAACTGCTACAATTAATATTTATATTCTATTTAGAATTAATCTAATTCATCTTTTTATATATCTGGAGTCTATCATAGACTCAGGCAAGTAAGAACTCCTCCAGGTTCCTCCAGGACCAAAGGAGACCCAAAAGAGACGTAAAAAAAAAAGTGAATGTTAGATTCAAGAACATCAGGTTAATGCAAACATTGAATAAACTTAGCTCTATATTTTCTGCTTGTGTAAAAAGTGACCTCCTGCTAACAGTTTTGTCGTCTGGTTTACAGCTTGCTTCTGCATTAGGCACCGAGCCAAGTGTTTCATGCATGAAATTTCAAACAGTCAGCGCTCATTTGCTATTTCTCACGAGCCAATAATTGTAAAGTGCTTTATTCGCACAATGATTCTTTATGAATGCTGCTTGAGTCACTCATGCTGTACAGGGAGTCCAGAATTATTAGGCAAATGAGTATTTTGTCCACATCATCCTCTTCATGCATGTTGTCTTACTCCAAGCTGTATAGGCTCGAAAGCCTACTACCAATTAAGCATATTAGGTGATGTGCATCTCTGTAATGAGAAGGGGTGTGGTCTAATGACATCAACACCCTATATCAGGTGTGCATAATTATTAGGCAACTTCCTTTCCTTTGGCAAAATGGGTCAAAAGAAGGACTTGACAGGCTCAGAAAAGTCAAAAATAGTGAGATATCTTGCAGAGGGATGCCGCACTCTCAAAATTGCAAAGCTTCTGAAGCGTGATCATTGAACAATTAAGCGTTTCATTCAAAATAGTCAACAGGGTCGCAAGAAGCGTGTGGAAAAACCAAGGCGCAAAATAACTGCCCATGAACTGAGAAAAGTCAAGCGTGCAGCTGCCAAGATGCCACTTGCCACCAGTTTGGCCATATTTCAGAGCTGCAACATCACTGGAGTGCCCAAAAGCACAAGGTGTGCAATACTCAGAGACATGGCCAAGGTAAGAAAGGCTGAAAGACGACTACCACTAAACAAGACACACAAGCTGAAACGTCAAGACTGGGCCAAGAAATATCTCAAGACTGATTTTTCTAAGGTTTTATGGACTGATGAAATGAGAGTGAGTCTTGATGGGCCAGATGGATGGGCCCGTGGCTGGATTGGTAAAGGGCAGAGAGCTCCAGTCCAACTCAGACGCCAGCAAGGTGGAGGTGGAGTACTGGTTTGGGCTGGTATCATCAAAGATGAGCTTGTGGGGCCTTTTCGGGTTGAGGATGGAGTCAAGCTCAACTCCCAGTCCTGCAGCCAGTTTCTGGAAGACACCTTCTTCAAGCAGTGGTACAGGAAGAAGTCTGCATCCTTCAAGAAAAACATGATTTTCATGCAGGACAATGCTCCATCACACGCGTCCAAGTACTCCACAGCGTGGCTGGCAAGAAGGGGTATAAAAGAAGAAAAACTAATGACATGGCCACCTTGTTCACCTGATCTGAACCCCATTGAGAACCTGTGGTCCATCATCAAATGTGAGATTTACAAGGAGGGAAAACAGTACACCTCTCTGAACAGTGTCTGGGAGGCTGTGGTTGCTGCTGCACGCAATGTTGATGGTGAACAGATCAAAACACTGACAGAATCCATGGATGGCAGGCTTTTGAGTGTCCTTGCAAAGAAAGGTGGCTATATTGGTCGCTGATTTGTTTTTGTTTTGTTTTTGAATGTCAGAAATGTATATTTGTGAATGTGGAGATGTTATATTGGTTTCACTGGTGAAAATAAATAATTGAAATGGGTATATATTTGTTTTTTGTTAAGTTGCCTAATAATTATGCACAGTAATAGTCACCTGCACACACAGATATCCCCCTAAAATAGCTAAAACTAAAAACAAACTAAAAACTACTTCCACAAAATTCTGCTTTGATATTAATGAGTTTTTTGGGTTCATTGAGAACATGGTTGTTGTTCAATAATAAAATTATTCCTCAAAAATACAACTTGCCTAATAATTCTGCACTCCCTGTATAACTGAACTCATGGCCAGAGATGGGCAGTAACGCGTTACTTGTAATCCGATTACTTTTTTCAGGTAACGAGTAAAGTAAGGGATTACTATCGCAAAAACGGTAATTAGATTACCGTTACTTTCCCGTAAGCACGCTGTGTTACTGCGTTACTAAAACCGTGATTTTTTTTGCGAGAATGTTTCATGACAGTGACGTAAGCGAGTGCGACGTTCGTGACAACAGCTGTGTGCAGATCAACAAAGGATAATATATCGATTGTGGGAGAGAGTATGAGTGTGCAGCGTTTAAAGCGTGGAAGTACTGACCTTACTTTGAGTTTGATTCCGTAAAAAGTGACAAAAACATTAGTGTCCGTTGTGCGTGGGAAGAAAACTTCTTTTTACAGCGAAAAAAACCCCTAAACTTCCAAGCAAGCACCGAGTGCGCAACCACGTAATGGGAAATTCACAGAGAAACTCGCGGATTCTTCCACTGACCGCTGCGGCACACCTGCACCAGGGTAAACCTCCGCCTACCGCAGTCCTGCTTTACAGGTGAAAATAGAGCAACAGGACCGCTGAGTCTTTGATTTTATTTATTTTCTACTGTGTTTCACTTGCATCTATTTGAAAGACTGAGTGTAAACACAAAAAAATATTTTATTTTATGTTCTGGAATGTGCAGAAAATAGGTTTAAATGTTAAACAAATTTCTTCCAGTCAGAGAATTTTACATATAATTAAATTTTTGCTTGATGCATAAAGTTAAAAGATTAAAACTAATAAAACAAGTTTTAAATAGAGACTTTTCCATTTGATTACATTTTGTATGATGGATTATGCAAAAAAAAGTAGAATTGGGCTGAAAGAGCTATTGCTTTATCACCTATTCAGGTTGTAAATCGTGCTTTTAAAAAGTAACGAAGTAACTAAGTAATTAATTACTTTTGAAAATAAGTAATCAGTAAAGTAACGGGATTTTTTGGGGAAGTAATCAGTAATTAGTTACTGATTACATTTTTCAAGTAACTTGACCAACACTGCTCATGGCAATTGTGTTTTTTGTGCATCTGTAAAGTCTACTTTTTGTCTCTATCCGGTATAGTTACTACCTTGTGTGGAATTAGTAGTGTGATCCACACTGGGTCCTGTATGTGGGTTCGGGGAACCACCACTGCCATGGAGCCAGTCTCCCTGGTCGACTCCTTCACCCAGGTTGCTCCAGCTACACATCGTGTCCTCAAAGTCACAAAATCCACGAGGAGGACACTGATTATCAGTCAGCTGTACATCATCAATAGCCATGTCCCCCTCCTGTGTAGGGCCGGCCTTCACACCTTCCACCACAATCTGAGACACAAAGCATGTACACCAGATTTTAAAAAATCTTAGTGGAAGAGTTATTTTAGTGTTTTTTTTTTATATTTTTGTATCATTTCCATGACACTGCACTGTTGTACACTCAAAGTAGTGTTACCAATTAATGTGCCATAATTTTTGTCTGCCCAAGAAAATAAACTCTCACAGTAATATGTGTTTATGCAGTTTTATGTGATCAGGTTTTGAAATATTGGTCTTCTGTTTTTTGTAGATTACTCTAATTCACCACATTATTACCAGGAAACACTTTAGTGTTTTCGGAGAACAATTAGTGCATGCGTTTCAACTCCATTTTACAAAAACAACTCTTTTTTCTACACAACACAAAGATTAAATGAAAATATGACACCTCTTACATTATTTTGAATATTTACAGATGTTGTTTAAACACAGTCAAATTAAGCAGCATATGAAAACAACATAAAGGAAATGGCTTACAAATATATACAGTTGTAGTAATGAAAAAAAAAACACTCCCAGAGTTTACTTGTGTAACAATACCACAATGTAGTGGAAGTGAAAGTACAGTGTCATCAAAAAAAAAGAACAACCTCAGTGGTGAGTAATAATACTGATTATGGGGACATAATGACCCACAGCAGGGTTAAACCTGTATTAAAATGTACTAATATTTTATAATTACTGAATTAACAGAAAAGCATTAACTATGTTTTATATTAGAATAAGTGTGTGTGTGAAAAATTAAAAATGTATTTAGACACTGTACTGCTTTTTTGTTGTTGTCTGTGCATCTATTTGTTCACACGTGTTTATTTATGTAACTGTTTTTGTGCCTCTGATCAAGGCACTGGTTTACAGCTGGAGCGCTGCCCTCTGCTTCTGTATGTACTGAATACACAAAACTAATTTTCTCACTGGACTAAATAATGATGACTTAAATTGCTCTGTTCACTAGTTTGGATGGATCTTTGTGACTCACTCTGTAAGGATGAAGCCGAGGCAGAAGAGAAGCCTGAGCGAACCTCCACAGAAGGCCCTGGTCTCCTGTCTGAGAGAAAATCAGAGCTTCCTTCCCATCTTCACTTTGCTGGTAAACATTTAGTGTCCCCATTCCTTTGCCATACATGTGGTACCACAGCTGCACGCAAGATCCTTTGTCTGAAGGACAAAAAAAATCACATCTGAATCCCCTGAACTGTTTTGGCTCTGTTTGAACGCAGGCCCATGTCTGCATTATATAAAAATACTGCTGAGTCTCTCACCCGCTGGGTACAGAGGTGAAAACATTGCAGCTTTCTGGCCAGCTCGGTCAGTAGACGATGAAGGCAGGTAGAAGTAGTGACCCGTAGGTGTGCTGGTGGTGTGATCGCTCTCCGGTCCTGTGTAAGGGTTGTGAGTATATCCCTGATGTCTGATCCACTCAGAATCACTGGCTGCTTGCTGCTCCCAGTTACAGCTCCCATCCTCAAAGTCACACAAATCTGTACAACATTATTACATTTTAACTTAATCTGAGGACATTAGACATGACAGTTTTTGATTAACACTGTAATATCTGTTGCAGTTAATTAGCTCCCTGTGCATTGGATAAGACTAGTTCTGCTGCAGTTTCAGTGAGCTGCTAAACTATTTTGTATTTTGGTCAGAGAGCTCCTGTTTGAACTCTAATAGAGCAAATGAATGAAATTGGAGTCTAAACTTAAGTAAACATCTCTTTGGAGCCAAGGGGTGGATGTTGGGATGATGGAAGTTTGAAACATCAGAGAGAGATGCAGCTGACAGAGGATGAAATAGAAATTTGGCAGCTTCCTCACAAATTTTGGAGGGCTTGTTTTGGTATCTGGGGAGAGGAGAGTGTGAGGCAGGGCAACTTGAAATGCCCATGTGAAGTACCTGGTATGTTTTTATACACTTATTGCATCATTTTTTAAATGAATACTTGCAAAATGACTATTACGCCCCCATTTAGCATTTTATTTGATCTATACAGTTAGTAAACTGAAAAGGAACAATATAATTACTTAACATGTGTGGCAAAAAATAGCAAATAACAGACATTAATGTGGTTGCTTGGAATTTTTATCATTTTCAGCTCCATTACCAGAAACAGGACATGCTCCAGGACTCAAGGAGATGTCATCAATGGCTATGTCTCCAGCCTCTCCCCCCACTGCTGCCTCCAGAACAACCTGGTGGACTTTCTGCAGGTTCACATGGCTCTGAACCTGCAGCCACTCATCTCCTTGGTTTCCTGATTTTTGCCACACCTACAGGAAAGACAGAATGTTGATTCACTCATCCCAATAAGGATGTGAGGAGGATTTTTGCAACACAGTGTTATGCACTGTCTGTTAAGGTTCTCAGTGTTATGCACTGAAAGTGTGCATCTTGCATTCATTATGCCATGCATTAATGTGATTTTGCAATCAGCATTTCACAAGAATGTGAAAAGTATAATAACACAGAGAAAAACACAGTGGAAACAGCCGCAAATATTTCTCAATCGGCCACACAGACGTTTTTTTCCCTTTTTTTTCCTGCAGTAAAGGGAAGTAACGTGTCCAGACTAAAACGGCATGACTAACAAAAAGAAAAAAAAAACCTAAGTGGCCTTCTTAAGGCCTCTGCCATATTTTTTGGCGTTCACTGGATAAAATAAATTGAGAAAATGACTAATTTCATGCATATTTTTACCAGAGTTTTCTCTAAGGGATCAGATGTTTGCAGGAACATCTTGAGGGAACCCACAGTGGCTCCAAACATGTGGTACCAAAATGAAAAACAGTATCCTTTTTCACCAGCAGGTGGAAGCAGTGAAGACTTCAGCTGGGCTGAATCACCCTTTATGCTCGGTGAGGAACTCTCGATGTAAAGGTATTTCCCTGTGAAACAAAAACAAGACAACTTCAAGGTCTCAACCTTTTAATAAAAATAAATTTGCAACTTATGTCCTAAGCTTGCATATGTGGCATGTGAGGAGTGATGCTCCACTTTCACATTGTGTCACACTGAGCCATAAAAAGTTTAAAGAGAGAATTTTAGAAACCAAAATTTGATAAATGCTAAAGGTAAAAAGAAATAGACATTTTGTAAGACTATAATTTTATGTATCATGCCACTGCTTCAAGCAATACAATACTATTTCTTTTTGGTTATATAGTCCCAAAAACTAAGCTAATGTTTATAACAATTTATGAAAACTCCCCAGTTAATCAATTTTAAGCTTTAACTGTGGAATTAAGATGCACCATCTTGCAGTTAGTCTTGCAGGATTTGTCTTTTATGTGCATTCTGCCATTTTGTGATGGACATTACTCAGTCTGTCCTGTTCACTCAGTTCTACTTGTTATAATGTCAACAGTCAGTTTACATTAATGGTCTCTTGTGGTTACAGTGGCTGATGCTCAGCAAAGGTTACAAAGGCCAGCCTTGATGGACACAAGGCATCTGGCACTTGCATAAATATACAGACTAGCATAATGAAAATTTAGCATGAGGTAAAAGGACCTTTGCTGCTGGTGTGGTCTCCTGCAGGCCCGGTGTTAGAGGTTTGAGTGGGACCTGCCCCGCTAAGCCAGTCCAGCTGATCCTCAGCCCCCTGAACCCAAGCACACAGACCATCTTCAAAAGAACAGCCAAAGGACGCCAGAGCTGAGAAGGGAAGGAAAACAAAAATAATCCTGGAAGTCTGAACATGGCACAAAAATGGATATAAAATGATACATGCACCACACTCATTCCCCTACCTCTCATGTCATATATTCACTAACAGTCACTTTGAATTAACTTTATTTACCTGGAGGTTGGTAGGATTTTTCACAGTTTAGGAAAGAGATATCATCCACAGCAACAACATGAGAAGCAGCTGCATTATTCATGCCACTGAACAAAACCTGGTGACAAAAATGGTCAGGCACTTTTTAATGATTAGTATTTATTATTTATTATTATATGAAACTCATTTGTTCTCATTGCTTCCTGTGTACATTTTTCATTGTTGAGAGGAGGCAAAATCAAACACCTTATAAGGCTGCTGGTGCAGGCCGAGAGGCAGATGCTCCGGGCTCCAATGAGAGACGGTGCTGTGACTACGTGACCACAAGATTGCTTCACTCCCTCCAGCTTGCTGCATAAGCACTCTGAGTGACCCAGCGCTCTCTGCACTGATGTGGAAGTGAAACCTGTGTGTAGGAAAGAAGGAAGGAAGACGCAGAGAGAGCGTTGGATTGGGAAGACACTTGCATGGTAGAAAGAGGGGAGGGGAGCTTTGAAGCATTGAGCAATTCATACACGGACATATCCATCAAATATATCCATCAAAATAACCAGGTTTGACGCGATCATTTGTCTGCGCATCACTGATTACCGAATCTGGCAGTAGGGGGACGAAGGAGACAGCGGGGGACTCTGGAGTTGAGCTTCACTCTGTGTAGACCCCTTACTGAAATTAACTCTCATGTAGTAGCCTGAGAATAACAGACACGTGGTGATTAAACACGCTGTGAAGTGAAGCTATGACAATAACATCAATGAACTACTCAATAACAGCCACCTGTGTCTGCAGTGTGATCAGTGGGTGGCTCAGTGTTGTTACTGGCTCGCTGCCTCTGCCACTTGCTCTGTCCATCGCTAACATCAGTCCATCGGCACTGATCATTCTCAAATGTGCACGGACCTGAAGGGTTCAAATCAAGAGATGTAACACTGCTGTGGAAATCACTCACTCGAGAGAAGTAAACCGCTTTTAAAAGATTTTGTGTTGTATGCAGGTGCGTCAGTCAAAGGAATTTCTGCTGATAAAACAGTCACAATATTCATGGTCATCACGGCCAAAGAAAAAACAGGTGCTGGGCCCAAACACAAGCCTCAAAAGAAAGAAGAGCATAACTGATCCAGTTTTCTCCTGTTAAAGGCATACAAGAGGTTTTGGTGGCAATTACAGTGCTGTGAAAACGTTTTGCCCCCTTCCTGAGTTCAAAAGGCAGTTTTGATGATTTCATTTATTAAGGGAATAAAAGCTATGCAAACCTACTAGTCTCCCATATATGAAAAGTACTCACCCCTTAAACCTAATAATTGTAAGTCACCACCCTCGGCAGCGAAGTGTTTGCGATAACTGGCAATGAATCGTTCACATTGCTGTGGAGGAATTTTGACCCACTCTTCTTTGCAGAATTGTTATAATTCAACCACATTGGAGGGTTTTCTAGCACAAACAGCCTATTTAGGGTTATGTCAAAGCACTGAAATTGTCATCAAGGCTTACAAATTACAACACTGCATAAGTGTGCGAGGACTTAAATTTCTTCTTTCATTGGCGCTGAAATTGCACATGACCTGTTTGGGGATAAGTGTGCAACTCATTTCTATGCAGAGTCCATCTGTATCTGATTTCTTGCGCTTATGAAAACTTTCCCAACTATTCCAGTGCTTCTTTTTTATACAGCACGGCTTAAAAAAAAATGAATATTTGGCATAAAAAAAAGCCTGAGAATAAAACTATCTTTATACAGTGGATAAACACTGTAAGTAAGAGTGAAATTTCATAATACTGTTTGGTAATATTTACTCTACCATATTTACTGTCAAAATGTAAAAACACTAATAATGAAATTCAGCAGCACCACAACATGCAGGCTTTAAAATGGGATGAATAAACCATTTTAACCATTGCAAAGGAGGAATTATTTTAAGGACTGTCGCAGTAGGCAACATTAGCATTTAGAGGACTACAGAAGTGTATTTTATGGCAGCGTTACTGTTTTAAATGACCTCTCCAACTAGCCACATTCAGGAAAAACAGTGATTAAATGGATTTTTGCCACAACTTTGATAATAACACTTTTTTCAAGACAAACTTTAATACAATATGCAGCTCTCACCACAGCCGGCTTCGTCTTCCCCCTGCGGGCAGTCTAGATGATAGTCACATTGTAAGGTAGCCAGAATACACACTTTTCCCTGTGACTGCCAGCAAAAAAACTCATTATCCTGCATCAGGAAAAAAAAGAGACAAATACCCACTGTGTATTTAGACTTGTTTATAATTTATGTTTCCTAAGTTTGCTATCACAGAAATAAAGTCAGATTCTGCAGCTTACCTGACAGGGGTTTATTGGTGCAGTAGAGGTCAAGTGTGGAGAAGTGGGTGTGTTAGAGGTTGATGGTGGGGCAGAGGTTGACAACAGGTCAGGTAGCTCGCTGTTGTTGGGGTCAAATACACAATCCCTGGAGAAAGATACATCGTCCAGTGCAACCAGACCTCTGAGACCGTCACCGAGCTCATACCTAAAGACAATCTGAGGATAAAACAGAGATTAGACTGTGGCCTTTTAGCTATTATTCTGCCAGGGAACTGCTCTGATACAACACATAATTATATTGTACATATAAGAAGTATTCATTCGTCTACAGATACTTTTATGCAAAGGCCTCAACAGTCTTCTTGGTCTTATAATTTCAATAATGTCTGTAAGCTTCAGGGATTTAAGGCTATTATTTAAGTTGATGTCTAACAGCATTTATACACATGAGGCAGTGGCTGCCATTCAATTAACTGCTTGTGTCCTCACTAACCTTGCTGCTGGTTGCGGAGGACAACGTAACCTCGGCTCTCTGCCAGCTGTAGCTTTGTGATGCTTCCCTGGTCCATAAAACTCTGTCGTCACTACCGGACCGTAGAGTCCTGGACTGTGCAGTCAGTCGGCCTGAAGCATCATTCAGGCTGAAGTAGAAGAATCTCACCTGAAAGTATTACAACAGTACCGTGAGCATAAAAAGAACGGGCTGACGACAGGATGGTGTTTGCTAAAGAATTCTTGTAGACTCAGCAACCTGCAGGAGTAGTTAATACTTTACTGCAATTACTCAAGATAAGAATCAGAAAGGTAATAAAAATATGTGTAGATAAGCATTGTTATTACTGTAGTATAATTACAGAAGTGTTCAGCAGTTTTATTTGTACTGTGCCCCATAAGTGCTTCATATAGATGCTATTAAATACATCAAAGGTTATTATTATTATCTCCTGCAGTTTGTCAATCTGTCAAGATTTTGCCCCCATCAGCTATTACTATTATCTGTATTAATGAAACCACTGCAGCTTATTAAAAGCTTATTAACTGCCTGCTTTTTCTCCCCATTTGACATTTTGGTGATTTTTTTTATTTTTTAGCTTTTATGGAACTTTATGACATGACTTGTCAGTACCCTAAAAAACACAAGGTGGTGTTTTTCTGTAAACAACACTTTAATTTACATACAGTAAACTCACTTTGCAATTAAAGCTGGGCAATAAAGTTTTGGACAGAATCTCTGATGTCTCGCCACTTGCACTCAGGTGAGTTCCAGGTATAATGTAGTGACCTGTTTGGATAAGACGGAATTAAAAACTAAAATAAATCATAGCATTACTGATTCAAAGCAAAGTTAATTCAGACTTTAACTCTTAGACCTGCATCAGAATTTTGTGTGTGGTCCCTGTGAGGTCCGTGGTGGGGCCAGGCGTCCTCTCCTTTGTGATATGTCCACTCAGCTCCGGGTGTGTCCACATCGCTTGCTGCCCAGGAACACAGGCCGTGTTCGAAGCTGCAGCGCTCCAACACACCTTGTAGCTCTACGTGATTAGCAGATAAAGAAAGAAGTGAATAATTAAAAAAATAAATGTAATTAATACAAAAATTCAGTTTCCAAGTACAAAATCTACCACAGAGCATTTTTTCTTTTCTCACCACAGTTGTTTTCATCAGACCAGTCCCCACAATCATCGCTGAAGTCACAGACATGGTTGGTGTCCACACACACGCTGTTGTTGCATGTGAACACACCCTCAGGACACTGAGGGTGTGGCTCTAATAATAATTTTTAAAAAGATAAAAAATAAATGTCCAGAAGGGACAAAATAGTAAAGAGGACATCAGAGCGCACAGGGTGAGCAGGTAGCCTACCAGGCAAGCTGCAGTTGGTGAAGTCCACATCATCAATAGCAATGTATCCGGGTATATCGAAGGTCCTGGAGGCCTCAAACAGGATGGTGAAGTCCTGAGGTATTCTGCCAATCGTTACTTCACCGTGTTGCCATGAATCTCCGTGGTTACCAGATAACCACCACAGCCTGGTGGTCCTGGATCCCTCCTTCAGTAGCACGTTCAGCTCTTCTGCATCTGTTGATTGATTGTTGCAAAGGTTGGAATAAATTTTTTGAATTGTATTATTTATTTATTTATTTATTTGCTGAAGACATAGATCCTATAAACATACCCTCCCCATACATGTTGTAGAAGAAGTGCAGTATGCAGGTGGTGCTGGCCTGTTTCATAAGGGGACTCTGGAGGGTAGCAGGGCTCATTTGATCACCCTGGTTAGGTTCCACTGCCATGTACCAACCTGGACACATCAGATCAGAACCTACTTAAAACTGCTGATTGTCTACACTTATCTCAGTGTGAAACTGCATAAACACAAGTGTTGCTAAGACTTTCCAAATTGTACAAAAAGACAAAAGCCGGCTGAGATTGTAAGAAGAGTCCAGGTTTAGGAAAAGTAATCTGAGACAGTTTGATTTGACGCTTGGTGTAAATGTATTATTATATCTTTAGTGTGTGTATTTGGCCTTGCCTAGATTAGTGCCCAGAGTGTGGTCCACGGGTGGTCCTGTATTCCCAGTAACGTTCCTTCCTCTCATCCACCGACACTGGCCAACACTGATGTCCTCCCAGTTACATGTGCCATTCTCAAACGAGCAACCCGCAAACCCCAAATCTGTTTCATTAACTGTGTCAAAAAGAAAACAAAATATTTTGTGTAACTTGATTTACTAAGAAAAAAGGGAATGCAACAAAAAAAAGAATAGCTGTACCTTGACAGAGGCCTGGTGTGAGAAAAATGTCATCAATGGCAATGAATCCTCTGCTAGTCTCTGCCTCGATCAGCAGCTGTTTTTGAGAGAGCATGTAAATATGTATATAATATTCCTGGGTTCTAATGTAACAGCTAAATCTGTTTGCAATACCTGGAAAGGTTTGGATGTCTCTACAGACTGAGAGAACTTGCCCCAGCGGCTCTCACTGCTGTTACTGTGGAACATCAGATCCTCGTCTGACGGCCCTGAATGTATGAACACCTGCAAAGTCCCGGAGTCACTGATGGACAACAGGAAAATTGTTTTAGTTGAGAGAAAAAAAAGAGAGATTCTTGTTAAAAACAAGAAATATACACTTTTCATTTCCAAAACTAATAATGGCATCTTTCTGCTACAGGGTTAAAAGGCTGCTGGTTTCACTGTTGGTAGTGCAACTCTTTTTGGAACAAACTGAACTCTGCCACAGAATATTCTCAGTCTTGCACAAAGTAAAGCAGGTGATTCACGAATACATGACATTTGTGCACACTTCTTGAGGAAGTCAGTGAGGAAACTACACAAGATAAACAGGATAAAGTGCAACCTGATTTTTTTTTGCTGACCTGTTGTCCATGTGGTACCATAAAGTGAGACAGGATGTGGTGTCTTTAAGTTGGATCCATTCAGACACTACCTGTGCAACACTGCTGTGACTTTGGTTTGGTGACGAGCTCAACAGGAACCGACCTCCATGCAAAAAGAAAACAAAATTCACACAATAAATAAATACAGTTAATATTTAATGCTGCTCCTTTTGCTGTTTTAACAATTCAAACTTGGGGTACACCAGCATAAACGTTAAAAGATTAAACATATTATTTTCTAATGATATTAATGCAGTTGTTAAGGTTTAGATATTTATAAATAGAGAGCATCTAGAATTTAGAAACATTACATCTAGTCAGGGAGGAGGTTAGGTCAGCAACAGGACATAAGTCAGGGATAAAAAAAAGAGAAGTATGTTTCAAGTAACTATGTTATGTCAGTTAAAAATTAACTTCAGTTCACATAGATCAGGTTGCAACATCAACAGGTTGCAACATCAGCAGTTTTTGATTATAATTAACTAAGTTTCAGATGATTCACACCATCTGTCACATTTTGAAACTTCAAACAAAGACAAAATGTTCACTGGGAACTGAAATCCACACCATTGGTTGACTTTCTGAGTGTTTAGCTTTAGCTATTTGTAAGGCAGATAAGAGCAGTAAGGGTGAGCTTAAACTGTAACGCTAGTGTCAGCTAGAAGACATTTAAGTAGTGCAGAGCTGATGGGAATCCCAAGAGTCACCACTTTAATATTATACATAAAATATGTAAGCAAATAAAAAATGTTGGTCAGTGCAGTTTTAAGGATTTAAATGTATTTTAAATAAGTCTGAATACTGTCTATGCCAATGCGGATATCAATGAAAAACTGAGCTGTCAGCCACTAGAGTTTGAACCAAAATAAATTCTTTCTAAACCAAGAGTGGTTTCTTAATTGTTTTATTCAATATGCACAAATATGCAAAATGTGCATGCAAATCTCCCTAAAAGGCTCAAAAAGCTGATATCATCAGACTAAAATGCAATGGAGGTCATATAAATCCTTGTAAGTCCTGTACCAAGTCTTGCAAGACGATGGAAAACCAACCCAACATGTAAGAATCTTTATCCAAATGTATCAAAGAGAACTGTTGGCTTATCTAGTTTTTTTTTCCCTGTATATCACATTTTTGTGGCTAAAACCTTGACTCAGTAATCCTTGTTTAAGGCCATACCCTCCGGGGTTTGAGTGGTGTGGTCTGTTGGTGGACCGTGGAAGCCTCCTCTGGCCAGCACCCAGTCATGTCCGTCTTCTTGGAGGATGTTGACCCAGGTGCATTGTCCAGACTCAAAGTCACAGCTACCCAGAGGACTACAGGCTCCGTCCCTCACAGAAAAGTCATCAATTTTCACTGTGGTATTCGTGCCATGCACATGAACAGCCTTAAACACCACCTGATCAAGCAACACAGCTGTTTTAGGTAGAATTCCCACAGAAGATAAAGAAAAATACAAAATGAAACATACTGGAAGAATAAGACTGTCTGATTGTCAGAAAAGAAAACAAATGCTTTTACATTGAATTTTGTAGGTGATGACACCGTGACCTCTGCCACCTCCCAGCCTGCAGAGAGCCCTCCAGTCTGCTGCCAGAGGACATCACCAACTTCTGCGCTTTGTCTTATATGGATAGCGAGGTTGCTAGAGGAGTCTGTGGGTAACCAGTACCTAAAAATAGTACATTTACATTAAATGTACAGTAATATGTGCACCAGTCTTCAACCTCCAATTGTAAATCTGTGATGGATCTTTGAACTCACCAGAAGCGCACACACATTTCTTTAACTGAAGGTAAATCTGGTGTGAACAGCTCAGCGATCTCATCCTGTGTAGAATTTGATGTTACCATCATGTAGAAACCTATAAAAACAAAATTTGTTTTGTGACAAAAATGCAAAGACGACTGTTGACTGGGACATTTCTGAGAAACGATGACTAAAATCTGAGGCAGAGAACAATGCTGCTACTTTCAGACAATTTGTTGAACTTATGACTGATTGTGAAAATCGGCTTATGGCAATTTATAACATTCCTGCTTCAGTGGTAAAATATTGTATTGTATTATATTGTCTGTAACAGCCGTCTAAGCTTTAGCTGCCATCTAAAAGGTGTCAAACACTGCAGAGGATTAGCTAAAAAAAGAGCCTACACCTCGATAATCCTGCAGGCCTGTTAAGTAACAGAATCCTTTTTTTAAACAGAGTTGTATGAAATATTAGATATAACACATCAAATACAGATGATTGGATTGAGTAATAAAGCTATGCAGTATTTTCGCATTAAAACAATGTGTTACATTATGCAACATACTCCTTCTTGATAATTATTTTACAAGATGATGATTTTTATTGTGACTTATTATTGTAGAGCTCTGATCCACAAGTTGATATCAAGGGACAAACTTAGGACTTACAATATATTACCATTATAGTTACAGCATAAATATTGTCCTGTAGGAGTGAGACCATGACTGCTCAGCTCTGTTAATCCCACATTGTGCAGTGGCACTGTGGCACAGTTCAGCACTCACCATTCTCAGTTCCATATGTGTGATCCACATGATGCTTTGTTCCTTTTCTGCGAATCCAGCGACCCAAATGACTCACATCATTCTCAAAGCCACACAAGTCCGAGTCAAACCCACACACATCTAAATGGTGTTTAAAACAAAAAGGTTGCAAAGTTTTATTTTATTTATTTATTTGATATTGATTTGATGTTATTTGACGATAACTGGGAGTACTGAGTTAATGTTTACATACCGTGATTACTGCAGGCCCCCTCTTTAACTTTAACATCATCAATAGCAATGAATCCTTGACTGCTGGTGTCTCTTTGACCACTAAACACAATCTGTGAATTAAGGATGATGCAAAGTTTAATGCTGCCAAAGTGCTACATTAAATGTTTCTGAATTAGAGACATTTCTATTCAGAGTCAGAAGCTAAAAAATTACTTGAAAATTGACTGACATTTTTATGGCAAGGTGAGGTTTACCTGTACTATGTCATTCATGCTGAGGGTTACTTTCGCATTCATCCACTCTGGATTCTGCGTTCCCCGACGAGTCCAAACTAAGAGTTCAGATGATTGCTAGAAAAAATTATGTAAAGGAATGTGAAGAAATCTGAAGATGATATAAAGCACAGCCTGAAACTGAAGGTTCAGTTGTGTTAAAAAGGTTACATACTGTTTGAACCAGCAGATCCAGGTTTGACACTGAAGGCCCGAGCATGTGATACCAGAAATCAACACAGATTGGTGACGCACGAGTAATGACAGGAACAGAGATGACTGCTTTTTCACCATTCTTAGATCCAAATCCATTAATAAGTAGAAAGAAACCTTGATAGAGAGGGGAAAATGGATGAAGATGAGAATAAAAGGCCGGGCTGTTGTGAAAACAGGAGAATACTGTATAGGCAGGGTGGAGTGGATGGAGATGGGTGTCAGAGGTGACAGAAACATACCAACAAGAGAGAAAGGATATCTTTACAAGTTGGTTGTGAGATGTATGATGTAATCATGTATGGTTTGAGATGGTGACCCTGACAAGAAGACAGGAGGCTGAGTTGAAGGTACCAAGATTTTCACTGGGAGTGATACACGAGATTAGAAATATGTACATCAGATGGACGGCTCAGGTTGATCAGCTTGGAGAAAAACCTAGAGAGGCAAGGCTGACATGATTTGGACATTTGCAGAACAGGGATAGTGGATATAGTGACCGAATGGTGTTGAATATGGAGCTTCTAAACAGGAGAATAACAGAAAGAGAAGTAGTGATGTAGTGAAGGATGACATGCAGAAGGTTGATGTGACAGGTGAGGATGGTAAGGACAGGGTGAGTTGAAGGCAGATGAGACACTGTTGTGACCTCTACAAGGAACAGCCAAAAAAAGAAGAAGAAGAAAGAAAGAAAGACTTTCTCTAGAAAAACAAGACAAAGGATAACTGGGTATCAAAGTTGTTCATTATTTTTCAGCTAAGGTGTATCACTAGACTTCTGTTATAAATGCACTGCCTCTGTGCTTATATTACTGTCAATAATGAATACCTTCATTATTCCCAACAGTATGATCATACTGAGGTCCATCCCATGGTTGCTCAACTGGAAGTCCAATACTGAGAGTCCAGTTCAAATCATGATTGGCCTCCTGGACCCAGTTACACAGACCTGTTTTTACAAGAGAGTATTCAAACACGATATAAGTACATGAGCAGGAAAGAAAAAATTGACATACTCAAATTGAGAAAAATGCATGTAGGAGTGGTTACACATTCATATCTATAATATTTTAAAATGTTATAGATAGATCATATATAGTTATAGTTATATAACTATATATGTTATAGATCATATATAGTTATAGTTATATAACTATATATGTTATAGATCATATATAGTGATGGATATAGCCAATGCATACTTAGCGAAGTCGTGTTATGAAGCCCGGTGTTTTGAACTGGGCATGAAGGAGATGGGATACCAATAATACCAACAAATATTGTAAATTCATTTATATTTCTTTATTATTCATTGAGCTAAGTTGTGTCCATATATTTCAAAGTCACTGATGATTAAAAGAAAAACACAATGGCAATGATTATGAGCTTTTAGTTGTGGAAAAAGCTCTTAAAGGTAATTTTATGTCTAACATTTTCATTATCATGACCATGATTTGTAAGCTCTAATGCCAGTAATCATAAGAACTTGAATGGCATTTCATTTTGTAGCATACTATTAACAAATGAAGCTATTTCTGCTAAATTTCTGGTAAATTTTGCACTTTTACCTTCTTCAAAGGTGCAGTCCATGGCAGAGGCAGGAGCGCTGGTCATGGTGGTGGTTGGGTATGGTGTAGTGGTTGGAATGAGGTCATCACAAGACATGTTCCTGATTATGTGAACGTCATCCAGGGAAAAGCTGTCATCTGTTGAGGCGGGACACCTGGCTTGCAAAATAATCTGCGATAAAGAACAATAGAAGTTTAAAACTCTGCGCTGATTTATCATTGGTCAATATTTTCATGAGAAAATCAACATCAAAATGATGCAATTCTTACCTGGTGAGGGCCTGATGCGCTATAATCCACCCTGTCTCTGATCCAATTGTTATTAGAAAATCCACTTGTATTCCACACAGCACGCAGTCCAGCAGGCTCATTGACAAACACCGTCAGTGTAATGGCTGAAGGCTCTGGGTCATCAAGAGAATAATTAAATGTTATTTCTTTGTTTATACTATGTTTGTTATTAGAGGTTCTCTGTTTGGTTCTTAGTTATGTTTACTATTTATGTATAAGTTATTTAAAGTTTTATTATTATTTTAGTATTTGGAGCCTTTATTTGTTTCTTAATTGTGGAGTTTATTAGTTCCCTTACTAGTTTCCCTTTGTTTCATTCTCCTGTGCTATCCCTTCTGTTGAGGAGATGCTTAACAGAGGAGTTATTTCTTTGTCTCTGCATTCATTACTGGTTATACTTTATTAATTAGTTAAAATTAGTTAACTGGTTATACTTTATTAATTAGTTAACTCTTGTGCCTGGTTTTGGGTTTTGCTCCCTCCCCTGCTGTCTTGACTATTTGCAGCTGTGACTTGTTACTTTGGTATTTCCACCCCTTATGTGTATAAACAGTCTTTCCTCTCAGTTTTTTTTCTAGAGTTGGTTGAACAACTTCAGTGTGCTGTTTTTGACTTTAACTTCAGCCTCAATAAATGGTCTGCCTCACTTGTCTGTATCGGATCCAAGCCTCAATAATCAACATGTGACAATTTATTTAGGGGTTTAAATAACGACAGCAATTTAATTTTCTAACACAAAGCACCACTAATGATAAGACTTTTGTTTGGGTCTTTTAATGAATGTAAGTGAAGGTTCAACTGCATGCTAATTTTCACACAAATGCTTTTGCTACTTCAATTTATAGCTGCTAGTAGTTACATTGATGCTATTATTTTGTATCCACATGTTACTACAGTAGATTCACTGATCTCTTGACAGGTTGAAATAAATTTTCCACTTACAATGTCAATTTTGATAACTGTACTAAGATCTGGATTGAGTTTTTTCATGACTGGCATTGGACTTAGCATGAAATTACTGTTACACTGTGTAATTAACACTAACATGGCATGACTGACATTAATGTTGGTAGTTTCTGTCTTTAAGTTATTGTAAAGTTGATAACTATTCATGTTTGACTGCAGAAAAGCAGACCTTATCTTGTTTACACCACATATTTGCAGATTGTTAATAAAACAAGATTAATATAAAGTAAAAAAAAACAAACTGTACTCACTACTTGATAGCCATGTTCCAACATGGTGCCACATCTCCAGACAAGCTTGGTCAACAGCTGCCATTGATTCACTCTCCAGTTGGGCAATTTCTTCTTTATCAGAATCGGATGCCATGAAAAATGCAAAGTGGCCTGAAAAACATATTTATTTTTTAAAAAGTGGCATCTTCTGACATTGCCTAAGAATTTGAAGGATATCTTCACTTATAGAGCAAATGCTATAACAGTAATATTGAAGTGAGCCTGCCATTATAGTTAAAGTACATGTGTGACATGTAAATTACCTAAAGCAGATCCTGTGGTGTGGTCTCTGGGTGGAATCATTGAGCCATCACTTTTGCTAGAGAGCCAATCCCACTCAACTCCAAACTCTGGGGGAGGATTGTTGACCCAACCACAGAAGTCCCTCTCAAAGTCACAAAAACCTTCAAAGAAATACACAGACACATTATACAGCTGGATACACACAGTGTAATCAAATCAAATCAATCGAACAAATAAACACTACGATTAATTTGTTATCTAAAATCTACAGTGGCTACTTACCCGTCGGAGGGCATGCATCATTCAGGACTATGAGGTCGTCAATGGCTATATCTCTGCTTGGTTCATCCCCAACTATCGCCTCAAAAATCACCTCGAATTCAAAAGCACAAATGTCGTGTAATAGCTCTGTCTTTTACATGACATCCTTTAAAGTATAATTGCTAAAATGATGAAAGTAAGTGTTTTTTTAAGTGTTTCATTATCCTTGAAATATATAAAATGTTTGAACACAAGGCACAAGTAAAAAGCCATACAGGAGAAAACCTAACTAAAAAAATCAGTTAATCGACAGTGGCAATCTTTATAGATATATATAGTATTAGATGAAGCGTAACAATATTGTGCCAGAGGAAAAAACCTCAAAACAGTATATATTTTATATTATATTATTAGACAAACTACAGAAAATATATAAAATGACATAAAAAACAAAAAACATTGTGTCTATGTGTACATACCTGATATGTGCTATGAGGACTGAGAAGTGTCACTCTTCCATGCCTCCAGTGCTTCCCCTGATCACCTGCTCTGGTCCAGAGCTGGACGGGATCTTCATGGCTGTCGGGGGTTTGAAGATACACATTTAGCTCTCCCACGCCACTTCCCTCCATGTAGTACCAGAACATTAGGCATTCCCCCTTTGAAGGGGTAGGCTCGAGCACCGCGCTCGTCATTGCACCTCTGGACCCCACAGGATGGCTCCACAATTGGGCGCTCAGGTAATAACCTACAAAATTTGTGGCGTTATCATACATTCTGCTTTATTTTGAGGAAATGCATAGTTATCTTTGTGCACAGGTTGCTTAGCTTGGAAAGGCACCGTGTTTATGAAATCACTAACTATATCATGTGTGACAATGCGTCATCCTCAAAAAAACATTGCAGGTACTTTCAAATAAGATCAAATATTTCTACTGAAAACGTATCATGTGCCAATAAACACAACACATGCACTGCATCTCTATTCCTGCCTTAAACTTCAAGATTGGAAAGGAAACAACAAATACTGACAATAAAGTGGACTTTGGCCTTGATAAAATGTAATTCATTCATACTCCCCAGAGGATGAATCATATCACTTCAACTGATCTACTGAGCTTTATTCCAACAACACAAAACATTTAATATATGTGTGGTTTTGAAAATCAACCGTATATCGTTATTCTAAACATTTGCATACCTTGATCTGTCCCCAGTGTGTGATCCACTCTGGGGCCTGAAGAGAGGGATGGTTGGGACTCTCCGGTGATCCGGTCCCAGCTGAAGTTTGCAGATTGGTGAGGCAGCAGACCACAAAGGGAGCCCTGGAAGGTGCACTCTCTCTCTGGTGGACAAGAACCATTTTTGCCACTGAACACCACTACGTCATCAATGGCTATGCTCCCTTGTTCACCTCCCGTAACAGCTTCTATAATAAACTGGAAAACAGGTATACATCAGATTTTGTTGCACAAAATATTTTTCCAGTAGTATTTCTTGAAAAAGATTTTGCCAACAGACAAACAAACAAGCTATAGCAATTACAAAAGCATCAGTTATACCTGTATTGGTTTGTTGCTGTTGAAGGTAAGATCAGCATAATGCCATTTGTTTCCTTGGGTGCCGCTTCTCATCCACATAACTGTCTCTGGCTCACCAGAATGCTTTGCAATAAACTTGAGTGAGCCTGATGATGAGAGAACAGCAATACATTAAATGTATCTCAATTCATTAAAATACATATTGTTATCTCTCTGTGCATTTAGATAAAATTTGCCTCCAAGTGCAGTTAGGGACAGCGGTTCACGTACCAATGCTGTTGCCAAATATGTGGTACCAGAAACTCACACAAAGCACTTGACCCGCAGGCTGAGGAAAGCTAATGAGTCTGGCTGCTGATGAGATGTTTAGGTTTCGTTTAGCTTCTATGAGCATGTAGTAGCCTGCAGAAGAAAAACAAAACACAACAGGAGATACACTCAGAGCAATCTCATAAACTTTGAAGTGATGAGTGAGATGCAAAAGTCAAGTTATACACTCACTTGAATTTACTGCAATTTGTAATAGATGATACATAAATCTTACACGTGAGCAGATATTTAAGATAATGACTGCGTTATTAATACTACAGAAGATCACATGACCTAAAAGACACATCAGAGGCCATGCATAGTACTCTGGATGGTTTTATAGTTTACTTAAACTGTGTTGCTACAGTGGGGCAAAAAAGTATTTAGTCAGCCACCGATTGTGCAAGTTCCCCCACCTAAAATGATGACAGAGGTCAGTAATTTGCACCAGAGGTACACTTCAACTGTGAAAGACAAAATGTGAAAAAAAAATCCATGAATCCACATGGTAGGATTTGTAAAGAATTTATTCGTAAATCAGGGTGGAAAATAAGTATTTGGTCAATAACAAAAATACAACTCAATACTTTGTAACATAACCTTTGTTGGCAATAACAGAGGTCAAACGTTTACTATAGGTCTTTACCAGGTTTGCACACACAGTAGCTGGTATTTTGGCCCATTCCTCCATGCAGATCTTCTCGAGAGCAGTGATATTTTGGGGCTGTCGCCGAGCAACACGGACTTTCAACTCCCGCCACAGATTTTCTATGGGGTTGAGGTCTGGAGACTGGCTAGGCCACTCCAGGACTTTCAAATGCTTCTTACGGAGCCACTCCTTTGTTGCCCGGGCGGTGTGTTTTGGATCATTGTCATGTTGGAAGACCCAGCCTCGTTTCATCTTCAAAGTTCTCACTGATGGAAGGAGGTTTTGGCTCAAAATCTCACGATACATGGCCCCATTCATTCTGTCCTTAACACGGATCAGTCGTCCTGTCCCCTTGGCAGAAAAACAGCCCCATAGCATGATGTTTCCACCCCCATGCTTCACAGTAGGTATGGTGTTCTTGGGATGCAACTCAGTATTCTTCTTCCTCCAAACACGACGAGTTGAGTTTATACCAAAAAGTTCTACTTTGGTTTCATCTGACCACATGACATTCTCCCAATCCTCTGCTGTATCATCCATGTGCTCTCTGGCAAACTTCAGACGGGCCTGGACATGCACTGGCTTCAGCAGCGGAACACGTCTGGCACTGCGGGATTTGATTCCCTGCCGTTGTAGTGTGTTACTGATGGTGACCTTTGTTACTTTGGTCCCAGCTCTCTGCAGGTCATTCACCAGGTCCCCCCGTGTGGTTCTGGGATCTTTGCTCACCGTTCTCGTGATCATTTTGACCCCACGGGATGAGATCTTGCGTGGAGCCCTAGATCGAGGGAGATTATCAGTGGTCTTGTATGTCTTCCATTTTCTGATGATTGCTCCCACAGTTGATTTTTTCACACCAAGCTGCTTGCCTATTGTAGATTCACTCTTCCCAGTCTGGTGCAGGTCTACAATACTTTTCCTGGTGTCCTTTGAAAGCTCTTTGGTCTTGGCCATGGCGGAGTTTGGAGTCTGACTGTTTGAGGCTGTGGACAGGTGTCTTTTATACAGATGATGAGTTCAAACAGGTGCCATTCATACAGGTAACGAGTGGGGGACAGAAAAGCTTCTTACAGAAGACGTTACAGGTCTGTGAGAGCCAGAGATTTTCCTTGTTTGAGGTGACCAAATACTTATTTTCCACCCTAATTTACGAATAAATTCTTTACAAATCCTACCATGTGGATTCATGGATTTTTTTTTCACATTCTGTCTCTCACAGTTGAAGTGTACCTCTGGTGCAAATTACTGACCTCTGTCATCATTTTAAGTGGGGGAACTTGCACAATCGGTGGCTGACTAAATACTTTTTTGCCCCACTGTATATAGTTTCATGATGGCTTTAATATTATTTATTAATCACAATATTTCAATCCATGTCACCCAGGAAGATCCAAAATATTAAACCTATATGTTAATGCTCAGTAGGCTACTCACCATTCCCAGTTGGGAGATCATATCCACCTTTACTCTTTTCCCACAAGAGACTGGCTCTGTAGTCATGGTACCATGCACAGGTATCCTTTTCAAAGTCACATGAAAGGTTGTCTATACCTCCAGCTGGGACTTCCCCTTCTTTACAGTATTCAAAGTTGATATCATCCAACATAACATCCAGTTTTTCCAAAAATGAAAGACTGAATAAAAACAGTAGCTGCAAAAAGAAAAAGACCTTTACTCTTCATTTGTTCTGAAAAGTCAGTATTAAATTCATAATCAAAAGTTAGAAAGTATTTTTTCACCCTTATAAGAGAAGATTACTGCATTTCTTTGAAGACACCCCCCCACAATCTCTTAGTTATGATTGCAGAGGGTCAGAAATGAAGAAATGGTTCCTTAAACTCTCTGTACTGTTTGTACACTGCTGCTTTTAAGTACAGTAGGAAATTACTGAAAACATGACACTTTCATCTTGCCATGAAAACACGGTTGAAACCCTGATGTGATCTACTGGGTTCCAGTATAGCTGAAAAAACTGACGGATGTTGACATTTTTTACAAGTAGAAAAGACGTCTATTGGGTCCATACATGACAAAATGAGAAGAATAGATTAGATTACTAAATTAAAAGAATTAAAGGCATATTTTTTAACAATGACAACTACTTTGGTCGATACGTCAGAACAAACAGCCATAAAATTAGTATTACTGTAATCTCTTTTTTTAATAACACTTTAGGTCACTGACATTCATGTACATCTAAATTTTGATACATTTGTTGCTTTGATTAATGGAAAGCATCCGGATTTTACCTGGTTGGCCTGTTTGCTTAAGTTCACCTGAAATTATGATGTGTATTTTAATTTACAAAAGCATCTTCATCATTCTGAGTGCTATGGTGTTGCATTTTTAGTGAAAAAAATGCTTTATTGTTGCCCCAGATGCAGAGGTGTTCCAGAAGAACATGAAACAGTTAAAGATCAGATAAAGATCAATATAATATGAGGGAGGAACTAAAAAGATATTAACCTTAATTAAATGTTTGCTGTTACTTTCTGTGTATTGGTTAAAGTCTACAGGATGCTTTGCTAACCTTGTATCCTCCTGGCTGATTCCCAATTAGCGCTGTGGCATTCTCCCAACCATCTGTTTCACCAGAAATCGTCAGTAAATCTGTTTCAGTGTGGTCTCTGATCACTTTTACTGTAAGAGCTGATCTTGATGGGAGCGATGATGATTCTTGATCATAAATATGGTACCAAAACCTGAAACATATTAACAGACAGATTACATAAAAACAGATAACTGCTGGCATGGGGCATACTGATATGCACTATCAATCAGGAACTCAGCTGTGGGACTCATATATTAATGATTAATTTTTAGTACCTAATCTGGCATCCCAGAGCAGCTCCCTGGTCAACAGAATATTCCAAATTAGCATCTGAAAAAACCCCACCTCCTTCCTTACCATCTATATGCATTACATGACCTGTGGCAATCAGAAAAAAAAATCCAGTGTTAACAGGCTAAATCTCATAATCAAATGAAAAATGGATCTCAGTAGTTTTTGCATCCACTTTAAAATGTGCCATCAACAATATTACAGGAAGTTATACTAATCACCCCATGCACTTCCTGTGGTATGGTCCTGTCCAGGTATTAAGGTAATGTTTGCCATCTGCCTTCTCCAGGAATAAGAGGTCTGACTAACATCTTTCCAACCACAGGAGTGATCCTCAAAGTCGCATGAGCCTTTTAGATGATATATCAAATTATGGATTTATCATTGAAAGCTACAAACTAAAAGTGCAAAGAAAAAGTTCTGATATCAAGCTTTTACATAGCATCTCACGACCAGTGTTTGTAAATTAATGAACAAATTTACTCATGTAAAAAGAAAAATAGTCACTTCAAAGTAGAACAGTAAGTAGAACACATGATCGCTTATATTTGTTTATTTGTGCTTTAATTGTGTTTACATTTCTCACAGACTGCAACAGGTCTGAAAATAATGATCATGATGTAGTCAAAGAGTTAAAAATCTTAACAGATGCACGAGTTACTCAACACATGTTAAACTGGCCGTGTGCATGAGACAAGGACATCACAATTTCTCCAGTAATGTCTGGTAAATTTTAAATAGCTGACACTAAAATATAAATTTAAGCTTCAGCTTAACTTGTGTAGAACGACCACATACCACAAAATTCTTCATCAGAGCCGTCGCCACAATTCTTTGAAATCACAGTTGAGGCCAGCAGGAACACATTCACCAGAATTACTGTTAAATTCCTCATCAGGACGAGACGAGACGATGACTAACAGTACTGTGAAGACAGTTTCATTACAAGAAGATATCAAGGAGACATGTTTATTGGTGCATATTTATTTATATTACTCTTATTCATACATTTTAAAGCGTCTACAGCAAACATTGCACAATTTGTCAGAGGTTACACAAGTCATGAGTGCTCTCCCTCACTGTTATACCCCTTATTTCCTCAGGATGTACAAAAAATATATTGCAAGCAATTTCAGATTAGAGAAACATACCTGAAAGCAGAGCAAATATTTGTTTCACATCTAAACAAAGATGACAAGAGAAACGTGAGGAGTCCAAATAAAGAGAAACATCTCAACATCATAACCAGGTTACAGTGTAAGTCCAGTATTTCAGTTTGTACCTGAAATACTGGACATCAGCTTTTATTACCACAGCTGAGCTGAGACTGTGAAACCTTATCAAACACCAAAGTCCAGGGTGTGCTCAATGAGCGACACTGCATTTCTATCATTTGCTTGTAAATCATAACTCGTAATGCATGGCTAACTTATATTTTGTAGATTATAAAAGCATTTAATGGCTTGAGAACATGGTTTATGGTCAAGCATTTAAGTGTTTTTTTTCTTTTGGTCTTACTAATGTGTCTCGTTGTTATTAAAATTGATATAAATATACAAAAGTGGAGACCTCTCACTTTTTTTGTGAAGTAAACTTCCTGTTTAAAAGATGTAATGGTCAAGCCTGTTGGGTCTGATCTGACCTTCTAACTGGGTCGGCTCCAGGAAAATCTGGACAAACTAATATAAGGATATAAGGATTGTTTTTTATACTTGGATAGCAATTGAAATAACACACCTTTTACCCTTGTACATCACATGTAATTATTCCCTAATAATGCTCTGCCAGGCCTTTAAAGCAGCCACCATTAGTTGCTGCTTGCTTGTGAGAAGCATGCTCTGTTGGGTTTAGATCAGCTGACTGACTTGGTTATTTAAGAACATCTTAAATAACCAACAGCTTTACTTTATCCATTTGTGAAGCTCTGTCCGATCAGTTTTCCAGGATTTGGCTAAATCTGAGCAGAGAGTTCATCCGGATGCTTCTATCATCAATAGCATTAATATCATCAATAAACACCAGTGACCCAGTCCCACTGGTAGCCAAACATGCTGATACCATAACACTGCCTTCACCATGTTTGTCGGATAATTTTTCGGATCGTTAATGTTTTTCTCTTTCTTTGCATTTTTCTTTTCCCATCATCCAAATTTATCTTACTTTCATTTCTCCAAAGATTTTTTTTTCAGAACTGTGCACTCTATTTTAGATATTTTTGTGTCTAATCTGGGCTTTTTGTGTAAACAATAGTTTGCACCTTGTTGCAAAGCATTTGTGTTTATATTCTTGAAGGTATTTCTTTTGATTTACCCTACAATAATAGTTTTGTTTCTAAATATGTTGAAAAAAGTATAATTTTATTTTTTGCTTAACAAAAGCTCGAGCTTTATTAGTGTAGCAGCTTCATCCAGGCATCATAAAAACATCATCGTGGTAACAAAGGTTCATACTTCAGCACAATGTGCCACCACAAAAAGGAGAATAACCAAAGGGGAAGTGAAAATACAAAATGCAGTGATAGATATTAAGGAAGAACTGGAAACAAAACACAACAAACCAAACAAAAAGAAAAACGTCTGAATGCCTACTCCGTAAAGCAGGACATTATGTTACTACACTCAGGATGCACACAGCCCCCCCCCCCCGGATCTGTCATAACATCATGAATTATAGCATTGGTAGCATCAGTCACCTCAGCTTCATTGGGTGAGACACAGGGTAACCATTCACTTGCACACATTTGCACCTACAGCCAATTTAGAATCACAAGATAAGCTAACATGCCATTGGGTACGTTACTTGTTGGCTTAAAAGCCAGAAAACCTGGAGAGACTCCACGCAGCCTTGCAGTGAACATGCAAACTCTACACAGAAAATTCATTATGAATTTAATATATGTGTACAAATAAATAGAAGCACATTTCCTGCCTTTGCCTCTTCAGAGCAATATTCTTAATTCGTAACAAATATATCACTGAGTGTGATAGTAGACAATCTTGGGCTGTGTAGAATATTGCTGAATGCCTTTATCCTGATAACATTGTTACAGTATTATGGTACTGTAGTACTGTGAGGAACTTTGTGATTCTGACCCTTACTTAATCATAAGGAAGATGTCAAAGGCAACACTATAAATCCATATGTACTGCATCAAAGCTTGTGAATTACTGTTTCTCTGGATCACTAATGCTGATTCATGAAACATGTTTAGCAAATTGTCTTACACATTTCGTTCTTCCTATGGAGGGGAAGTGAATGGGACAGCTTTTTGCCGTGTCTGGAGTCTAACAGAAAGAGTGTGTGTTTGTGTGCTTTTGTGTATGTTGCCCTTCCTTCCTTCCTGTCCACCCACGTACCAGTAACAAAATGTTGAAATGTGCCAATGTGAAACATGAGACTTTCTCAATGAAGGGGGGGAAACAAAGTCATGTCAGAGATATTAAGGTTGCCTCCTTTTCATGTTCAGGCACATAAGTCCTCTGCTTGCAATGCATGGACATTGTCTGCTGCTCTGAGACTGATTGGAGGAATGATGCTCCCAAGAATATCTCTAGCAGTCTTTGGCCTCTTCATCACAACATGCCAATGCTCAACAACAAATGGTACAGTATAAGCTCAAACATTTGATTTAACGATTTGTCATGACCAAGCCTTGAGAAACCCCACAATTGTTTGGGAAATATATTTATATATTAGGATGTTTATTGATTCAAACACGGCTTTCATTAACGGCTTGTTTGAATCCATACTGGAATAAACTTTGTGCAACAGGCTGATCTTTTTTTTTTAACTTTCCCCTTTGCAGATTCCCCGTTTTCACTCATGAACAAAGCCACTGGTTTTTGTTTGCTGAAAAGGGTTAGCCGCTGCCTTGACCTACGCTGGACGACTGATGACCGGCTTTATGTTACCACAACTAAAAAATGCCTGGGAGCTCAGGGCAAAAGTATAGGAAGTGAAGTGAGCCTGTATGACTGTGATGACAAGAGCGACCTGCAAAAGTGGGAATGCAGGAATGGAACTCTGCTTGCCCTCAAAAATAATAATTTATTCATTGAGATGAAAGCTGATGAAACAATTGCTCTCTCAAAAACAACAGGACCAAATAACCAGTTCACAATTACAGGGACCTCAAGCGGTGCTTGTACAAGAACATACAGAGGTATAGTATAAAACATATGCTTTTATGTGTAAGTGTGCATTTGTCTATAGCCACTTGACCCAACCTGAAGCCTTTTCTTTTCACCTCCAGAGTTATTTACCATTGAGGGAAATGCATTAGGAAAGATCTGCATGTTTCCCTTCCTTTACAAAGACCGGTGGTATGGAGACTGCACTACATTTGACTCCTCAACAAAGCGACCATGGTGTGCAGTTGAAACAAAATTTGAACGTGAACAGTGGGGATACTGCCCAACCACTTGTGAGTTTGTCAAATTTCAACATCACTGGAGTGAAAATGTAAGAATTATTTGAATTAATTTTTTTTTCTGTCAAAATACAGCCACAGATCACTGGAGAAAAAATCTCATAACAGGAGCATATTACCAGCTGAACATACAGTCATCTCTGACTTGGGGACAAGCTGATACCAGCTGTAAACAGCAGGCTGCCTCCTTGGTCAGTATTGTGGAGCCCAGTGAGCAAGCTTTGATCTCAGGTGAGGTGCCACCTGGTGGATATTTGCCAGAGCTCAAACAGATGCAGCTTTTTGAATTTTAAATGAAATAATCAAGATTTTGGATTACAAATACTTTTGATGTTGCATGAACCTGCACTATATTTTAGTATTTATCTGTGTTATTCCTACCAACTGACTTTTGTAAAGCTGATATTTTAATTCAGGAAAGAAAAATAAGTGCTTTTCTTTTTTCGTCCCGCTGTCTCGTAAACACTTGAACACACAGCATTATTGGGAGCAGGGAGAAAAAAACTTTGGATTGGGTTAGTTTTGGACCCAGAACATGGTTGGCAGTGGACTGATGGCAAACCTTTCCGTTATCTGCGATGGGATTCTGGTAAGTCCTCCCTGCAAGGACGAAGTTCCTTTCAGCAATAATCCTCAAAACATCTGAGCGATCTGGAAATTAACTGAAAAGTTTCAGAAAATTACAGTGTTAAGCAAATATAATCTGTTAGCCTAACTCCTGTGACAACTAGACTCTTAGGGTAAAAGGTTTTTCAAGAATTCATGTACGTAAGAAGTACAACAGTCTAAACCTAAAAAAACCAACAACTAAATATTCATTCATGTCTCCAAGTTTCGGCTAATTATTACACATTTTTATCTTTTTAACAACTAATACAGTATTTTCATTTTCTATCCGTCTTTTGTTAGTTTTTCTAAATGCTAAATACTACCAATATTGTTACAAATTACTCAAAGATTTAAAGTACTCCTAAAATTCTTATTGTGCATGATTGGGTAATGTGTGAGTGTTAACCATCATCATTATTATCTTGATTTAGGGAATCCACTTCCTAATCCAGGACACAACTGTGCAATTCTTGACACTGCTGGAGAGCACTCTTGGCAAAGTTCATCCTGTACCAAGAAAATGGGCTACATCTGCTACAAAGATGGGGTCCCACCAGCACCTCCACAAAGTATATAAAAAAATTCGATTCTGTTTTACCGCGATTTGAATATTTCTCTAGATTGCAGTAGTTTCTTGGGGGACATCAGAAGTGAAGTTCTTATATATTTGTTCTTTTCATCATCAGTTGAACAAGGATTTTGCTCAACACCTTGGATTCCCTACAATGGCCACTGTTTTCATCTTCAGCGTAATGCTCAAACATGGTCTGGCGCTCAGAAAGCTTGTCGTGCAGAAGGCGGCGACTTAGCGACCGTCCGAAATGTGGAGGATCAAAGCTTTGTGATCTCTCAGCTTGGATACGGTATGTGGCGATCATATCTCCAAGAAATAATGTTAATATAAAACAGATTCCCAACAGCAAATATATTTCATACATTTGACAAGGTGCACATGTGCTGAGATTGAACACATCAGTTTCCAGTTTGTAATTCACTAATAGCATCATTAAACTCTTTATTGTTGTGGCAGGATATGGTAAACTTTAGGGATATTTTGTGGTTTAAAAAAAGTACACAGGCTAGGTCACAACATCTTTATTTACATTTAATTTAAATCGTGTTTTTTTAAACTCTAACTAAACTGTCTATCTCACCTAAACCTAATCAAAATGTGTATTCCACCTAATCCAGTTTCTATTTACACCTACTGAGTTTATTCAAGTTTGTCTTTAATTAAAACCAAAATGTTTACTAATACATAAACAGCCAGTGATATATGAATAACAATATATGAATAACAGTTTCACTTCGTAATATCACTGAGAGAGTGCTGTATTCATCCCTATATCATAATTGTTTTTACTCTGGCAAATAATAAAAAAATACTGAATTTTGTATAAAAGACTAATTATTAAGAAAGCCTTAACAGATGAGAATGAGATGCACACTTTACACATAATAACTGGCAGCATGACTGTACATTTAGGAGTGACAATAGAGATCATGTCATTCATTCAGCTCTAGCTTGCTGCGAGTCTATGTCAAATATTTCCACGCATGTGTGAGCTGTTGATTTTTTCATATGTTAAAGTACGATTTAGACAATGCCTGTCGCTCTTTACCAGTCTATGAACTGTACAAGTAATTTTCAGTGCAATGGGGAAATTTGAGCTTCTGGCTGATATTTGGTCCATTATTTTTCTGTAGCATCCACTGATGAGCTTTGGATTGGACTGAATGACATTAGGACAGAGGGACTGTTTGATTGGAGTGACCAGTCTCATGTGTCCTTCACCAGCTGGGAATATGGAAAACCAGGACTCTCCACTGATGGAGATGACTGTGTTCTCATCAGGGGAGAGGTAAGACCTTGTGCATATTTATTCATCTATATGTGTTTAGCTAGACAAATCATGCATGGAGGAAGCATAATCCACTACCCTTGATGTATTGATCTTCAAGAAAAAGTTTTGCAAGAAATATTAAACTGTATTTTTTGTGCTGTTTCTAGAGTACATGTTTTACAATACTGATATTTTACATATTTTTCTACCGTTTTAACTTAGTTGTGAGCTGCAGAATATTTTCTTCCGACATTTTTCTTCATAGTTTCCACACTGGTTTACAAAGTTGAATGTTATGAAATCAGTATCTTAGGTGTGGTAGACTGGTAAAGTAGATTCACTGTGAGAGAAAACACGACAAGACTCCTTTAGAATTAGAAGGCAATGCATTTACTTCTATAGCCATGTGTCATTCTTACGAAATATCTAAACTTTAAAACCTTTCATGATTTAAAGGTTTTGGGCAAGTTACAGGCTTTTTGGATGTGATAGTGTTTTACTGCAAATATAAGCACTTTGAGTGCTTAGCATTCTGAGAAATATACCAAAGAACCTTGGAGTAACTGTAATTACAGTGCTTTAAATATTTGAATTTTATTGATTCAGCAATCCAGCCCACAAATCTGCAAGTGTTTACAATGCTTTTGTTCTTGCAGAACGGGAACTGGGCAGATCGGTCATGTGATGAGCAACATGGCTTTATCTGTATGAAGCAAAGTTCCACTGAAAGCACTGGAAATGAACCAGATATAGACATCGGATGTAAAGCCGTGAGTAATAACAAAGCATGATTAAGGTTCAAATTTCACTTTGTGAAATCAGTAGTACATTCTAAAAAACAGATTAAAAATAGATAAATGAAATTTTAATGTACTCCTCAGTTGTGATGTATTTACTCTCCTATAGGGATGGAAAAAACATGGCTCCTACTGCTACTTTGTAGGCACTGAGACAAAGACTTTCAGTCAAGCTAGTGAAGACTGCAAGAGTTCAAACTCATACTTAGCTGATGTTTCAAATGGGTAAGAAAACAACCAGTTCATCTTTGTTATAAATCACATAACGACTTCTTTGGGAAATCCACAAACATGCATGCAGATGCATGTGCTGCACGGTATATTAAAAATGACAAGAAATCCATGAATTGTATACATTTTTGCAGGGTGGATAATGCCTTCCTTGTCAGCTTGGTGGGGTTGAGACCAGAGAAACACTTCTGGATAGGGCTCTCAAATCAAAAGAATATTGATGTTTTTGAGTGGACCAACTCACCCACAGTAAGGTTCACTCACTGGAATAGTCAAATGCCAGGTATGGATGCATCTGAATTTCTGTACTTAAATATCAGGAATAAACTGCAGCCCAATAAGTTGCACATGACTATTGCTTTCCTCAATGCCCCAAGGTTACCAGCAGGGTTGTGTTGCCATGACAACTGGGGTTTTGGCTGGACTTTGGGACCTGCTTCCCTGCACCAACAAAGAAAAATATATCTGCAAGTACATGGCAGAGGGGATGGTTCCAACTGCTCCACCACCAACTGTAGCTCCTCCTAAATGTCCAGAGGGTTGGACTCGAGTGGGAACGAGAGCTATGTGCGCTAAGGTACAACCTTCGGTCAGCCTTGAGTGAACTCAAAGAAACTTTGTCTATTGTGGAGTATTTAGCACTGGCACTTTACAGCAATGCGATGTCAGCCAAAATATGCTATAAGTGTGAATGTGAGTGTAACTGGGTCTCTGTGTGTTAGTCCTATGATACACTAGCAACCTGTCAGTTTTAAGAATCTCTTCATTCATTACTATAGGGACTTGTTCTTCGTGTTTTGCATTCTATTTCTCCTTATTCCTCAGGACTCCATTCAGTGTTGTGCTCACAAAATTAAATTAAATTCAATTACCTTCAATTGCATGAACTATCTGCGGTTGAGAAATTTACAGAGTTGTTGTCTTGCGTTTGAAGTTTTTTACAGGTCCTCGCTCAGAAGAAAAGACTTGGTTTGAGGCCAGGGATTACTGCAGGGCCATTGGAGGAGATCTGCTTAGCATCCACAGTTCTGCTGAGCTACGACTGTTCAGGTACAGCATGACTTAGTCTACAATAACAACTACTTTTTATAATATCTTCTGTCAATTATTTTCCAGTCTAAATCATACAACCATTAGTTTATCCTAACATAAGATCAAACTCTAGACAATGATCATCTATGTGAAATAATCCTGTTTAAAAATATTCAGCATGCTGGCAAATATGTTTCACATTCACACAACACACCATGTTGGTGTTTTAACCTACTGAAAAAAAGCATTCATATAGTAGTACATTTCACACCTACTTATCTGACCTGTGTTCTATGCCAGCGGTCCCCAACCATTTTTGCGCTACGGACCGGTTTATGCCCGACAATATTTTCACGGACCGGCAAATACAACAAAATACAACTAGTACCGGTACCGAAAAAAAGAAGATTTATTCATAACACACGTGAAAAGACCCAGGAAAACTGAGTTAACGATAAAAACGATAACAAAATAACGCTGAAAACCATACATTTCACACCTGAGCCTCAACTCTCACGGACCGGTACCGGTCCGAGGCCCGGGGGTTGGGGACTGCTGTTCTATGCAGTAGCAAATTCAGATGCACCATATTTTCGACTTTCATCACCTGAAGTACCACATCTTGCCTGTAGGGTGAAAACATATGGACATGTTTTAGCTTCTCTGATGAGACTGACACCATCAGCTAACTGCAAATGTAGCTAAAATGTTTGTTTTAGTACTTTAGAAGACAGTGAGAGTGTCGTTTCCTTTTTTGTACAGCAGAGGTGGAAAAGCCTGGATTGGACTTCACATTCCTGAAACAACCACTGGTTATGCCTGGACTGATGGAAGCCCAGTAAGTTAATGGCATTCTGTTCTTGTTGTTCTTTTGTTTTTGGTCATTAAATCATTAAATGTTATTTTAATAAAATATTTACAATAACTCAACATAATATTGTTGTTTCTTATTGTTAACAGCTAGATTTCCAGCACTGGCAGGCAGGAGAACCAAACAATTTCAACAATGCAGAATCTTGTGCTGAGTTTGTGATACATAACTGGGATGAAGAAGGTTCCTGGAATGATTTGAACTGTGACAGTTACAATGACTGGTTGTGTCAGATCCGTGCAGGTATAGTTGACTGAATGCTGACCAGTCTCACTGCTGGAACATTTTTTAACTAACTTTCATATGCATGTTCTTTTCTGTCTTCAGGGGTGAAGAGATTATTGTTAATATTCACAATATTATGTAATCTCTTCTTGCCATGATTTCAGTGTATATGATTGGAGAAATTGTCACTATTGTTGAAACACATTTCGGACTAAAAATAATGACTGCATTACAGTATACCGCAGTGTAGACTACAGAGTGCCACCACATGTTTACTGTTGCTTTCCTTTCCTTTGAATAAAATGGACTTCTGTCTGTGTTCTTGCAGGAGTGACTCCAAAACTACCTTCGAATAATACTGTGGTGGGTAAGTTCACATGAATTAACCTTGAACATAACCTGGGTGAATAACACATATGCACTACAAAACCTGGATTGCGGATTTGCCCGAGTACAGCTTCATCCTTTTTGGTGGTTTTGCATTGTAGCTCAAACTTGCAATTTCCCAAAGCAGTCTGATAAATCATTTTCATTGTTACCTTTCAAATAAACAAACTTATACTATAAATTATAAACAGTATTTTTTATAGAGCATGAGACCAATATAGAAAAAAACTAAGGAGGAAAAAGAGAGGTTATATTTAAAGATAAGGACTGCTTAGTGACACCTCATAAACTGATTGCATGTAATCATCAGCATTTTTACATATTGGATTTGTATATGATGTGTTTTGATAATTTCTATCCATTTTCATATTGTGGTGCTCATGATCAGTGTTATGTAAATGTAGTATATTAATTTGCATTTAAGCATGTGATGCTTAGATTAAGCATCCACCTTTTTTACCATCTTTAAAGGTCTAGTATAAGGACAATATACAGTATACTGTTAGTATAGCTGTGAAACATCTGCATACATCATGTTGAATTCAGTTTTGTAAATCCACAAAGTGATGAAGTGATCAAACCCTGCACATTAAGAAAATCTACTGGAGAACACATTAAAAATTATTTGGTGGCGGTGTGGAGGCAAAGTCACGCTCTACGATGTGGACAACTGAAAATGGTTATTTTAAAAAATGTTTTTTAACTACTTGTGTCCTACATAAAAGATTTAAGCAAAGTTCATTCATTAGGTTTAGATTTAGATTGGAATAACATTTGTGTTCTCATGTAATAATAATATTATTTTAGAATGACATTAATACAGGACAAGGTTCAGTTACCTTTGCATAAAAAATAGGTGGTAGAATTGAGTGAGTGTGTAATGAACTTGAATTAGTATTGAATTAGTACTTTTTTTAATTAAACAAATATATCTGTACTTCTACTTGGGTAAAGAATGCTTGTACTTTACTTGCTCCACCTCTGATAATGACATCACTGAAGAAATTAATGAATAAAAATAAATTTTAGTTGAAAAATATTTGGGATGATCTGAATATCAATGGGATAGATTTGACATTTTATACCTTTTTATTCATTGTGTACCTTCAGCCCTCTTCAAAAGTCTGATGTGGCCACCAGGTGTTTTAGTTGCTCTTTTTTAAGGTTGGGTCTCCTTGGACAAACGGATCTGACCAAAAGATACGGTAGAACACTGACAAGTCTATCAATGTATTTCTAAACTTTTACAGAATTCAATACCACTTCGGATGGTTGGCTGGAGCGGAGAGGGAATCAGTATTATATTAACAGAATGTCAATGCCCATGGAAGATGCTCGTCACTTCTGTCAGCAGAGGCACAGTGACCTAGTATCTATAACCAGTAAAGAGGAAAATGTTTTCTTATGGAAACAGGTAAATATCTATGTATTTAATTTGTACTTTTTTGTTTTGTTTTATTAATACATTAGAGCAGGCTGAAAACATTAGAATGTGACACACACTAGAGATAATTGTGCATATTTATGTGTGTGTCTACAGATATCCAGAAGCTATGGGCGTTATTATATAGGTTTGTCTGTGGATCTTGATGGGTCAGCTTGGTGAGTAATCATTAATGCCATAAGGGGAAAAGGGAGCTTTTAGGCCAACTCATGATCATTGATAAGAAGTGCATTTCCTATTAGATTTGTAATGAGGTACATTTCCTTTTTTTTACTGGTTAAGTTTCAGATATCAGTTCAAAAGACCTGTCATTTGATCTAAAGAAGATTTTTCTTTTTTAGCCATCAGTGAACTAAATCCATGTGGTCACATGTTTGTTTATTTATTATGGAATAGAAATAGTGACACCATAATACAAAAAAGTCTAACATCAAATGATGAATATTTTCATATGATACAATTAAAAATTTAACCATAATTCTCTACATTAAGGTGGATGGATGGTACTCCAGTGTCATTTCGAAGATGGGATGAAGATCAACCCAGCACTAGTGGCTTTGATCAAAACTGTGTTTTTATGTCTTATCACATGGGTGAGTAAAAATGCGCTGAACGCTTGAATTGAAAAATGATCAAATCTAGACACGATGTCTGGATTAAAATAATTGATTAATGGATTAGGATAATGTTCCTAATGAATTCTTTGTTGATCTTATAGGCTTCTGGAGGACTTCTAATTGTGGAAGAGAGCTTTCATTTATTTGCAAGCGAGGAAGGATGTTGCCAACCAACACCACTGCAGCCCCAACAGTTGCTCCAACAGGTGGCTGCCCAAAAAGATGGATGAAATTTGGCACAAAGGTCAGACTTTTAAACCTTTATTTCAGAGAAGTTTTTAAAATGACAACATTACAGCAGAGGCCCACCATCAAATTTTACATTGAGCCTTTATTTGGCTTCAAATGTCAAGTTGATTCTTTAAAATGTAATAAATAACTAAATAAAACACGAATGAAGGAGAATGAAGGAAGCAGAAAGAAGTTTGTCGAATGTGGAGTGGCATTAAAAAAAGTCAGCAAATTTTGACCCCTCCATCTGTGTACTTCATTCAGTACTAATTATAAATGAGATCATCTAAAATACACAGGTTTCAGTGGTGAAATGTTTCACCTAAGTCTTATCATAATAATAATTACATTTCTTTTCTGCAGTGTTACAACATCTTTAACGAAAGGCAGATCACCTGGGAATATGCACGGTCAAAATGCACTGAGGTGGGAGGCAATTTAGTCTCTATACCTACAAGAAGTGTGCAAGGTGAGTTCTAATTGTGTTTTATTCAGATTTGGATTTAAACTTTAACTCTTTCCCCCTTAAATACCTACTAGGTGTATCCCTCGTTTCTCTTTTCTGGACTCAATGGTTTCTGTTATATTTTAGGTCTGCTTCCAGAACAAAATTACTGGGTGTGCTTCTGAAGTTAGTGTGGTTGATCTCTGTCTGTACTTAGCGCTACATATTTCTAGGGCTAAGTTTGGAAAAACCTAAAGCCCATTCAAATGGTTGTCAAACCACATTTTTATTGGTGTATATTAAGGTTTCAAAACTCCTCATTAAGGGCACAGGGGAGGTCATTATGGAGGAAAGAGTTAAACATATCATACAGCTTATGAAGATGTGAATACTTTACCAAAAATGGAAAAGAAACCAGAAACCTACATTTAATATCTTGTGTCTGTATCTTCAATTTTCAGCATTTTTGATCACCAGAATGGTTCATACAGCATCTACAGACCTGTGGATTGGTTTGAATGCTATAAGCCAAGAGGGATTTTTCTGGACCGATGGGAAAAAAAGGCAATACACCAACTGGGGCTATTCTGTGAGTTCATTCAATCTCATACAGGTGTAATGTGAAGCTAATCCTTTGTACAACTATCAGTAGCTGTATTGTCATTTTACAGCTTGCTTTTGTATCATGATTTCACATTTTCAATTAAATTAAATTAAATTTCATTTATATAGCACCAAATCACAGCAGCAGTCGCCAATGCGCATTTCTTGTCGAGTTACAGATATATATTCAGTGATGCTATGATTTAATTGAACTACACAGAATTTAGTGTCAAGCTTTGACCAGCTTTTGAGTTTTCACTGACATTTTAAAGAAATATTTACACTAGCAAATTTTGATTTCAGAGACGTGAACAACCTTTTGGGATGGTGTATCCGAGATGGAATGAGGTAAACATAGTTTGAGCTATGCGTTGTGATTTGACAGGTAGGTGTGGTTAGAGATGTGTCCAGTGATGCTGGGCTTGGTCAGAGGTCAATGTCAAACTCCAACCAAAAGTTTTTCTTCTCCCAGGAATAGAAATGTTAATGAAATATTAATAATGATCATTTTGATTGCAGAGACATCATCGTCATCCTGGCAGCTTTTATAAAAGATGGAATGAGGTAATGATTTTCCATATTAATTTAAGCATGTCACCACTGTTTGTATGCAACAAGTAATCTTAATTAATTGCGCATTTTAAAAAAATAGATTTTAAAATCATGTTCACTTACCATTCTTACCCAGGATGAATGTGTTGTAATGAATGGAAATCCTGTTTTTGGGATTGGTAAATGGACAACAAGGTCTTGCAATGACACCAATGGATATATATGTCAACAGAATCTTGGTGAGTTCATCTCTTTGGAGTAGACATTTTCAGAGGCTAAACATAGTCCATAAAATATTTTGTTCTCCTGCAGTCTCACCATTTAGGGGTAGTGTTAAGTAGCATTTGATCCAAATTCAAAAAGAGCTTCATTTCAAACATAAGCCTTAATTCTATTATTATATTTACATTTGAGCAAACAGGTGAAAATGTTATAGAGAGGTTGATGTAAACCCAGCTCTACCCCATAATGAGGTCGTTGGAGATCTGGTGGATGTTAAGAAGTTAAATTGTTGTTGTACAACTGCATTCCAGTGGTAGTTCACTCATATCAATGTGTTTGGCCTGCTATGGGGAACAAATTTGCAAATAATGCACAACAAAATAAATAAAAAGTCCTGTTGACAGTTATAATGTTTGCAGTGGTGCAAAAAATGTGAATTAATCTCATGTCTAATTTTATTTTTGCTCTTAACAGATCCAAACATTAAAGCACCACCTGAAACCATAGATTATAATATCTATGAGACTCTGGGAAATGACAGCATCAAGATTATTACTCAAAATCTGACCTGGGATGATGCCCAGAAACGTTGTAACGCTGAGAAAGCCAACTTGGCCAGCCTGCGAAATGACTGGACACAGGCATATGTTGAGCTACTGGCTATAAAACTCAATAGTCCTCTTTGGATTGGACTTAACAAACAGCAGGTACAAGGCTGCAACTATCCAAAATTACTATAAAAACTATAAAAAGTACTATAAAATGATTAAACATACAGGACACCTGAAAATAAGAGTTATACAGGGTTCTTGGTTATGTATGAAATAAGATGTGATAAAGTTATTAAATGACTTATTTTGGAAAATCATGACAAATGGCATATGACCCAAGATTGCTGACTTCTTAATAAAATCAAAATTTGTAATCTATATAACACATATTGGCAGAAGCAGTTTTAACAAGGTATGACAGACAGAAAACATCCCCCACAAAACTATTGATTTGACAACATCTGATCCATGTTTATTTTCAGACTGGAGGTTATTTTAAATATATTGATGGTTGGCATCTGAACAATGCCGGCTGGGCTGAATTTGAACCAAGCAGGGACAAACCTTGTGTGTATGTAGATGTGGATGGAAAATGGAGGACCGCTTTCTGCAATGTGACCATAAAAAGTGCCTGTATGCAGTCTACAGGTATGTTTTAACAAGTTAATGATTTTTCCTACATCTTTGGCATCTTGATTATACGTCTTAACGTCTATATTAGATATCACTAAATTGGCAACTGCTAGGTAACTGGCCAATGTCAAGCAATCTCTGCTTATTAATGTCTTTAGAAGGATGTAGTTAAAAGTAAGAGGCAGGATTTTCAGTGCTCTGTGTTCTGATCATGTGAGAGTAACGAGAACAGAACTTTGATGGCCTGTGAGTGTTTGAGACCCATTACTGTCCATTAAATAAGAGCTATTTCAGAGGGCTTTTTTTCCTTAGCTGGCTGTTGGTCAGCTCAAGTGTTCTTCTTTTATTATTTACATTAATTTACAGTAACAGACATCGCAGAACATTTTGATCCCAGGAGATAACCGTTTCACCAAGTCACAGTAAAACATTTTGTGATTCATTGAGCATTATTGCTTCTATTCTTCACAGAAGTGGCACCAACTGAGTCTACAATATTTCCTGGAAATTGTCCTGAAGATACAGATCTAGAGTACCAACAGAGCTACACATGGCTGCCGTATAGGGGTTATTGTTATTTGTTTATCCAAGATGAAATTGAATGGGCAGATGCAGCTAGCAGCTGTGTAAGGCATGGTAAGATACATGCTGAATAATTTTAGAATCACTATACAGTAAATATGTGGTGTTAAGATTAAGCCTAATATGTGTTTTCAACATTGTCACAACCAGTCGATTTTTGTTTTTAAGGTGGAGTGTTGGCTAGCATTGAAGATCCCTCCGAGCAAGAATTCATCAAAGGCTTTGTGACAAATTTCAAAGACAGACACAACTCTTTCTGGATTGGTCTGTTTAAAACTCATAAAGGTATGGCCACAATAAGTGTAATCTTTTAGTGTTTATAGAAAAACTATTTAATGAAACCATATTAACAATTTATTGACTTAATTGAAGAAACAAACTATAACCTCAAATCACCACTAAATCAGTACTATTTATCATGTCTTTCTTGTCAGCAACTGTGTAGCCACATTCAGTGGGGTATTGGTAAGTTAGCAAAGTGAAAAAAGGAATACATTTCTGTTTGTCTCTAGGGACATGGCTTTGGTTGGATAGAACTATTTTGGACTTCACTAACTGGGCTCCAGATGAGCCGGATTCTGATTTTGGAGCAATCCAAACCTCAGATGGGACTTGGAACTCGGGTCGCAGATGGCACGACAGACCATATATCTGTAAAACAGCCAAAGGTAAAATAATTGTGTCAATGTGAAGTAATTATATCCAATTATTTATTGAAGGAAAATGTTAACAAATGCACAACTATAATAATTTATAATTAATAATACTCATTACATGTGTTACTAAGCAGCTTGTTAGTACACCACACAGATGCCATCTACCATTGGATATCTTACATCTTACTTTACATTAATGCTAAAGTTTTATGGTTTACAGGAAAGAGAGAGCTAATAAACCTATATGTTTGCATTTTTACCATTTCTTTCTTTCTTTTCCTTTGTTTTTTTGCCACTAGTGATGCCTCAAACTTCAGGATCAAAAGATGGTAAGTTCTGTCTTTATATGGCTCTGTGTTGTTTAATTATATAACAATACTACTACTAATAATGTGAAAAATTTAGTGAAAATTTGTGAAAATTTAAATCATGTTTTAAAATCTGAACTTACTTGCTTAAACCTGCAGGATCTAATGGAGATCAAGCTCATCAAACTCGTGTCCACACTACTGTGGTAGTTGTACTGGTGATTACGATCACTTCCACACTGGTAGTCATTGCATTTTTCCTCTACAAGAAGTCTCCTGGTCCCTTCCCCACATTTGAAAATCCACTGTACTTCAATGGTGAACGATCGCAACCTGATGTGCTTGACACCAATAAACTAATAGAGAATGCAGAAAACCCTGAACCAGTTTTAACTTTGTGATTTTAGGTAGGGTCTATTAGGATATAAACTTTACTGTGTTCCAAACTGATGCATTACACTTTGATGATTTATTACGGTATTTGGTTGTTTACTATATGCAGTAAATACATGCAATTATTTAACAGTAAGTCACTAAATGTGAGTTTCAGTGGAGGTGGCAACCTCATTACAGACCAATTTAAGCTCTAGGATGTCTGTATGAATAGGATTATTATTTGATTTGTGTCAAGGATATCAACAATTATCAAACACTCAGGTGAAGAAACAACACTTAGACACTTGGAGAGATTTTTAACGTGCACGGGTGAGAGCTCAACAGAGAGACTCACACCGAGTCGCAGGCGTTTCCTTTATTTAACAAGCATAGCAGTTCCTGTTTTTCATGTTCGTGTGTGGGTGTTGTTTGTGAGTCAAATTCTGCAAAACTCAGCTTTGTGTGTTAATCTCATGTGGTCTTATCATATGGCTTATATGGCTTACAGTTTACTGTTTAGAAGCTGGGCTGCACAGTGTAAAATATGAACACTATTATTATGAAGCGAAGCATAAAAACATTTCCCCATAACAATTTGTTTTTCTTTATCCCTGTGATTGAATGTATATAATTATTACATGTGGTGCTTAGATCCACTAGTAGCTGTTCATTGCTTGTAGTCTTGAAATACATAAATGTACTGCCTGTTGGTATTGAATAAACATTAAACTTGGCAATAAACAATTAATGTGTATTTAGTATGTTTAGTTGCTATCTTTCTAGTTTTCAAAAGCAAAATTTGTGTTAGCGTTACCGTGTAATTTGTTTTTTCTCAGGCACACTTTGGACTAACAGATTTGATCTACATATGAAACAGCATGGTGTTGGTGATTAGTACTTAGTACCTCTTGCCTCTTGCAAGTAGTTCATGGGTGTAAAGTCAGGGCTTTCTGTGTGGTGTTCGCATGTGTCTGAGAGGTTTCCTCCCACAACCCAAAGGCATGCATGAAGTTAGGTTAACTGGTGATTCTAAACTGACAGTAGGTGTGAATGTTAGCATTGGATGACAGTGGGGTACAGATTGGACAGGTTATTGGAAAAACAGACAAACACACACACAATAAACTAATGCTTTTGTGCCTGACATTGAATAAGACCAAATGCAGACTAAATCCCAAATTTTGTGCCTAACCTGTCAAGTAAATTCTGATTTAAAATTACAGTCGAAAAACCTGCAAAAATAACTGTCTGTGCCTTTCAGTCATTGTAGAACATCTGACTAATATTGTTCGTTAATGCCGCTTTCATATACCTGTTCCGAGTAGTACGCTGCGCACGCATGCAGCGATACAGCGCGAAGGTGAGACCCCCCCCCCAGTGTTGCCAACTTAGCGACTTTTTTTCTAAAAAGCGACTAGCGACAAATCTGGTGACTTTTTCTGGTGTTATTGGAGACTTATTTATGACGACGCAGGGTTGGAATTGTGACATTAAAAAAAACAATAATTGCTAATAGAAATTTAATTTGTAGTTCTAAATAAACTCTAAATGCATTTAGGATGTCTTTTACTCACTTTATGTCTCTTCCACGATGTTATTTCTCTCTCCAACAACGTAGGTTACAATTACATTAGCATAACCAAGTATGCAAATTAGGCGATGACATCATTTAGCGACTTCTAGCGACTTTTAGGACAACCAATAGTGATTTTCCTACCCCCCCCCCCCCCGCCCCGGGTGTGGAGTTGCTTACATGTAATGTCTGCTCAGTTACGTAGTAAAACAAAGCTTGCTAGTAATCACGAATCCAGAGTCATTGCTGAACATCAAACATGGTGTCAGAAGTTGTGGTTTGGTCGTGTGCTACAGCCCTGCTGACAGAGTGGTAAGGCCAAAGTTTTCTCAGCACTTTGCAGACGAAGCAAGCAAGTAACCAGCTAGCGTTGCTCGGCTATCGCAGGAAAGGCTATTAAGCATCAATGACCATGTCAGACGGATTCCGTAGACCAGAACCATTGGTGTTCAGTGGAAACATCGCCGAGAAGTGGCGTGTTTTCGAGCAGGAATACGACATATTCATAGCATAAGGATGCTCGAACTAGAGCGTTCATCCTGCTAAACCTGGCCAGCTCTGAAGCCATCGAGCGGGAGCGCGCCTTCGTTTATGCACCCGCTGTGCACGCGGGGGAAGGAGAACACAGACAATTGGTGAGAGAAGCAGAATCGAGAGAAGACCCGGAATGTCTCAAGCGCAAATTTCGGAAACTGTGTAATTCCCAAACAAACATAACAATGGAAAGGCACAAGTTTAACGCTAGAAACCAACGACCAGATGAAACAATTGAGTCTTACATGAGCGACTTGAAAAAGAAGGCAGGCAGTTGCAGATTTGGCCAGCTTAAAGACGAGCTCATCAGAGACAGACTCGTTTGTGGCATAAATAGTGACAGCATGAGAAAGCAACTGCTGCGCAACAGTGACCTAACTTTGAGCAAAGCAATTGAAATGTGCCAGATATTCGAGCAGACAGATCAACATACAAAAAAGCTCTAGCAGCTCCAGAACAAATGGCAGCAAAGGTGGACACCTTGCATCACATAATAAAGAAAAAACATCTACACAAAGTCAAGACGAGGACAGGCAATGAGCGGCGTGCAACACAACAAGAACAGAGGCCCGCTCACGCAATAACAAACTGCAACAACTGCGGGGGCAGCCACGGGGCAAAAAGAGACAAATGCCCAGCATAATAATTTCAACATGTTGTCGCCTCTTGGCCAGGACTCCCTTGAAAAAGAGGTTCTTAATCTCAATGGGACTTTTCCTGGTTAAATAAAGGTTAATAATAATAAATATGGCCAGCAATGCCATAAGTGCCAAAAATGGAATCACTTCCAGAAATACTGCAAGTCATCACACACACGGCAATTCAAAAAGAGACCCATTAACCACACTGAGATGCAAGCGCCTAGCAGCGATGAGGAAATGTTCTATGTGATTGGAATTAATATAGACACTATAAATCCCTGCTTTCCATACAAGAATGAAATTTTCACCACAGTGTATATTAATGGAAAACCCATAGAGCTCAAGGTGGACACTGGCGCCAAATGTAATGTCATGCCAGCTGACCTTTTTGAACATCTGAGACAAGATGAAAAACTCCTGCCATCACAGAAAACTAAACTGGTGGCATATGGAGGTGAGGAAATCAAACCGCTGGCACAGCAACACTCTCATGCCACTCTGCAGGCAAGGAATACCCTCTGCAGTTCTTCGTAGTGAAATGGGACGTACAACCCCTACTTGGCTTACCAGGCTCACTCCGCTTACAATTAATCACATTGAACAAAGAAGTCCACCATGTAGCCATGGATGTGGAAAGCACCTTTTCAGAAAAGATCTTCTTAGAGTATTCAGATCTCTTCGAAGATAAACTTAGTAAGCTTCTGGTTACCTATTCCATGAAAATAGACCGAGAAGTCACACCAGTAGTAAAGCCTGCACGTAAAATACCAGTTCCAATGCAAGACAAGGTTAAAGCAGAATTAACCCGCATGGTCAAGTTGGGTGTGATCACCCCTGTCACCGAGCCAACAGAATGGGTGTTGTCTATGGTGGCAACCCACCAAAAAAAATTCAGATGACATCAGACTCTGCATCGATCCAAGAGATCTAAACAAAGCGCTGAAATGCCCGCATCACCCTATGCATACTATAGAGGAGGTAGCCGCCCAAATGGCTAACTCCAAAGTCTTTTCTGTCCTGGATGCAAAATGCTCCTTTTGGCAGGTAATGCTTGAACACAAATCATCCATGCTCATGACTTTAAGCTCTCCATTTGGCAGATTCCGCTTTCTCAGAATGCCGTATGGAATAAACTCAGCCAGCGAAGTGTTCCAGCGTGCAATGGAGCAGATCTTTGCTGGATACCCCTGTGCTGTCATCGTCGACGACATAATCATCGGCGGAAGAGATATGAAAGAGCATGAACAGAATCTCAGAAAGGTACTTGACTGTGCAAGGGAAGTCAAGCTGAGACTCAACCCCCTAAAGTGCAAATTCCTTCTCAAAGAAGTCTGTTATGTTGGTCATGTCTTCACAAGCAAGGGCTTAAAGCCTGACCCAGCAAAGACTAAAGCAATTAAGGAGATGCTCACACCTGAAAATGTCACAGGTCTCCAACGCTTCTTAGGGATGATTAATTACCTAGGAATGTTCATTCCTAATTTCAGTGAGCTCTCAGCCCCACTTCGGGAGCTAACGTGAAAAGACATTCAGTGGTGCTGGCTGAAGCAGCATCAGGATGCATTCGATGCTTTAAAACAGAGCCTAACCAGTCCACCCACTCTCAGCTACTACAACGTCCAGAAACCCGTCACGCTAACGTGTGATGCCTCGGAGTATGGACTCGGGGCTGCATGCCTCCAGGAAGGCGCCCCAATCGCCTACTCGTCTCGTACTCTGACACAGACCGAAATGCGCTATGCGCAGATCGAGAAGGAACTTCTTGCAGTTGTATTTGCATGTTCCAAGTTCAATGATTACATCTATGGAAAGCAAATCCAAATCGAAACCGATCACCAGCCGTTAGTCACTATCCTGAACAAGCCCATACACTCAGCTCCAGCCAAACTGCAGCGCATGATGCTCAGACTGCTCAGACTGATGCTCAGACTTTCATACTGCATGTATGAAAGTACAACTTTCAGATGGTGTACAAAAAAGGCTCACAGATGTACCTCGCCGACACTTTGTCCCGTGCTCCCACAACCTTGACAGGTCAGCACAGTGATGAAACAGCAGACTACGAGATCATGTCGATCCAACAAATCTCTTCTTCTAGGCTGACCCAGCTGAAGGAACACACTGCCTCTGATCCAGAGCTACAGAAACTGAGAAATGTCACAATGAGTGGCCTTGCAGACAAACTCAGCTGCCCACAGAAATTCGTCAATACCACCCATATCGAGATGAACTCACCCTAGAAGATGGCATTGTCATGAAAGGCCCGAAGACAGTGATCCCAAAGTCTTTGCAAAAGGGCCCGTGGTATCGTGTTTTGGCCCACAATGACTGAAGATATAGAGCAAGAAACAACTGTGTGTCCAGTGTGCAACAGCACCAGGCCACATCAACAGAAGGAGCCACTCAAGCTACATCCAGTGCCGGAGTTACCCTGGTCAACCGTCGCCACTGACATCTTTGAGTGGAATGGTCAACATCACCTGGTTGTAGTTGACTCTTACTCAGGTTGGTTCGAGGTAGGGCTGGGCCATATTATACCGTTCACGGTAATACCGCTACAATGTTAGGCAACGATAAGAAAATGAAATATCGCAATAGAATATGGGTAAAACGCGCATGTGCAGTGCCTTTGTTTTCATACGCACATGGCCAAACAAGCATGGCGGCAACGGAGAATGAGAAGGGAGAAAGCAGATCGTTGAGTGAAGCGGATGAACCAGCATTAGTTTGTAAAAATGGTGCCACTTCAGTGATGTGGAACTGGTTTGGTGTTTGCCCGTCAGATACACTACAAAGCAAATTTTTTGTAGAACATGCAAGCGGGCCGTCATTATTGCCGTATTTGTTGGACTAAGGCGCTCATAAATCTGGGAGTAATCTGGGTCCTAAACTCAGTCCACTTAAAGTCAAACCAACACTGCAGCATCACTGATTAGGTGGAAACTAACAAGCTAACTTCCTGCTAACTTCGAACTCCATTAAATTTAATAAATTCTGTTTTCATGGATGCCTGGATGTTAAACTTAATTGTTACACCTGGTGAAGCAGCAACGGTGATCCTTTTATTAAAGATGAAAGAATTTAGGCAGATTTTAAGTCTAAGTGATGCCGCAGTGTTTGTTTGACTTTGGGACCTTAAGCAGAGTTTGAACTCTGTTTACTCCGCAAAGCTTCTGACAACGGTAGCCATAATGCTCCGACAATCCATCAAGCGGTGCAGCTTCGTAGCTCACCAAAGTTGTACTAAAACATTTTTTGAGAGATTTTTGAGCACCGTGTACCACACAAAATCGGTTCGAGGTCAGTAAGCACAACCAGAATTGATACATAAGGTGTGTAACCGATGTGTTCCTGCGTTGTGTCTGACAAAGAAAGGTAAAAGAAAGAAAGACCTCCAAGTAAATAACTTGCCTGCTCCAGCTCCTATGACCAAATACAACAGTGGGGGAGAGGGTTAGCTCAACCCATCACAACTTCCAAGCTAGCCAGAATTATATATTAATGCTAGTGTTAACGGCGCCTAAAACACATTTATGACACACACATACTACACATTTATAGCATCTAACAAAAACAGGCACAATGATGACAATAATTGAACTAAAATCACAATCAGAAGCATCAGGGTGGATAAATATACATTATATGATCGCTTTACAGTGTTGGGAAAGAAATTACACCAACCTCTCCCACGGGGGAATTGTAGAAAACGGGAGAGGCCAAAGGGGTACACTGGGGGTGTCTAAATTCATGGAATGCATCCTCCTGAGGCCGCATTTGTAGGCCGATTACATCACAGTGACGCGACAAAGGCTGTCCAAATTCGTAGACTCCTCTAAATGCAGCCAACAAATGTATCTGTCACGGTTTGCCGCTGCAAGCCGTGTGGAGTTGGAGAAAGGACCCAAAAGGCGGCAGCTCTGGTGCAGGTGAGTATTTATTTACAGGAGTGGGTACAAACAGCAATGGTGGGTGAACATGAAACCGGAAACCTAAACTGGGTAAAACTAGCAAAACAAGCCAGAAACGAAGATGCAGGGAGGTCCGAGGAAATACATACGGAGAGACGCAGGGAGACGAGGGGAAACAACACAGACAAACCAGCAACTACTATGACAGAAGACACAACTTAAATACACTCAGAGAACACAGGGAGATTACACACGGAGATTACACACAGGTGGGGAACACAGCTGGGAGTGATTAACGTGACGAGACTAGGGAGGCAAACTGAAAACACTCACATAGGACGCAGACCTTCACAATAAAACAGGAAACACATACACGCAATGACATAACACACCAACTTAACACAGACTGGGGGACACAGAACATAGGAACATGAACCATGAAACAGAAGAGTACAAACACCCAAGGTAACCAAAACCACAGAATACTAATAAACTAAACATAAACACGGAGTCACAGACTCCGGACCATGACAGTATCCTCCTTTTCCTTTTCCATCATTTGAAGGATGGGTCGTGTATATCCTTCATGGCTCACCATGTCCCAGAATTCATAGCAAGGCCCAGCCAATTCCAGTTTTCAACAATGGCGGCCGCTACTAAGCTTTTAATATTACTCTTATTACTCTTTCCAGGTCACAAAACAAACTTTTAGCATATTTTCAGGCGAGAATGTAGCTGTGTAAACTTCAAATATCTGCTTGGTTTATCAAGCTCTCACATATTTGCAAAAGTGCTCCGACGTATTCGGAGACGTCCGTTATCCACCAGCTTGATAGCTAGCCAGGAGCTCGAGGGTTACTAGAGCCGCTGAGAATGGCACAACTCCAGGCACGTCATTTTCAGATCACTGCAGTCTTTCGCTACTCAGGTTAAACGTAATATATGTCACTTAGATAAACTAAAATTGTCATTGTTTGGCTTTTTTCAGTGTTTTATTTCATTTGTGAGTAAATCGGTTTGGCTGAGATTAAAGTTATTAGATTAGATTAGATAAAATAAAACTTTATTAATCCCCCAGGTGGGTTCCTCCTTGGTTTTCACTCAGCTGAGTAAACGTCAAACAGAAAACTGATTAAACAGAAGTGTGAGATGGTCGAGAATTTACACCAGTGTCCTGTTATATTTTAGATAGCAAGGAGCAGACGGCTGAGTTTATTAAACTCCCTCGAGACAGTGGTGACGCTAATCAGAAGGCTAGACTGTCCAATTTCACAGCCATTTACTTCCGGCCTACCCGACCTTCTAAGGACCCGGCTCACGTAGACCGCGCAGGCCGGGTCTTCAGGAGGATGCAGCCCAAGAATTTGAACACGACAACTGTATTTATACGGTTGCACCAAAGAAGAAGAAGAAAAAATGAGGAGATGCTCTAACTGATAATGAATATAACTACAAGGCTTGGAGAAGAACACATTTTGTGTAATTATAACAATATGTAATCTATGACCGGGTTACGTTAAGGTGCACTGTCGATTTTTGAGAATACTAAAGTGTGCCTTATAGTCCAGAAAATACGGTAGTTTCTAAATGCCGAAACCCTGTTTGTGCTGTTAAAACCATTGCTTAATCTGGGTATTTGAGAAAGGGAATAGATGCCAGAAAAGAGATACATGAAAAGATGTTTTTATGAACTCTGATATATTTGAGATTTGAAAAACTGCAGTGATTGTTCCAATTATATATATATATCAGGGGTTTTCTTACTGTGGTAGCAAAGCTTCATATATTATCACAATGTTGTGCTAGAAAGATTGATAGCAAAACAGGAACTGAAAATGCTATGACAGACGTTTGGGAAGAATTTAAGAGCAAACATCTGACTGTTTCCATCCCTAAACAGGATATTGTGTTGCTTCATTCAAGATGGACACAGTGTTCTAACTTGCCACAGCATTCTTTTCTCTCAATCTCACAAGAGATCTTTGCCTACTTCTGTTCATGACAGTGTTACTAGTTTAATGTATTTGTTTCTTTTATTTATTTTTAATATGTCTTTGCCATGCCATGTCATGTCACAGATGGCTTAGTTTTTGATTAATTCTATTTATAATATAATATAATATAATATAATTTAGAGGCAGCACGGTGGCACGGTGGTTAGCACTGTTGCCGCACAGCAAGAAGGTCCTGAGTTCAATTCCACCATCAGGCCGGGGTCTTTCTGTGTGGAGTTTGCATGTTCTCCCCGTGTTTGCGTGGGTTCTCTCCGGGTACTCCGGCTTCCTCCCACCGTCCAAAGACATGCAGCTTGTGGGGATAGGTTAATTGGATAATCCAAATTGCCACTAGGTGTGAATGTGCGAGTGAATGTGAGTGTGAATGGTTGTCTGTCCCTGTGTGTTGGCCCTGCGACAGACTGGCGACCTGTCCAGGGTGTACCCCGCCTTTCGCCCTATGACAGCTGGGATAGGCTCCAGCGCCCCCCCGCGACCCTGAAAAGGATAAGCGGAAGCGAATGGATGGATAATATAATATAATATAATTGGCCTAATCATTTGATTCAGGTGTGTTGACCCAGGGTGAGATCTAAAGGCCCTCAAGGCCGGAGTTGCCCACCCCTGCTCTAGGCTCTCATGCTTCTGCCAACCTGGTTTCCACTTCTCATTTATCGTTGGATTTTGTTAGTCTTTGTCTGTCAGTATACCTTAAAGGAAATAGTTACAGTCACTGTACAAAACTGAACAAAACATTTCACCACCAGTTTCATGAGAAAGCATTAGTGTAGCTGCCCTTTAGTTAAAAAAAAAAAAAAAAAAGCAAGAATACATGCTCCTCATGAATTCTCCCTATTTTTTTCACGTATGCGCTTTGTGTATTCTTTACAGAGCGAACAAAGGCTCAGGTTCTATTGTGTAAGCCTTCCTACCCGCCATGGGTACAGGTCCTACTATTTGTCATTGGTTTGAAGAGGCTGGGACTCATTCTTCACGTGTATGTGAATGTCAGCTTCAACTTGAACATCTATCTTATCTTTGTAAAAAAAATTTAAAAACAAATTCATCCAAGCACTAATTTTTCCTTAATTTTTGAATTTTATCTGTGAAGTAATGATTGACAACAAGTCAATGATATGTACAATGTAAATTAAATGATGAACGCTATTTTGGTTCAAAATCAGTCATTATGCTCCATGCTGCTGTTATTTAGAGTTGTGATTTCTCCTTTTTTCTCCTTACACAACTTGCATGTTGAGCTCGCAAGAGACAGCTGAAGTGAGATATTAAATGTAATTAATGAAAAATGTTTCATTAAATGTTCATTAACCAGATGCTAATGAATGAGACACACCCAGAACAGCTAACTGAAGGCCAAATGGGCCTGATCCCCAAGGATTCCACAGAAGGGACCTATCCCATCCAACTATCAACCAATAACCTCCCTCAGTACCACATGGACGATGCTGTCACGCCTGTACATGGATCAATACATGAGTGGGGTAGATAAGGAAAAGGCAAAAACACCAGAGGGGCAAAATACCAGCTACAGGTAAAAAGATCACTCGCTTGAGACTGTAAGACCCGTGCACCACCTGAATTGACTACAAGAAATTGAATTGAAGTGAATTGCCTCACGCATGGATCCTGGAATGCCTAAAACTATATAAGATCAACAGGGATATGGTGAACAACACTGGCCAACTTCAAGCCTATAGCACAAGTCATCATGCAGGATTTACCAAGGAGATGCTTTGTCCACCACTCTGGGACTGTATGCCAAGCCGGAGGAAGGAGCATACATTCATTGTTATTGCATGCATTGTGTTTTAATCCTGCAGCTTATCACACATTTGATTTCCATGTATGAAAACTGCAAGTGTCCAGATTCAGGACAGACTCAGAAACACAGTGCTGCAGATCATCTGTGATCATCTCTGACGGAGAGCTGATGGGACGGAGGCTGTCCACCCCTGATAATACACCAGGACAAACTCAGCAGTGTGTAAGGAAGAGGAGGTCATGGTCCGTGGGAGCAATCATGCGGGGAGTGTTTCGGGATCGCTCTTTGGCTACGCCCTGGGCCAGGGCCACCAGCGTCACACCTGAATTCCATCGACAGGCAATCACAGGAGGAATACTTCAGGCAGCATGGTCTGCTGCTCAACGCCAGTCTGTTCAGTCACTCTTAGTGGTAACTAACTGCTCTGTACCCATTTTGGTTTTTTGCTCGGGTTTAATTCTACTCCCTTGTGCTCAGGTCTCCGTCCTGCTCGCTGGAAATACTACCTGCCTGTTCACCTGCCTGTCCTCCTGCCTGCCCTGCATGCTGGATAACACTCTCTGTCAGTTCATCCCTCTAGATTCTCCCACAGTTAAGTAATTGTTTCCTCTTCTGTTGCAGTTTTCCCACAGTCCCAATCATGGCTTCTCTCGGCACTGACCTCCATATTTGCTCCGTTTCCTCTGGCCTGAATTTAAATTTCACTTTCATAGTTTGCTATTGTTTTCTCATACAAGAAACAGCAGGTCTCTGTGGCTTTTAAACCCCAAAACATGCTGCGCCAAAAATTGGTCCACCCCAAGGATCGGGTCCCCGACACAAACAGAGTAACATAGTGTGCGCTGTTAAGTGCCAGGAGGATTGCCAGGATTTATACATCGGGGAAACCAAACAACCTCTGGCGAAGCGGATGGCACAACACAGAAGAGCTACCTCGTCAGGCCAGGACTCTGCAGTCTATTTACACCTACAGGCCAGTGGACACTCTTTCAATGATGAGGATGTACACATCCTGGACAGGGAGGAACGCTGGTTTGAGCATGGAGTCAAGGAGGCCATTTACGTGGAAAGGGAAAGACCATCTCTGAATCGAGGAGGGGGCCTAAGGGTACATCTTTCGCCATCTTACAATGCTGTGATTGCAGCCATTCCCCAACTCTCTGTGAATGGTACTCATGGTCTTTGATCAGTGGGTTTTGGTCAGTGGTTGTTGATCAATGGTCATGAGAATTTGCATAATTATAATTAAGGAACTGACCTCCCAGTCCATTGTTCCTTCAGTGGTGCTAGTTTCAGTCATTATGCAAATGTACTGTTTATAAGATTGGGGAAACCTGCAGTCAGCTGAGACTGAAGAAGTCACTTGGATGATGACGAAACGTTTCTCCCACAAAACGCTACGTCCAGATGAACAGAATCAACTTTTGGAGACATACATGAACTAAACTTTGTATATAGTTTGCTGCTTAATTTGTTTTGAGTCTGTTTCTGGGTCCAGTAATTGTGAGAACATCGGCTCATGACACAGTATCAGTCAGAAATAAGAGCTTCCTCTTTTTGAAGAACAATTAATCAGTGCAGCAAGTCATTCTATTTACAGTCAACTCTGACATGATCAAATGCATAGTACGTCACTTCTGATCATGAGAGTAGGGTTGCTAAACAGGAAAAAAAAGGTAAAAGAACTGTGCACTGTAAAAGAAAATCCTAATATAAAAGTATTTTACTGTGTATTTTACAGTTTTGTACTGTTCTTCTAGAATATCATTAAATTTACATCAATAGACTGTGATTTCACATTTCAAATGTAAATTAACGTAAAATCACTGTAATGTAATAAAACATAATTTTCTTGTTTTTTAAATGTATTTGTCTGTACATATGCATATTTAGATTGTTAAAATACATTCACAAATGTATCATAATTTCACAAATATTTTTCCGTTATTTGAAAGGTTGAACTGTTAAATTCAAATGTAAAAAATGTGGAAAAATATAAAAAATGAGTCTTATAAACTTTTTTTACATCAAATAATAATAATTATTATTGCTATTTAGGGCGATCGTGGCTCAAGAGTTGGCAGTTTGCCTTGTAATCAGCAGGTTGCCGGTTCGAGCCCCGGCTCGGACAGTCTCGGTCGTTGTGTCCTTGGGCAAGGCACTTCACCTACCACCTACAGGTGATGGCCAGAGGGGAATTATAAAGTGGAATTGTAAAGCACTTTGAGGGTCTCAAAAAGTGCAATATGAATGCAATCCATTATTATTTAAACCAACTGTTAACTGTACATTTAAGTATTATTATTCATATTGCCGCATTCATTGACCTTGTTTATAGGTAATTTCATTGTTTAATCACATTAAATTGTTCCTAATTTAATGTTTAAAAGCACTTGAAAAAGGCAAAATCCCATGTAAAATTAGGGCAACAAATTGTATTTTCATTACTGGAAAAAACCATATTTTTATGAGTTATTTTCTGTTATTTTACGGTATTATTTTGGCGCCCCAGCTGCTGGAATATTACTGTTTTTTTAAGATGTTTTTTCTAACAGTGTGAGCAGAGGATTTTCTAACAATTTCACAGTGTTTTTACATACAGTAGTTCACCCATTTAAACTTATCGTCATACGGGTGCCTTATAAGGCATAGGAGAAAAAGACCTAATTGAAAGTCTAAATCCAGGCAGTTTCACATCCTTACATGACAAACTATTTGCAGCTGAAGAGATTCATATATCATATATCTTTTTTTACGTGTGTTTTATTATCATGCTCATTCAAGCCATTTTGATTTTTTTTTATTGCATTACGCGTCATGCATCATTATGCATCATTATGCATCATTATGCATCATTAGTCTTGACATTACATACAGTTGTGGTTATTACAACAGAAAACCAGAGCTGTTTTGAAACTTCCTATGTGTGTCATCCTTTGTTGGCCTCTATACTTCTTATGCATGTAGATTCAGGGAAACGTAGGACTATATAAAAAATATAGCTAGCTCAAAGGGTTTTCTATTATCAGACATTTTAAATGTTGAAACAGTTTTATTAAGCAGGTATTTTGATAACTGCATTAAACATATAAGCCTTAACATCACCGATGCAGAACTTGGTGATCAGAGCTTGTGGCGAATTCAGTGAAAAAACTAAGTACGAACACAAATTCTAGATTAAACAAACAAACAAACAAACAAACAAACAAACAAACAAACATAATTTAGAGTGATATTTTAAAAAAAAACTTCATAATTTTCCACTTTAACAAATTCTGACCGTCAGAATAATGAAAGCTTAATTTTTGCAATTATTACCCTATGCTTGGAGTTGCCAATCATAGCAGCTGTGGATCATGTTTTGCTGTGCTTAAATCACAATTTGAATCCCTGTATCCTTCTAACACAATTGGTAAATCACAATGTTGAATTAAATCAAAGCGCTAAATCAAGGTCCTGAAGAGTCAGCTGAATGGGGAAAAACAAGATCTGAGGATAAGCACAACTGGATCATAAGATGCACTTATGAGTGGAAATCCCAATCTTCTTGATTCCTTACTCTAGCATGGCAAAAATTAGCAGAGAAAAAAACAAAAAATACAAAACCAAAGGTTCACAGTCTGAGCAGTGGCTCATTCCGCTGGCACTAAATATGATCCCTTTTAATCCAGCTATACAGCTATATATGAATACTTTATTTTACTCCCCCACCCCCCCTTTAAAACTCTGTTTGCTAACAACAATTAACTTAATTCAACTTCTTTTTACTAAATCATACATTTTTTTGAGTTAAATCTCCCTCCGTCCTACTTCTCTTGACTACAGGGAAAATGTCTACATTTTTGTTTCTTTGGATAAGCTAGAAAATCAGTATACAAGTCAGTGAGGCAAAATTCACAGTAACCCTCCCCTTCTTTTTCTTGTAAAACATCACTCATCATGATGACCCAAGACAGGATGATATAAAGAGTCATGGTTGACAATCATTCACACCCTGTGTTTTGCTTCTGTGCAACTAGCTTATATGAAAATATAAGACACAGGAATGGGAATACTAACAATGAGGATAACTTCTACAGTCTTTGTGCTTCTCATCCAAACATTTCTTTGTTTGGCTTCAGATGGTAATCAACTATTTCTTGTATTTTTTGCTAAGGCTTTTAACAGACTATCGTGCGTCCTGCCTGTCTGCACTAAATGTAAGATTGTTGTGTCCTCCATCGTTTCCTGTATTTATGTTTGGTTTTTTTTACAATTCTACAATGAGTTATTCGTGATTTTATCATAAAAACTGTTCTTTAAGTAAACTTTCCGCAATTATAAATATAAAAATCAGTTGAAGCAAGTATGATAAATGGATGAAGATTTTCTTTGTTTTTTTACATCTCCAACAGTACTGTTTTTCAATATTTTTTTCTCTACAGATTCCCGATTTCAACTAATTAACAGGGCCACTGGTTTTTGTTTGGTAAAATTAAATAACCACTGCAATGACATTCGCTGGACATCTGGGGATCGACTTTTGGTTCAGAATAAGAACAAGTGCCTGGGTGTTCAGGGAAAAACTGTGGGCAGTGAAGTAAACCTGTATGATTGTGATGAAACCAGTGAGCTCCAAAAGTGGGAATGCATGAATGAAACTGTGATCGCTCTCAAAGGCCAAGAACTTTACATTGACCTCACTGCCGATAACACAGCCGTGCTCTCAAATAAAGTTGTACCCAGTAGCCACCTTACAATTTCTGGGACTTCCAGTGGTGCTTGCACAAGAACATATACAGGTAAGTGAAAACAAAAAAACAAAAACATTGTAAAGTAATTCATAATAACTTTTATGGAAATAATATTAGTGGCATAATAAATTTGTAGATTTTCATATTTAGTTCCAAAACAGTTGTAATGCAAAGATAGTGTGTCAAATGATTACAAGATGTTGATAAATGATAAAAGTATCATTTTGCTTAAACTATTCAAGCTATTCTTTGTTCTTTTCTTATATGTTTTCCTTATTTTGGTCCTTCAGAACTTTACACCATTGAAGGAAATGCAGCTGGGAGGCCGTGCATGTTTCCTTTCTTTTACAAAAGCAATTGGTATTCGGAGTGCACTGCATTTGACTCTCCAGGGAACCGTAAATGGTGTGCGGTTGAAACAAAATATGATCATGAACTCTGGGGTTACTGCCCAACTAACTGTAAGTACACAACAAATTCTAATACAGGTTTTCAGAGTAATAAGCAGAACCTGGACATCCAAATTTAAATGTTGAGGAACGCCATCTTGAGGTACAAGTTCAGTGTAACACTATAATACCTTAACTGTGTTTGTGTCACAGCCAAAGAAACCTGGAACAAAGACCCTACAACAGGAGCATCTTATCAGCTGAACACACAGTCAGCGCTGACCTGGGATCAGGCTGATGCCAGCTGCAAACAGCAGAGTGCCTCCCTGCTCAGTATCAGCAATCCTCATGAGCAGGCTTATATTTCAGGTAAGGAGAAAAGTCTCCACACTACACTGAATATATTGAAAACAAAACAATTCATTTAAGCTGAGAGAGTTTTACAAATAGCTAAAACTTGAAACATTAAAGTTGTTGTGGTCTGTAGACTGTAGACACTGCTCCAGCTGATGATTATGTTTTGAGTATTATACTTGTAAACTTTTGTTTTCTCTGTCTCTTTTGTCTGTTAAACTCTACTGACAGCACTATTAGGGACAAATTGGGGACAGGAGTACAAGCTCTGGGTTGGACTGATCTTCCAGCATTTAGATTATGTGTGGAAGTGGTCTAATGGGAATCCTTATGCATATCTGAATTGGGACTCAGGTAAGTTTTCTTTCAAGTTTCAGGAGCTTGTGTTACCATTCTGATGATAATTTACATTACTGTTGTTAAAATATTTCAGCAAGTCATCTTGATCATGTTTGTCATCTTTTTTTATTGATATAAGAAATGTTATCTGTCAGCAAGTCAATATTTTTTTCCCTATTTTTTATAAAATGTCTTCCACGCAGGCGTGCCAGTCACACTGCAGATATAGCAATAATCAGAGAACCTCTTATTGTTCAGCAATTTCAACAACCGCTAAATTATTGTGGTGGCGTTGTGTGTCACATAACCTTATCACTCTTGGGTAGAAATCATAGGCTTCTATTTTATTTCCACGAAAACTAAAATGCTCATACACAATACACACCATGCTTCTAAATATCTTGAGAATCCTGTGAATTGAAAGTTGCCGAGTCTCATCTCATAAGTGACAAGTTTCATTTACCATCACTGCTCCGTAGGACATCCAGTTTCTAATCCAGGATATAAGTGTGGAATTATTGATGGCGCTGTTCAGCTTTCTTGGCAAAGTTCAAAATGCAACAAGAAACTGGGATACATCTGCTACAGTGAAGGACCTTTGGATGCACCTACTGAAGGTATAGAAAAAAATCCCTTCTCTACCCTTCTCTTAAAAAACTTGATTGACTCTATTTCTTTGATCTTCTTTTGTTCTTTTGGTTCATAGCTCCCGAGAGTGGATTTTGTACAGCACCCTGGATCCCCTACAATGGCCACTGCTTTTACCTTTATCGTAATGAAACAAAAAAATGGTCTGATGCTCAGAAAGCTTGCCGTAAAGAAGGAGGAGACCTAGTAACTATTCGTAATGTAGAGGACCAAAGCTTCATCATCTCTCAACTTGGATATGGTATGGCAATAAAAACTTCTGAGCACCATTTGCATTCCTTTAACATAACCTTCACCCTACACTTTTCATATTTATGCAATTTTTATGCAATTGCTGGTGAGTAACTGAAATATTTTTGAGGCACGATCTAATATGATTGTGTTGGTATGTTCCTGGATCAACAAAAAGTAATGTTTGTCCAGTTTCAACATTGCAAGTTATCAATCACATTGCAGTGATGTCATAATGTTGTGATGTGGAAACACCATCACACCACACACCAAACCCTAACCCTACACCCCAAACCTTAACAATGATCACATACCAATGCCGAACGCAAGTTTTTTCCAAGTTGCAAAGTTGTGAAATCATAACAATGTTATTTGTCATATACAGTGTGAATCCTAGACAAACAAACATGTTGATCTAAGAAAAAGACCAACAATTTAGTTTTATGTAATCTATATACCGCAAATCACAGCAACAGTTACCTCTCTGAACCATAGTCGAGGGGGCTTGGAAGCTGAATGAAGTTTAACTTTACTGTAGGAGCCACAAGTAAGCCAGCAGGCTGAGAGCGAAGTGCTCTAATAGGGTGATAAGGTCAGTAAGACAAGATGGTGCCAGATTATTCAAGACCTGGTACATAATGAGAAGGATTTTAAATTCAATTCTATTTTCGATTTAACATGATTATATCAGATAGTCCATTTCTGAGAACACATTTAACCTCATAAAACTAAAGTCACAAGAAGTCAGGTGATTGAATATTGAACAAATTTATGCTCCTTTATACTTCAGCCCTAAATTCACTTCAGTCCATTTAACTGAAAGATGCAAATCCCACATAAATATCAAGTTAACTGTTAAAGTTACAGGAAGTGTTCAGCTTGTAATTAAGTCATTAGAAGTTGTCTCTCCTTAATTGTTAAAATGTCTAATTTGAACATCACACTGAAAAGTTAAAAACACACTCAAACACAGATATTAATGAATATCTTATTTTATAGCTACACACATAATACAATTGTGAGCAATCTATTCTTGGAAATGTATAGCCGTCCACCACCTTCAGAAAATCCAGGGCTCTCACCACAGCTAACAGTCACTTCAGACCTACCATGCAGACTACCTCTTTAGAATAATGACCGTTCATTAGTCGGTCACCTTGGGAATCCTGCTATTTTGGACACAAAACTAGGTTTTTGATTTTGTCACTTCATAAGCATTCAGTCACTTTCTGTTGACTGATCCCTGTATCACTGCACATCTCACATATGATGAAGTTTGTTTACAAGTCCAGCAATTCTGGCAGACGATTAGCAGCAGTCTAAAACTTAAGTGCAAAAGTAACATCTAAAGAGTAGCAAATGAGCAGAATTTATCAAGAAGATTATACAACAATTAATGTTATTTTCTGTCTGCAGCATCCACTGATGAACTCTGGATTGGACTAAACGATAGGAACAGAGAGAGGCTGTTTGTTTGGAGTGATCATTCTCCTGTGAGTTACACTAGCTGGGACTCTCGGGAACCAACTGTCACCTCTGAACAAGAAGACTGTGTTCTGATCAGAGGGGAGGTAAGGTGCACAGTGTGGGAGAGATTATTGATGATTGTGACACGCCAGCTTTTTTCTGTAAAACTATGCAGTTCTGTTAAAGAACACTGGATGCCAGGAAGGTCCATTAATATCCAGGAAAATTAGGTCTTTGTTTTATGATATGCACCGTAGCCTGTCTATCTCTTGTTAATTTCAGTTTCCACATATATTTTGCTCTTTTCATTCTTGCAGAATGGAAACTGGGCTGACCGTGTGTGTGATGAGAAACATGGCTTTATCTGCATGAAGACAAGTGACTCTGAACCCTCTGGAGATGAAGTGGAGCTGAACGCAGGCTGCAAAACTGTATGTGAACCTTTCATATATTTTCCAAAGAATGTCTGCATCTGGTTGGTCGAATGCACACATTCTGTTATCTGTTTCTGTTTTGTAAAGGCTGTTGTATATTTCAAATGGCACAATGTCTAAATTTAATTTTGTGCCTGTGGTCCATGAAATATCTAGGAAAGCAGCATACACATAAGGTATGATGCCTAATGAAACATTGTATTTGGGTGCTGTTTATAGTAAAAAGATTAAGAGAACATCTTATTTAGTCATTGCATTTTTAGGAAAAAAAAACATTCCTGTAGAGTAAACAAGTAGTCACACTGATGCAGTGTGATTCTGCATTCTGGTGTTTTACTCCTTGCTATCACAAAAAGACAGAAAGACAACATTTAACGACAGGCTTGAATAGTTCTCCAACTTGTTTCTCTGCAATGCAGGGTTGGAAAAGACATGGATCCTACTGCTACTTTCTAGGGACTGAGACAAAGACGTTTCATGAAGCCAACGATGACTGCAAGAGCTCAAACTCTTACTTAGCTGACGTTTCAACTGGGTAAAATAGTTTTCATAAAAAAAAAATTATATGTAATTTTGCATCAGGCAGCCTCTAATGTGACTTGTGTAAATATTTCCAGGGTGGATAATGCTTTCCTTGTAAGCTTGGTGGGGCTGAGGCCAGAGAAACACTTCTGGATAGGTCTCTCAAACCTGAAAAACAGAGAATATTTTATGTGGACCAACAATGCCTATGCAAGATATACTCACTGGAACACTCATATGCCAGGTAATGCAAAATGTGAATCGCTATGTAAACTATAGTTGGGAGATGACTTCACAAATGACAGCTAACAATTTCTTTTATAACACAAGGTAACGTGCAGGGTTGTGTTGCTATGGCAACTGGGCATTCTGCTGGCCTTTGGGATGTGTTGCCCTGTACCAATAAGGAAAAATACATCTGTAAACACCTGGCAGAGGGGGAAGCTTTAACCCCAGCTCCACCAACCACTGCCACGCCTAACTGCACAGATGGATGGATTAAGATGCAATCCAGAGGCATCTGTTATAAGGTACTGTGGCTGCCACAGTGGTACATGACTTAAGTATTCTGCAGTCTCTATTTTTCACAAGCCCTTTACAAACAGTAGAGTTACCAAGAGCAGCAGTATAGTAGCACTATAAACAAGTAAGTTACCCTGAGCTCCTCCTGATTCAAGGCAGTAGCAGAGGACCAATATTAACTAGTTTTGTTAAAAGAATAAACGGGTAAAGACATGTCCGATGTTATTTTACTCCGAAAAATTATTGAAACCAGAATGCATTGTGCTGCTATAAGCCCCAAAAAACCAAACAAATAAAGAAAAGCCTCACAACCTTGTGATCAGTTTTATGTAGGAAAGATTTCATTCCAACCAAACTACACTTGTCATTTGCATCATTTATGCAAAAGAAAGTATGCATTGACACATGACAAGAGGCTTCTACTTGTGATAACATCCCAGAATGTAAATATAGATGGTATTCCTCTTAGCTTAGCTGCAATATCACCGTTTGGATTGCAGAGCTAACTTCAAAACTGGCCAAAAAAAACAAAAACAACCAAAAAACTCTTGCTGAATAAGCAGAGGAAAAACATGTTAATTTTGTTTTGAGTGTGTGTCCCATCAATTTCATAATATCTGTGACAGTTGTGACTTTTTGCCAACAACTTGACTTTCCTTTTTGTTAGTGATTTCTGATCATTTCTGCACATGGGTTTCTGTCACTTCCATACTCATAATCCTTTCTGTTGTAGAAGGATATGATTATTCTGTTGATCTTATTCATAACAAGGATGACATAAAAACAGAGATGACGGCCCATGTTTAGCATGTAGTTCTGAATGTACAAATATTATTAAGCTTCAGATCACAACTCAGTTTCTTATATTTTGTTTATAGATCTTTCCAGAGGCTTCAGAAAAGAGAAAGACCTGGTACGAGGCTAGAGATTACTGCAGAGCCATTGGAGGAGACCTAGTCAGCATTCACAGCAGTGCTGATTTACTACCAAGGCAATTTTCATGGTATGGTGTTATCTGGTCTACAATCAGAGCTACATAAGATAAAAATCTTTCGTAAAGTACACCTCCAGCCTAAGTCACACATTAGTGGCAGTCATAGATTCTTATCATTTTCAAGCAATGAGTTGCGTATTAGCATAATCACTGATAGAAAAAAGGAAACATGTTTTTACAAAATATTTACACAAAATAAGTAAATAAAAGGTCTTTGAGCAAGAAAAAGAAATTACACAAGTATAAACATTTGGAACATACATTTGTCCATTATAGGCATAATCAATACTGGATTGGACTTAGTGCTCCTGACCCAGACACAGGTTATGTATGGAGCGATGGATCCCCGGTGAGTTTACAGTTTTTAACTCTCTACAATGGTTTATGTAGCCAAAATGATGATAACGATCAAGATGATGATTATTAATATTACTGATGTTACAGCTGCTATTACTACTGCTACAAATACTACTACTACTATTCATAATTATCTTATTTTTGTATAAAGGTAAACTTTCAAGAGTGGAGTGATGGAGAGCCAAACAATGAAAATAACGCCGAATCATGTGCTGAAATGAAACCCAATTATTGGGAGAAAACTTTGTTTTGGAGTGATGTGCACTGTGAGAAGTACAATAACTGGATTTGTCAGATCCACGCAGGTACAGCATGGTCACAGTTATACAATTCTTTTGTAGCATTTTTTTTTGGACCAGAAGATTATTGTATGTATTCTCACAATGTCAAGCTGGTCACTAGTAACTCAACACTATTCTGTTTTTATTCCTTCACAGGAGTCACCCCAAAGCCGGCTCCAGACCCTGTCACCCCTGGTAAGTGCACCAGTGCGTTGAGGAATTTGACCATACTGCCATACAGCATCTTTACATGACTGTTGACTTTCTATTGGGATTACCAGGCTGAGACCATTATTCATACTATGCTGACAGGGAAACTGATGTCTCATGGATGCTGATTTTCTGCGTGGCAAATATTTGAAACTAGTATAATATAATAAGTATAATAATAATAGGCTGAATAATATTATTGTGTTTTGTTTTGTTTTTACCACTAAGCTGTTAAAGGCTGATGGGGTACTGCTGTGACCCCCACTGGGCAGGCAGATGGGATGGATGGGTGTTGTGTTTGTGAATGCGATAACTCAAGAAAACACTTTTGATTTTTGAAATTGATACTATAGCTGTGTCTGCTAGGACACATGTACAATGAATATATGAATGTATGAATGTTTATGAACTCATATGAAATGCGTTTTTTATATAAAGTGCTATACAAATACAGGCCGTTTACCATTCATAATCCAACAACAAATCCAAAATATGTTACAGAACCTAGACTTGCTCTTCTGAAATCTCAAAAGATAATGGAATAATGATTTCAAAAAACAAAACAAGATAAAAACCTGTGAGAATAGTAATAGTAAATAGAAAGTCAGTTCTATGAGTGTGTGAAGCCCATTGAAAGGATTTAATGGCTGACCATCCTTTATTTTTCTCTGTATCTGACGGTGCAAGGATCAGTTGAATTAGACTGAACTGTTTTTTCATAGTTGAACTGTTTATTTGTTTATCAATTCAATTTTATTTATACAGCACCAAATCACAACAATAGTTGCCTCACGGTGCTTTATATTGTAAGGTTGACCCTACAATAATACATACAGAGAAAAACCCAGCAATCATATGAGGCCCTATGAGCAAGCACTTTGGCGACAGTGGGAAGGAAAAACTCCCTTTTAACAGGAAGAAACCTCCGGCAGCACCAGGCTCAGGGAGGCGGGGCCATCTGCCACAACCAGATCTCATTGATACTGTATGAGCATAAACCTCACAGTGAAGAAAGGAAGATTGGATTGTGTAGTTTGAGGAAAAGATGGAAAACATGCAGTTGTTGTTCATAATTTTAAAGCCTCACTGTGAACAGCTGGAAAAACATGAGCTTGTCATGAAAAAAGTTATTTTTTTAAGACTTGCTTATCTAACACATTTACAGCAGTTTCCAAACATGTTTTTATAACGTTTTCTTTGAAATTTTTGAAAAAGAGGGTCATACTATTTGCACATTTACTGAAATAGATTGCGCATTTCTTATCTATTCTCAGAATATAACACGACATCTGATGGGTGGCTAGAATGGAATGGGGCTCAGTATTACATTAACAAAAAGGCGATGGCCATGGAGGACGCTCGTATGTTCTGCAGACAGAGGCATGGTGACCTGGTATCTATCAACAGTGAAGCAGAAAGGATATTTTTATGGAAACAGGTGAGCAATGGCATTTGTAAAACATTTACCAAGGCAATGGGTATTTAAGTTATAATTGCAAAAACTTAAACATCCAGACACCGACAGTTTTTTCCTATGTATCCATGTTTTTGTGCAGATTTCAACAGGTTATCAGAATTCTTGGATTGGCCTATCTGTAGATCTTGATGGAACATTTCAGTGAGTATGAATTTAGTGACAAAAACGTAAATGCAATTTACAATTAACTTAAATTTATGTAACAGCAAGTTAAAAAGTACTTAGTGCAAGGCAGCATGTCAGATAAGTATACCAGTTTTAATTTCAGTCAGTCATATCTTGAGTGTTTGATTTAAAATCTACTGTTCTGATACACAAAGGGGAAATTAAATGTGTCTTATTGTCCAAATACTTTAAGCTCTAACTGCAAATGCAGATCTATTTGCATTTCTATTTGCGAAGCTTTGTCTGTATTTGTAAAATTTTGGAGTTTCCTGTTTGTAATCTTTCCCACCAATTTTACTCAGTTATTACAGCTAAAAACAACAAAAGTGTGACCAAAAAGAAGAAGGATAAGAGTATCTTTAATGAACCCAGTATGCCACTGTCTTGGTATTATTGTCACAAATCTTTTACAGATATATTTAAACAAATTTATTTTTTGTGTTACATTAAGGTGGATGGATGGTTCTCAGTTGTTGTTTCAAAGTTGGCAGGAAAATCAACCTGACTTCAAGAACTTTGATGAGAACTGTGCTTTCATGACATATCACAATGGTGAGTATACCGAAATACGATTCAGTTTCACTGAAATACATACAAGTGGTATCACCCAGTGATAGCACTCAGGCCATCCTGTCACAACTATCCCTTCAGTTTTACTGGCACCCTAGTTTTATCACAGTAATACGTATCCTTTACAGCCCATACACACATATCAAAGAACAGCAAAAGTACAGACATCCTAGAAATACTACTATTAGAAAATATAAGTTGAGTTGAAGTAAACATTCAACTTCGTACTCAAGTAAAAGTTAAAAAAAAGTGAAATGTAGTCACAGTCACACACTGTTTTACTTTAAATTCATCACAGCAGCTGGACCTTTAGCTTGCAACACACTGTGTAAAAAACTGCACACAAACATTTTGTGTGTTTGCTGATGTTTGCTGAGCTGATAGAAACATTTGAAATTACCTGCCACTTAAAAAAAAGTCACTCCCATTATGCTCATTCCTCTATTGTAGCACTAGCTATGATGCTAAAGTACCTAAACCGCAACGTACGGACACCTGCAGTTGTTGTGGTGTTATGACAAAAAAAAAAGAAAAACACCATCCCGCCTTTAACCCCTGACTTTGGCACACGTCATCTCTTTTTACGAGTCATCCTCTGGTGATAAACACATGAACAGGATTGACTTCTGCTTCAAATCGGTTTGATGTTTTGAGGCTCGCAGGGACAAAATAATAACTTGACCCTAAAGCGTTAAAGCAATAGTAATGAGTCTGTTTTGAAAATGTAAGAAGTAGAATACAGATATTTGTTTAAGAATGTAGGGAGTAAAAGTAAAAAGTATGTAGAAAAAGAAACTACTCAAGACGACATGCTACAAAAGATAAAATGAGTGTGTGATATCAAAATTGATTGAAGTTGATTTTTTTAATTATTCATTCAAGTCAATAATGTTATTAATTTAATATGCTGACCTGGCCTGCAGGATTCTGGCATGACTCCAGCTGTGGGCTTGAGTATGCGTCCATTTGTAAGCGCAGCAGCTCAACACCTGCAAACACCACCGCCGCAGTGCCTACAGTGTCCCCAAAAGGTGGATGTCCACACCCCTGGAAAAAATGTAACTCTAAGGTCAGATGTCTTTTCATGTCTTTTAATCTTTCTATTATTTACTGTTGAAGCAATATGTTCTTAGTGCTTGGAACACTATATTGATCTTTTTCATCTTTCAATTTTAGTGTTACAGCATCATTGACAATCAGAATTTAACATGGCATGATGCAAGGGAAAAATGCAAACAAAAGGGTGGAAACTTGGTGTCTATTACTTCAAGACAGGTGGAAGGTTTGTTTCATTTTCTTTTCACTCAAATAAGTATTTCGATTTTGTTACCTTCTCGTCTTTTGCGGTCCATTTATGATACTACCACTGAATTTCTTTTGTTGTGCAGTTTTGGCATACCCACAAGTTAGAGCTGATACCACAGTGCACTTTTATTTGCAAGAAAATATCTTAACCATAAATCTTTGTCTACATTTTCAGTGTTTCTACTGTCTCAAATGGCTGATGCGCCTACTACAGACTTGTGGATTGGTTTATTTCAGTCACAGTGGAGAACTTACTGGACTGATGGACAACCAAAGTCATACATCAATTTGGGTAATGATGTAAGTGGGAAAATAATAATCTGTTCTCAGTGAGTAAAAAAAATCATGCTGAAAATCTGTAGCTATATAGACTGGGTAATGTGTCAGGAACGAACAGATGCCACCTGGCTTGACAAAAATGAAAATGGTCAACCTAGAGAGTGGCCAAATTCAAATGGGGTGATACAGTACCATAGGTCATTAACCTAAGATGGGGGCTCATTATTTAAGACCTTGTATGTGATGAGAAAGATTTTAAATTCAATTCTGGATTTAGAAGGGAGCCAGTGAAGAGAACCAAATATAAAAGAAATGTGCTTTCTCTTTGTAGTCCCTGTCAGTATTCATGCTTCAGCATTTTGGACCAACTGAATGTTTTTCAGGGAGTTTTTAGGACATCCTGACAATAAAAAAACTACAGTAGTCAAGCCTAGGAGTAATAAATGCATGAACTAGTTTTTCAGTGGAGAGTCCCAGAAAGCAGTCTTACATATCTGTTTAATATCCTGGTCAAAACAACTCTTAAGATTCATCACAGTGTCTCTGGAGGCCAAGGTAATGCTATCCAGAGTAAGCATGTGGTTAGATACCATATTTCTAATATTTTTACCAGTATCACACTAAGATCTAGGAGGAAAAGAACAGAGATGACTCAGTAGCTTGTATGGCCCCCGCATGTTTGTATACATGCTTGATGATATTGGGGCATGTTTCTAATGACACGACTGATAGTGTTTCAGGTGTCTCCCACCAGATTTGAGACATCAGAACATTAAGTGAGTAAAAAACACCCTAAATGCATTTAGAATATATTTAGAACTACACATTCAATTCTTTTAGTAATTATAGTTTTTTTTTGGTCACAATTCCAGCCCACCTGCTTTATCTGGGCTTGGAACTGGCAAAAGTGACCTGAAATACGCACTCTGGTGGAGTTATTTTTTGTGTGTGTGTGTGTGTGTGTGTGTGTGTGTGTTTTTAAGTAGTTTTAAACCTTGTGATCCACAAAAAGTAAAAGTAAAAGAAGAACTGACTGTGTTACAGTCAGGGCTGGAGCAGTGGCTTCGCTCATGCGCGATTCATTGCAGTTTGGACGCGTAGGGGTTAACATCTGCTCTGACACCAGCTGGGGGACACTGCTGTGTGAGGATGATCTGCTGCCTGTGAGCGCTTTGGCACGGGCGAGGTGCCCATGGCAGCACCCGCTGCTTGTTGAGAGTAAGAGCGATACGTGCTTTCACGTCACAAAGTGGTCATAAGTCTTCCTAAAAACACCAGCAAAAGTCGCCAGATTTGTCACTAGTCGCTTTTTAGAAAAGAGGGTCTGAAAACTCGCTAAATATATCGCCAAAGTCGCCAAGTTGGCAACACTGGTGCCATTGCCAAACCTATAAAAGTCTTTGCATCCTGCCATGGATATGCCTCTCCAGACTGTCACAGAGCCACAACCAAACTAGTCATGCTGAACGATTTAACATTATGGTATTCTATGGCAAATACCAATCAAATTCAATGAAGTTGGACAGTGAGCACAGGCCACCCTACATGATGTAGTGATCTCAGGCTACTCTTACGAATTCTGCTTCTGATTGTTTGGTCAGAGACATTTACACCAGTGCCCTGCTGGAGATGACTTGCTGGGCTCTGACAGTGCTCATCCTGTTCCTCCTTGAACAAAGGAGCAGATACTGGTCCTGCTGATGAGTTCAGGACCTTCTACAGGCCTGTCCAGCTCTTCCAGAGTAACTTCCGGTCTCCTGGAATCTCTTCTATGCTCTTGAGACTGTGCTGGGAAACACAGCAAACCTTCTGGCAATGGTACATATTGATGTGCCATCCTGGAGGAGCTGGATTACCTGTGCAACATCTGTAGGATCCAGGTATGGCCTCATGCTACCAGCAGTGACACTAACTCTAGCCAAAGGCCAAACTAGTGAAGAAACACTCGGAAAAGAGGAGCAGGGGGAAAATGTCAGTGTCCTCCACCTGTAAAACCATTCCTGTTTTGGAGGTTGTCTCACTTTTGCCCCTCTAGTGCACCTGTTGATAATTTCATTAACCCCAAAGTTGCTGACACTGATTAACAACCTGCTCTGCTATCCCAGAACTTTAGCTGACTCGATGCTATACTTTGGTTAAAAAGTGTTCCATTAATTTTTTGAGCAGTGAACTTGCACCATGTAGATACAGTCTATATTACCTATTGTGGAGGGTCAGACACATTGAAATAATCCATAACTTTATATTTTTGTATTTACAAATAATTAAAATCTTTGTGTTTACGTTGCAGCATTGGTATTGGTATTATAAACAAAAGGTAAGTCGATTTTAAAGATCCAAGAATGCCCCGTGTTCCCTGACACAGTTCCCTGTATCATCACGTATCATTATTCTCTGTTGACCCAACTCTGTTTCCACAGAAAAACTGTTTTGTGATCAATACCAAGCCTTTAATTGGTATTGGGAAATGGATTCAAAAGTCATGCAATGACACCAATGGATTTATCTGTCATCGAAATCTTGGTGAGTCCATTTCTAACCCCAGGCCTGTTGCCACCCAACTTCAGCTGCAGCTCCATCACACTCTCTCTAGCTTTTCTAAAACAACTAAAAATTTGCTTTGACATTTCATTCCTGTAATTAATATCTATATATAATATATAATAACAATAATATCTATGATCAAGGGTATGATTCATCACTGGAAATAGCTATAATAACTTTTTAAGAATGATTCAGAGGGTTTTATTATGTAAAAAAAATAAAATAGTTTCTATTCTCATCCTAAACAGACACATCTCAACCAGATTCTCCAGAACCAACAATTTCTACTAACTACATCAAAATACTCAATGACTCCATTAAGGTTGTTCCTCAACAAATGAATTGGGATAAAGCTGCAGAGTACTGTAAAAATGACGATGCCCTCCTAGCTAGCCTGAGGAATGAGTGGACGCAAGCTTATGTTGAGCTCCTGGCGCTGAATCTCAAGGCTCCTCTTTGGTTTGGATTACACAAAGCGCAGGTAAACTTTTGAAGACATATAAAAAGTTCATAACTCAATAATACGGCCAACCACTTCGAAACTTCTGACTGCAAATTCAATCAAAAAATCTACTTATGTGCACAAAAAATTATTTCAACAAAGATTTTATCTAACGAAATAATCTGTAATTATGAAAATGAAATCTTCGTTGATGGATAAATATACTGGCCTAGTTATTTATCCAATCATTCGGTTATTTGTGAACTGAGATTAATCATCCATCCATTTCAGTTAAATCTAGCTATTGCTTTTCATAATACGTCTGCCAGCACCACGTAAACACATTTGAAGTTGCTGTGTAGCACTTGCTAACTTGATTACAAAGATGCCAATAAAGGTCATATAAAGAAGCAGTTGCACATTATGCTGCATTAAAAATAAACACTTTTAAATGCAGCAGTCATTAAATAAGCATTGTGGAAAGTTTCACTGTTTTACTAAAGTGCCTACCTTACCCAGGGCATGATCAGTGCAGCCTCCCTAATCCAGCAGGGAGATGCTCTGTGTGAGGAAGGCATGTTGAGCAGCAGCACTTCTTATGTAAACTCTTAAACTGTTACTTTAAACTCCATCATTTTACCCAGCTCCGGCTGTCTTAGCTAAAGGAGCAGATACTGATCCTGCTGATGAGTTAAGGACCTTCTAAAGACCTGTCCACCTCTTCCAGAGTAACTGTCTCCTGGAATCTCTTCAATGCTCTTGAGACTCTGCTGGGAGACACAGCAAACCTTCTGGCAATGGTACATTTTGATTTGCCATCCTGGAGGAGCTGGACTACCTGTTTTTTGAGCAGTATAGATTATCATGTTAGTTTGAGTCAACTCCGTTCAACTGTTATATCCTCTGTGCAGCTATGCTTACTAAGGGAAATATTCCTAAAAGCCGAATAAAATAGATAAAAACAGGTGTGGGTCACAATCAGCCAAGGTTTCCGGTGAACCCACTGTTAGATCTTACGCCACCCTATCATTTGAGTTACTCAGATCAAATGACCCAAGATGTGAGAGGGCGTTAAGGCGTGTGGGAAGGGATCTCAAAACTGGATTACAGATGAGAGGGTTCCTATGGTTCTGCTAGTTTTCTTGATTGGTAACTGCTGTCTCATTAATCTTTTCTTTCAGATCAATGGCTCTTTCCGCTATGTTGATGGATGGCATTTAATATTCAGTCGATGGGGTAAAAATGAACCAAGCAAGGACAGAAGTTGTGTATACATGGATGTGGATGGAAAATGGAAAACCACTCACTGTAACGAGACACTAATGAGTGTTTGCATGAAGTCGACAGGTACAACCAAACACTGGCTAATAGATACCCTATAACCCTGTAATGACTGGCATGTCTGTTTCATTTAAACTTGAATCACTGTTGAGAAGCTTAAATTACAGATCACAGGTACTGATGTCCGTAAAATTTCTCTCTCTCTCTCTCTCTCTCTCTCTCTCACACACACACACACACACACACACACACACACACACACACACACACACACACACACACACACACACACACACACACACACACACACACACACGTTTGTTGTCAAAACAATACATTTAAGAGTTTTAAAAGATGTAATTCATTGATCTCATTGACATCATTGTCTCATTCACAGATGTGCTGCCAACAGAGTCAACTCTTTTTCCAGGAGTTTGTCCTCTAGACCCAGAGGCAACAATAGAAAACAAGAACTATATCTGGGTACCATTCAGGGGTTATTGTTATATTTTTATTACAGAGCAAAAGCGCTGGCAAGAAGCATCTACCAGCTGTGTAGCACATGGTAGGCGACTTATCTGAAAGATACTTTTATGCAATAAATTGCTGTAGTTTTCATTAACAACTGATTTGTTTTGTTAAGGTGGAATGCTTGCCAGCATTGAAGATTCCTCTGAGCAAAAATTTCTAGAAATTAACCTAAGAACTTTTCAAGATGGCTACACATCTTTCTGGATTGGCCTGTTTAAAAAACAACACAAAGGTGAGTCATTATTTATTTTTATGGTAAATAATAATAATAATAACAATAGTAACATATTTTTTGATCATTTGTTTTTAAACCAAATTTTCAGTTCAAAATAAATATTTTTTTTAAATGATGTACACTGTTGTTTTTGTCTATTTGCCTGCAGAGGAATGGCTCTGGTTGGATAAAACAGTCATTAGTTACACTAACTGGGCTGAAGGTCAACCTGTTAATGGCAGCAGATTACCCCGCAGAGGAGAGATTAGTACATCAGATGGGACATGGACAGATATTGGCATGTGGGTTCAAAGACCTTACATCTGCAAGATACAAAAAGGTAAAATAATCTTTATTTATAAAAGTGTTTTCTCTTTTTCTTTTCTGTAATGATATGAATCTCTAGTAAGATGTTCACAACAGACATGACACAGTCATATGAATCCAAAAGGAATAACTCTTGTTACCGTGTTACAAATGCAAATACCTGTTTACGCCATAGCAATTTACTTTTATTTTTAAATGAAGTAGAGTTACTTTGTGATAAAGTGTCTTATTTGATTGTTCTTTTTTTCCCTTTTGTAGTATTGCTACCAAAGCCATCACCATCATCGAGTAAGAAACACCTCTTTTAACTATTTATTTTACATATCTTGTTTCAAATTATTACAAATGTTTTTTAGCTGATTACCATCTACTTTTTCACTCTGTACAGAAACTGGATTACCTCATCATCAGCGTGTCTATATAACCACTGCAGTTGTGTTAGTCATTACTGGAATTGCAGTGGTGGCAGTCACTGCTGTCTTCTTCTTCAAGAAATTTGGTCATCAGTTACCCGCCCCTAACACTTTCGATAACCCGCTCTTCTTCAGTAGTAGGGTGTCACAGCCTGAGCAAGCTGACACCAGTATACTGGTAGAGAATGCAGCAGAAGAGAACACTGGAGATTTAATCAGTATGTAATTTAAATATTTTGGGCTCATTTGCATGGCCCATGTGATTCCTAGTATGTTATGAAAATTTGAGCTGAGGTGGCAGTAAATGGCTAAAAGCATATTTGAAACAACACAGGAGAATGTTTAACCAAATATGTATGTTATGACTGTGAAAATTGATTAAATTTGCTTTTGTTACGAAATCAGTTTTACCCCGGTTCTTTTTATTCCTCGAGCATCCAGAGACGGCACCGGACTCAGTAGTCATTTCACAAAACCTTTATTCATCTTTACTCATCTTTTACTCATCTTTACTCATCTTCTTTACTCATCTTTTACTCATCTTTACTCATCTTCATTTAAGCATGCATCTTCTAGAAGGGAAGACGAGGCCGGTGTGTCCCTCTCCAAATCTTCACTCCTTTGTCTGTGAAACACAGTTTTGTAGGGGCGACCCTATCATAAAACCCCCCACGGTGTGCTGCAAACTCTGTCTGTGTCTATGTGCACGAGCACATGAATGCCTACATGTGCGCGTTCCCGCGTGTCTATGTGAGTGCTCGTGTGTGACTGTGTACGCATACCTGTGTGTATGTGTGTGCACATGAGTGAGTGTGCGTGTGGATGTGTGTGTGCACATGAGTGAGTGTGCGTGACAGTTAAAACACTGTGGGTGTAGGTGACTCCCTAGGTCATAAAACCCATCTCCCTTCCAGACCACAGTTATCCAGTTACAAATGTTGAGACCCCCACCCAAACATCCTCTGGGGAATTTCCACTCAGCATTAACTCCTCTCTGTTTTACTTTCACAGTTCAAGTGGGGGAGGGGTCTCCTACAATCTACTCCTAAGTTCACAACACAATGAGGCCTTTATTATATTAAGGTCAGTGTCTCTACAATAGTTCTACATTCTATGTTAACACATTTCTAAACTCTAAATCAGCTAAACATTCCTACACTTTATTTTCTGAATGTAAATATTTAAAACATTGTATATGGACGGTGGCACAGTTTCCTCACAGTATGAAGGTCCTGAGTTCCATCCTTTCTCCCATAGTCCAAAGACAAGCAGTTAGTGGGGTTAGGTTAATTGGTAAATCTAAATTGCCCATTGGTGTGAACGTGAGTTTGAATGGTTGTCTCTGTGTCTATAGAACCTGTTCTAATCCGGTCTTTAAGTCTGACGTCATTAGCCATGTCTGCAGTATTGCCAACTTAGCGACTTTGTCGCTATATTTAGCGAGTTTTCAGACCCCTTAGTGACTTTTCTTCTAAAAAAAAGTCGCTAAAAAAAGACGTGAAAGTGCGTATCGCTTTTACTCTCAACAAGCAGCGGGTGCTGTAACGCAGTCAGTTCTTCTTTTACTCTTTTACTCTTATGCTGTTTTGTGGACCACAAGGTTTAAAACTACTTATAAACACACACACACACAAAGTAACTCCACCAGAGTGCCTATTTCGGGTCACTTTTGCCGGTCCAAGCCCGGGTAAAGGAGCAGGGTTGGAATTGTGACATTAAAAAAACAGCAATTGCTAAAAGAAATTTAATTTGTAGTTCTAAATAAACTCTAAATGCATTTAGGACATTTTTTACTCACTTTATGTCTCTTCCACGATGTTATTTCGCTCTCCAACAACATAGGTTACAATTAGATTAGCATGACCAATTATGCAAATTAGGCGATGACGTCATTTAGCGACTTCTAGCGACTTTTAGGACAACCAATAGCGATTTTCCTTACTGAGGAGTTGGCAACACTGCGTGTCTGGGCCCAAACTCCGCTGCAGGTCCATAAGTCAAGCAATCACTGTGGAAAACTGAGAGTTAAAAACTGTCTAAATCATGCCTATTCAACTACGAAGTTAGTTGGGCCAGATTTTCAAACCGAGGACTTTATCTGGGCCAGATATTTTTTTTGCAGCCAGTAAGCAGCAGATCATGATCAATTTCAAACCCACACAACTGTACTGAAAAACAAGTATTTTTTTTATTCCTTTTCCCCTGTAAATCTGGTGGTGACCTCTCACAAATGCACACCAAAAGGTCCATTTAAAAAAAAGGGAGCTATAACTAAACTATTTTTTGCACATTTGAAATAATAATAATAATAATAATAACAAAAAACATTTTGATAATTTCCTTTCAAATTAAAATAAATATTTCGCTGACCACTCACTTTTCCTGCCATGGATGGAGCCCCATCGGTCACAAGTATACAGACACGCTTCATATCCAGACCATTTTCCTCAAAAAGAGCTTAAATCTTCTCAAACATCATTTCGCCAGCTGTGTGTCCCTCTAACGGTAGTAAACCGAGCAATTTCCCATCCAAAAAACGGACATATACGCACAACTGTGCATTATCAGTTCTGTCTGTGATCTCCTGCTATAGACATTACATCAGTTTTCTTCAGGTCATCTAACAGCATTTCAAACTCGTCTGATGCCAGAACTTCAATTCTACGAATATTTGAACTGTCCTACAGGGGTACGTTTTTAATAGCAGATGTCACACTCACTTTTCACCGCATCCACCACGGCCAGCATGCAGTCTTTCATTGTTTCAGAATCTGTGAAAGGCCTTTTCTTCTTCGCCAAGAAGCAAACACGAAGGGAAGATGCTGCAGCTCTATCTTGGGCTGTACAGGACCCTCACCATGGTAGTACAACTCCGGTTGTAAGATTATTAAACTCGGTAAAATGAATAAGTATTTGTCAGTCCAGGCAGGGTTAAACCGACAGTTTTCATTGTCAATTTTGCGCTTCTGGAGTGAGAAAGACATGCTGTTGTCGCATCATATATTACGATGATTGTTTAATATGTTTACATCACGGTGCATTGTGGGTTAAATATTGCTAGGCTACTAGGAGTGTTGCATTCACGGTCTACACTACGCTGTAGGAATTTTTAATTTTTTAAAATTAATTAATGAATTAATTTTTTGCGTTTTCTCTGTGTTTCTGCCAGGACCACAGGCAGGGCCACTCGCAGGTTGCTTCTGGGCCGCATTTGGCCCGCGGGCCGCCATTTGAATAGGCTTGGTCTAAATCCTTTCATCTGTTATAAAATGATCAGTGTGGCTGTTCTACCAGGTGTAACAATTAAGTTTAACATCCAGGCATCCATGAAAACGGAATTTTCATGACATTTTGACATTTAATGGAGTTAGAAGTTAGCAGGGAGTTAGCACGGTAGCTTCCATCTAAATACAATATAGCATGTCCTGACTGAGGGATTTCAGAAACTTTTAAAATGTACAGCTATCACTTCCGACATTCAGTGGGGCAAAAAAGTATTTAGTCAGCCACCGATTGTGCAAGTTCCCCCACTTAAAATGATGACAGAGGTCAGTAATTTGCACCAGAGGTACACTTCAACTGTGAGAGACAGAATGTGAAAAAAAATCCATGAATTCACATGGTAGGATTTGTAAAGAATTTATTCGTAAATCAGGGTGGAAAATAAGTATTTGGTCACCTCAAACAAGGAAAATCTCTGGCTCTCACAGACCTGTAACGTCTTCTGTAAGAAGCTTTTCTGTCCCCCACTCATTACCTGTATGAATGGCACCTGTTTGAACTCATCATCTGTATAAAAGACACCTGTCCACAGCCTCAAACAGTCAGACTCCAAACTCCGCCATGGCCAAGACCAAAGAGCTTTCGAAGGACACCAGGAAAAGTATTGTAGACCTGCACCAGACTGGGACGAGTGAATCTACAATAGGCAAGCAGCTTGGTGTGAAAAAATCAACTGTGGGAGCAATCATCAGAAAATGGAAGACATACAAGACCACTGATAATCTCCCTCGATCTAGGGCTCCACGCAAGATCTCATCCCGTGGGGTCAAAATGATCATGATAACGGTGAGCAAAGATCCCAGAACCACACGGGGGGACCTGGTGAATGACCTGCAGAGAGCTGGGACCAAAGTAACAAAGGTCACCATCAGTAACACACTACTACGGCAGGGAATCAAATCCCGCAGTGCCAGACGTGTTCCGCTGCTGAAGCCAGTGCATGTCCAGGCCCGTCTGAAGTTTGCCAGAGAGCACATGGATGATACAGCAGAGGATTGGGAGAATGTCATGTGGTCAGATGAAACCAAAGTAGAACTTTTTGGTATAAACTCAACTCGTCGCGTTTGGAGGAAGAAGAATACTGAGTTGCATCCCAAAAACACCATATCTACTGTGAAGCATGGGGGTGGAAACATCATGCTATGGGGCTGTTTTTCTGCCAAGGGGACAGGACGACTGATCCGTGTTAAGGACAGAATGAATGGGGCCAATGGGGCAACAAAGGAGTGGCTCCGTAAGAAGCATTTGAAAGTCCTGGAGTGGCCTAGCCAGTCTCCAGACCTCAACCCCATAGAAAATCTGTGGCGGGAGTTGAAAGTCCGTGTTGCTCGGCGACAGCCCCAAAACATCACTGCTCTCGAGAAGATCTGCATGCAGGAATGGGCCAAAATACCAGCTACTGTGTGTGCAAACCTGGTAAAGACCTATAGTAAACATTTGACCTCTGTTATTGCCAACAAAGGTTATGTTACAAAGTATTGAGTTGTATTTTTGTTATTGACCAAATACTTATTTTCCACCCTAATTTACGAATAAATTCTTTACAAATCCTACCATGTGGATTCATGGATTTTTTTTTTCACATTCTGTCTCTCACAGTTGAAGTGTACCTCTGGTGCAAATTACTGACCTCTGTCATCATTTTAGGTGGGGGAACTTGCACAATTGGTGGCTGACTAAATACTTTTTTGCCCCACTGTAAATGAAGACAGAAAACTAAACAACAGTGACGTTTGTAGGGTTACTGAAGTTTGGCTAGCTGGTATATAACGATGTTCTTTGTGATCACTAGCGACACAGCTATGTTAGCATATTATAAACAGTGAAGCTGGAGGATGAACGCTAACTTTTTCCCACTCAATAAAAGTTAACGTGTGGATTCTCGGTGGTCAGGGACCAGAGTTGGGACTAACGCCTTATTAAGTAACGCGTTACAGTAACTACGTTATTATTGTGGTAACGAGCACGGTAACTAGTTATTATGCCAAAATCAGGAACGCGTTACTCGTTACTGGGATTTAGATAGGCTCGTTATTCGTTACTCCTTGCGGTGGCTATCGCGGAGCTTCCACAGATTCAATAACATTAGCAAGTGGTGGAGGCCAGCAGGTGGATGAAAGAAAGGGGAGGCAAGAGGAGAGACCCGAAGCGGGCGCTGGTCCGAGAGTATCAGGTGAACTGAACTTCAGGTAAGAAGTTATGACCTGCAGTCCATCTGGGTCAGATATAAACCAAGTTTAGTTGGAGTTTATTTTCGTTGTGCTGACTTTTTCGTACTGCATGCTAGCTAGCATGACAGAGTTTCTATACAGCTGGGTGGGTGCTATAATGTTACTGATGTTGAACTTTATTTTGTTCATAAGGTTAATTATTAGAGTTGCCAACCGTCCCGTAAAAAACAGAATCGTCTCGTATTCAGAGAAAATATTACGTGTTTCGTATTGAGGTGAAAAGGAACAGTTTGTCCCGGACTTCAGCTACAATGAAAAAGACACAAAGCTGGATTTATTCTGTGTTTACGCTGCACAGCTGCCTCTTATTCTCTCATTCTCTCCTCTCCTGTTTCTACTTCAATCATAAAACTGATCAGTGATCAGCGTATCGGCTTTTCTCTCTTGTCTGTTTATCGCCCACTTTGCGCCAGAAAGAGGAAACCGCGCTAAACAACAGCAGCACATTTAAGCTTGATCAGCTGATGTTAGAATTTATTTAATATTAATTTCTAGTACAGCTGATGCTTGCTGGAGCCACAGCTGTAAAGCTGCTGGTCATGATATGGTTTGGTTATCTGGTGAGACGGAAACATGAAGATGAAACCAGGAGATGTCCTTACTGAATCATCAGAGCTGAACAGGTGATGGAGAAACAGGTTTACCTTTTAGGTGACATGAATGAGTTGAAGGGAAGTTATGAACTGTTTCTGAGAGACAAATAACACCAGGATCCTTTTCTATGTAGCTGACATCTGGTAACGGTGCAGGGGCGGATCTAGCAAAGTGTTGCCAGGGGTCCATGTAGGGCATTAACAGGGAAAGGGGGGCACAAGGAAATACTTTTCTTTCTTATTCTCATTTAAAATGTCTAGCTTTTAAAAAAAATAATTATCTGAGTCTTACATCAAACGATTGATAGATTGCTACATATATACATATATACCATCAGAATAGTGAACATCACTGTCACAACAGCGTTTGTTTTCATTCAAAGGCTTTATGATTTTTCCTATAATGGTGGGCCGGTCTCTAGTCATATTCCCCGGGACGATTTTTTTTGTTCCAGTCCAGCCCTATAAGCAGCTCATCTGCAGTCTGGTGTTACCTACATCTTCCTATTCAGAAGGCAGAATTTCCGAGTTCTGAGTACAATCGAAAGCACCTCGACTGCAGTTTTTGTGTTGGATGTAAAAAACAGGCTAGAATCATGCGGCGGTCAAAGACGGTCCAGGCGTGGGATTTCTCTTGTGGAAATGTGCACATTATTTTTTTCCTTTCTATTGGTAGGTGGCACAATGCACTTGTGGCAAGTAAGCAAGCTAGAAGACTGGCAAACTTGCTGGGTATCCAGTTACGGAACCAACACATTAACAAGAGAATTCTGAGTAAAACCAAAGTTACTTTCCCTAGTAACTAGTTACTCTGAAAGCAACGAGTAACTTGAAGTAACTGAGTTACTTTTGATAGAAGTAACTAGTAATGTAACTAAGTTACTAATTTAAAGTAACTTACCCAACACTGCTTATCATCTTTGTCCTTTATCTTTGGTTCCTACATTGGCCTCTACATAACTGCATGCATTGGTGAAATGGAAATCTGGAGAATGTGCAAACAAAATGGGGAAGTTATAAAAGGAAAAAGTGAAGTGTAAGGACAGGAAATTCAAAGCAATATGGGTTGAAAATAGGAAAAAAACATGAAACATGCTTGACATTGTAGTTTCAGATTGGATATTACTTTTTATTACTAGGTTATGATTTCATTTTGATCTTTTAGTTATTGAGTTTTTCCTGTCTTCCTATTTTCCGAATGCCTAGTCTCGCAATAGTCCAACTGTCACGGTTCTGGGTCCGTTGGACCCAGTATTTTGAGTTTATTATGTTTTGGTTTATTTCTGCTTCATGGATTGTTTTCTTCTCGTAGTGATGATGATGATGATTATTTCTTGTTTCTGTTTATCCGTGCTTAAGGATTTGTTCTCAGTTATATCTCACGTTTAGTTTAGTTCAGATTCCATGTGTCATTCTGTCTGTCTCTCAGTGTAAAGTCTGCATGCTTGTTTTGTAATTCATGTTTCCTGTTTTATTGTGAAAGTCTTTGTCTTATGTTAGTGTGTGCAGCTTAGCTCCCCCGTCTCGTTAGCCCTGATCTCTCCCAGCTGTGTCTCCCTCCTGTTGCCGATTCCCCCGTTACTACCCTGTGTATATAAGCCCTGTGTTTTCCCATGCTCAGTGTCGCGTCGTACCCTCAGAATTATGCCTGTGTGTCCTTGGTCTCAGTGTTCCATCCTCACTCCATGTTTGTTTTTCTGCCAGCAATAAAGCTGAGGTTTTTTGAGTTTCAATTCTGTGTTTGAGTCCTGCATTTGGATCCTCATCTCTGCCTGCCCGCACACAGAGCCCTGACAGAACGACGCGACCAGTAATGGATCCAGCGGACTCACCGTGGAAGCGCAGCTCCCGTTTTGACGGGACTCGGCTAGCGCTTGGAGGGCCTCCGTGCTGCCGTTCCTCGCTGGCAGCCTACCCTTCGGCCCACTCGTCTGCTTCCTCCCCGCGGACGCCCAGGTCTCGCAGAAAACGCTCCAGCCGGTCCCGGGAGGATTACTACGAGCCTGCAAGCAATCAGCTCACGCCTGCACAAGCCTTTTACAAGATGTTAGGGATTATTATCGTGCCGCCTGACTCACCCAGCATTTCCACATCACAGCAGGAGCAGCCACAGCAGAGTCCTCCCTCGTCACATTCCGCCAGCGCCGCTCCCTCTTCAACAGAGAGGCAGCGAACACGCAGCCAGCACTCACAGCTCCAGCAGGAGCCTGGGATTCAGCTCAAACAACCGCCTAGGGTGAGTGACAGAGTCTCCCTTCATTCGCCTTTTTTGTCAAGGGATAGACAGACTGTTTCCCCCAAAGCTGCGAACGCCAGCTACATGAACACTACAGCTCGTGTTTCTCCGGTTCGGGAAAATAAGAGTTTTCGTTTTAAGAATGACTATTTTCCCATTGGTTCAGAAGACTGTGCGCCTGATGTTTTTTCAGATCCAGGAGTTAAGACTGTTCCGTCTGGATCTGTTTATTCTGGAGCTATGTTTATTCAGTCAGCTGCCCGTCCGCTTTCAGCTCAGTCCCCTGCTCAGCAGCCGTCTGTAGCTCAGTCTCCAGTGTCACCTGCTCAGCAGCCACCTGTAGCTCAGTGTCCTGTGTTTCCTGCTCAGAAGCCGCCTGTAGCCCAGACACCAACTCCACCACCACCATTTTCGCCTCAAGCTCAGTTAGCCGCCCGGCCTCAAGCTCAGTTAGCCGCCCGGCCTCAAGCTCAGTTAGCCGCCCGGCCTCAAGCTCAGTTAGCCGCCCGGCCTCAA